>NW_023270464.1:20907888-21171139 GCF_011800145.1 Mirounga leonina
AGAAAGAAAGAAAGAAAGAAAGAAAGAAAGAAAGAAAGAAAGAAAGAGAAAGAAAGAAAGAGAAAGAAAGAAAGAAAAAGAAAGGAAAGAAAGAAAGAAAGAGAAAGAAGAAAGAAAGAAAGAAAGAAAGAAAGAAAGAAAGAAAGAAAGAAAGAAAGAAAGAAAGAAAGAAAGAAAGAAAGAAGGAAGGAAAGAAAGAAAGAAGGAAGGAAAGAAAGAAAGAAAAGGAATCAACTAGGGGTGGAAGGCATTAAGAGTAGTAAGGAGATAGAGCAATTGAATCATGTTTAAAACCACTAGGACAACTGTTTGAGCACAGCAGAAAAGTTTAAATTCACATTTCCCCCCAAATGAACCATTTTATAGCACAATAAAAGACAGCAGCATGAGATACAATCTAACGCCACCCATTTGTTTAATCATTATATCCTTACAGCCTCCCCCAGACAACCATCATGTGGGCCCCAGAACAATTTGTAGGTCCAACAGCCTGACTTTTTTAATTTTATTTTTTTACCTAACATTTCAATGCAGCCACTTCTGAGGTGAGACAAGCTCCTGATTCCTCTGGTCCGGGTTGGAATGCTGGTAGGCCTGTGCATCTTTGCATCAACACTTTGGATCAGTTACTTCTGATTGATGATAAAGAAATCACTGAAGAATCCACTGGGAGGGAAGGAGTGACAGGGGTAGAAGAGCAAACATCAAGGATTCTTGTGTTGTACCAAGAGACCAAGGAAAGAAGAGGAAAGTTCCATATTGGAGGTCCCTACTCTGGTAGCCTTTGGCAGAAAAGACTGCCCCAGGAGTTAGCTCATCATATTTGCTGGTGAGCATGAGGATTATGGAAGAGGGAATTCTTGGGAATTCTGATAGGTGTCTATGTCCATAGATCACTCTTGGGTTTCACTGGGTGTAGAAGCACCTTTGGTTGAAAAACATGGACTTAGCTGGTCCCCACATTTCCTTCTAACTTCAGAATTACTAGCTCCCTATATTCTAATGAATCTAATTTTCCCAAGAACCTCTGGACCGGGTTCCCCAAGAACCTCTGCTCAGCACATACGGTCCTGTGCATGGGAGGTGGGTACCTAAGAACGAAAGACAGATTAGTGGACAGCTTAGAAGTTTCCAGGAGCAAAAGTTAGTTGCATATTCTTTCCTAATGTTAAATTGAGCTCATATTAAGGGTCAACATTAAAAGGCCCTGGAGGATTTATAAATAAAACAGATGGGCCAAAGGTTGGATGGTAATAGGACACAGATGTAAGTCCTGGATACAGACTGTAAAGATAGGCACCCATTTCAGAGAACAGCATTCCCTGTCCCCTGGAAAAAAAAAAAAAAAAAGGAAATTGCTCTATCTGTAGGATCAAGCTCCAACCAAGACCCTGGTTACTTCTTTGGCTCTGCTTATTATTTCACTTTCAAATGAAGAGCTGGGGGATAAAGTACAGCATTTATAAAGCCATATGCTTAGGGAACTGAAGCTGGGACAATGTTTTGGCTTGTCCTAAATTTAATGTAGTTTTTATATATGGACATAAAATATACATTTTTGGAATCTCCTCCATACAATTACTTAGTAACCCCCACTTTTGAATTCTGGAAAACCTGTCTATTATAATGTTGCTGTGAACTTTATTTCATACTACACCAGGGAGGGGGACAGAGACGGGCTGAGAAGCTGGAGAATGCAGATATTACATGTAATAAGGGGGCCATAAAAATCAATGTAAAATTTAATGCAAAAGGACTGTGGGCACCCAACCATTCACGTCAGGAGATAATGCAGATGGAAAGTAGAGTTGAGCTTCCAGAAGGTAGTATATTTTTGCTAATTCCCTAAAAGGTACACTATAGTACTCCCCTTTGCCAATCCATGTATGAGTTGAACATGTTTTTAGCCATGTTTTGGAACACATTTCCCATTTGAAAAAAATAACCACCATCATAGTAAAAGTAAAAATAACTCTTATTGAACCTGTTCTATGCAGTAGGCATTGCGCCAGTTGGTTATATTATCCATAAATTCTCATAACAACACTGAATGTTTTATTATATCCACCTCACAGATGAGAGTTTATAGAGATTAAAATTCTAGCCCATGTCCCACATTGAATTCATGACTACTTGACTCCAAAAGCCATGATCTTTCCAAAGTACATATCCAGATCCAGAATTCACATACACAGCATTATGGTGGACACTTGCATTCATTGATTTAACAAATCCTGTGAAGAGGGAATCATGGTTCCTTCTTTGAAACCCCGGAGTAAAACTCAGAATACTTTTTCTTCAGCTTTTAGTGGCTTCTCCTTGGTTAATGTGAAATGATTTACCTCAACATCTAGCCTCCTCCTCCTCCTTTGAGTCACAAAATAGTGAGAAAACATTTGTATACATGAAGAAGAGATAAACCCAAAATAATTACTTCAGGAAATTGGTGAATTGTGGATCATTTGAAGGGGGTCTAAGAGCAGTGGTTAATAGAACAATCTCTAAAGCTATATACTGTCTAGCTTTAAAGCTCATCTTGCCATTCCCTGCTTAAGCAAGTTCCTTCATTTCTCTGCACCATATTTTTTCATTTTTACCTTTCTTCAGCAGTACCTGCCTGGGCAAGGTGGCGGTGGGGATTACATGAAGCAATGCTTAAAACCATCCATGGTGCATGGCAGGAACTCAGTACTTACAGTTGTAAATACTATTGTGATGATCATTAGTATTATTACTTCTCTTGACTTTAACTTTCCAATCCATTATGTATCTGGAAGATGAAACCAGGTTGGCTAACTAGACACGTGGCTCTGGGACACAGGCAGCTCTAGGTAGCCTTGGTTTGCCACTTGGTTTTTATGTGACAGACTTTTGTCACCTGTGGATTCTGGGATTCCTAAAACACCACATGTTGAACATTAAAAGCAGAATGACTCACATTTACAGTCAATTGATTTTTGACAAGGATACCCAGGTGATTCAATGCAGAAAGGAGAGTCGTTTCAATAAATGGTGCTGAGGCAACTAGATATCCATATGTAAAAGACTAAAGTTGGAATCATACCTAACACCATATACAAAAATACATTCAAAATGGAGTATAGATGTGAGCATAGGAGTTAAAACTACAAAACTCCTAGAAGGAAACACATGAGTGAATTTTAGGACCTAGCGTTGGTCAAAGCCATGTTAGATATGACACCAATAAGATAAGCAATGAAAGATAAAACAGATAAATTTGGCTTCATCAGATTTAAAATATTTTGTTTCAGAGGATACCACCAAAAAAGTCAAAAGACAACTCAAAAAAGGGAAAAATATCTGCAAATCATGCATCTGTATGTAGAATATATAAAGAACTTTTACAATTCAATGATAAAGAAAGAACACAACATTTAAAAATGGATACAGTATCTGAATAAACAATTTTCCAAAGAAGATACACAAATGCACAATAAGCTTATAAAAAAAACCTCTCAGCATCATTAGCCATCAGTGAAATGCAAAGAAAAACCACATTGAAATACCACTTCACATCCATTAGGATGGTTATCATCAAAAAGACAGATAACAACACTTGCTGGAGAGGACGTGGAGAAATTGGAACCCTCTTATCGTGCTCATGAGACTATAAAATGGTGCATCTTCTTTGGAAAACAGTCTGGCAGTGGCTTACAGGTTAAACCTGGTTACAATATGACCCAATGTTTCTAAGTATATACACAAGAAAAATAAAAACATATGTATGCACAAAATTTGCACATAAATTTCTATAGCAGCTATATTCATAATACTAAAAAAAAGGGGGGACACAGCCCAAATGTCAATGAACTGATAAGTGAAGAAGTAAACGTTGCACATGATGAAGGATTGGTTTAGCAATACAGTGAGTATTATTTGGCCAGAAAAAGGAATGAAATAGTAATACGTGCCACAACATGGATGGACCTTGAAAACATTAGGTTAAGTGAAAAAGGCTGGCCATAAAAGATCATAGAGTGTATGATTCTGTATTTGTACAAAATATTCCCAATAGACAAATCCATAGAGACAGAATTATTGGATTAGTGTTTGCCCAGGGCCATGGCGGTTGGAGGTAAGTGACTGCCAATAGTTACGGAGTTTTTAAGGGGGTGATTAAAATGTTCTAAAATCAATTGTGGTGATGGTACATGACTCTGTGAATATACTATAAGCCATTGAATTGTACAAAAAAAAACCTGGAGATTGTGGCTTTAAAAAATTGACAGAAAGAAATGACACAGACCAAGTTACCTCGTCATGATGGAGTCATAAGACATTAGTGGGATATTGGTAAAGATGAAGAAAGAATGATCTCAAAATTAATAACCTGAGAAATAGGTGCAGTTCAGTGCATTTTTCAAATTAGAAATCAATATAGTCCTTAAATCTTTATAGAGAAATAAATCCTGCCAGGATCTTTCTCTTCTGGGTGGTATTATGTGGTGACACGTATGGATAAAATAAATGCCTTGTCACACAACCTTATATAACCTATAACTGTCATATAACCTAGGATTATATACTAACAGTCTGCCCATATCAAAAAAATATATATATGCAGGGCAATTGAGTTATTGTCATCACAAAACCCTGGAATAGTTATGTTTCTTGACCTAAGTTTCAGACCTAATAAGACAGCCAAGTTCTGTCAATTCTTCATCAGTAACATTTCTTACTTTTGTCTATTCTGACCACCACCAGCATCTTATCTCACACCTGTATTGTTTCCATAGCTGCTCAAATACTTTCTGCTTTATTATAATTTACTTTTTTCCCCAATCTATTCAATATGCCACTATCAAGTAATCTTAATATGGGGCTGTTATTGAATTCAACTATCCAGAAATATCTGGACTGTGACTCCCTCTAGAAAAAATGTCCAAGTTCTTCATTCTGGCACTCAAGGACATCCTTCATCATGTGCAAAGTTATTTATCCCAAATCACCTTCTGACTCTACTAAGTACGCTCTTCCAACTGGACTGCCATGAACAAAGAAAGATATGTTGGAATTTACCTCTGCACCCTGCCTTTCTATTAGCATATCTGACTTCCACCAACTTTTAAAAGTGCTGTGTTTTCTTACTTTGCCACCTAACGCTAGGCTCAAATTCTACACTGAAGGAAGTTTGACCTGGTGATTTCTGACTCATCCTTAACACCTATTGCTTTGCTGTTCATTGGGTATTCATCGTGTCCCGCATTGTCTGCCTAAGTGAATTTTAGGCACTTCACTAGTGGCGGTGACTTAAACTTTTTTGGAAAACCTTCTGCAGACATAGTGAGCACTCAATAAATAAAGAGAAATATCGACAGAACTGAATCATAGAACTGGAGAGGAACAGTTGGGGAAAGACCTTATATGCCATCTATTCTAATCATTTTTTGTTCCATTGGGGAAACAGAGGTCCAGAGATGGGGAGGAGATAGGCACAAGACCTGACATTTGTTCAGTGGCAGAGCTCAGGCCAGAGTCTGGTCTTATCCCTATTTTTTTTTTTTTCCTTTCCCATCAGAACATGTTGCTAAAAGTCATTGTTGCTTTTAATATAGCGTCATCTTAGAAATGACTAATTGTCCTCCGTTTGCTCAACAGGCGTGGTTGTGGAAGAGAGACAGGCCATCCCTTTCTTATGCTGAGGTCTAGAGTAGAGGCTCAGGAGGAGGGGACACAGAGCCTGTTTTCCTGGAGTACTAGTTGCCTGAGAAGCAAGCTTGTCCTGAAATGTCTGGTGCTTGTATCATCTGGAATGCGTTCCAGGCCTGACAACTTCTATTAAACAGTTTGGGTGAATTCAGAGCATGTGTCGCTCCCAGGCACAATTTTCCATAAACACCCCCAGGAAGGTCCAGGAGCAAATGGCCAGGCACCTACTTTGGTATTCTGTCCTACACTTGCCTGGGAACAAAGTGGACATATTATAGACAAAGACACTCTCAGCCCCACAGCACACCTTCAGGATCAGAGAGCCCTAGGGAAGCACCCTTCCTTGGGGAGAAAACTAGCCCACTGCTCCCCAGGGCAGGTACAAAGTAGAAGAGGAAACAGGTGATATTTATTGCCATGTTACCGATAAAATGACGTGAAGGCGCATGATTTAGAAAGGTCACCCCACGAGCTGCTGCTTCTTCATAGTGTGGGTACCCATTACAATGGCATTTTTGTCTGAATCTTGCTGTCAACTAACTGTGTGACCTTTAGCATCTACCTTAAGTTCTCTAAATCTTGACTTTATTGTTTCAAAAACAAGGATGTTGGGAAATATTGATAATGAGGTGCCCTCTGATTCTAAAATTTTGTGGTTTTAAGACTTACCCTGAGCACAGCACCATAAATTCTATGAGTATGAGTTTGCACAGGCCTCTCACGGTATCTCAGCCCATCCTTACCACCTGGGAGCAGGTAGCCCGGGTGTCGTTAGGCGCATTTGACAGATGAGATCATGGAGATGTAAAGACCACAACCTTGTAAGTAGCAGAACTGAAACCCAAGTCTTCCAGACGAGGAGTGGGCAAACTGCAGTCCATAAGCTGAATCTGGCTTGCTGCCTGTTTCTATAAATCAAGTTTCACTGGAACAAAGCCACACTCATGGGTTTATGTACTGTCCAAGCCTGCTTTTGCACATGCTACAATAGCAGACTAGAGTAGTTGTAACAAACACTGTAGGGCCTGCTTGGCCTTTATAGGAAAAGTATGTTAATTCCTACCCTATAACATAAGTTCCTGCTTTTCCATTATCATGTCGAGCCCCTAACTCTGCAAGACCACCCTGATCCTGGTCTAATTCTTGACAGCACTGTAATCAGATCTTGACCCCTCTCTTGTACCACCCACCCTGCCTCTCAACTCCTAAGTGGGCTGGGCAGTCACTTGCAGAATGGAGTGCCAGAATGAAATTAATCTGATTCAGAAAGCAGCACGTCCACGACACATTTCTGTTTTAAATGTAGTGGTAGAAAATCAAAAGAAAAGGAAGAAAAGGAAATCTTTAATCACTTATACACTTGCATGAGAAAAGAGAAATGTTACAGTACAAATGTGCTGATTTCATTATTATTATTGGGTTGTTGAGCACTCATGGTAATAAAACACATAAAGCCACAATCACTAGCCTAAAGCCTTTCAACTGAAGCAAAGCACACAGCTTAAAAACAGAAGCAAGCTCTAGAAAAACGGGTGAAGTCTCTGAGGTGTGATTGAGCTCTCAGATGTAAGCCTTGAATAAGGATGCTCATTCGGTGTCACAAACCCTACAGTCACAGAAATATTCGGTGACTGAGTATTATGGGGTTTTCTGATTCGGTGCACACATATGTGTGTGATATTTCAATTGTTACAACTCTATTGCTTTTGTAACTGTTTTTAATTACTCATGAGACCATTTCTCAGTACAAGCTGAGCATATGGGTACTTTGCATTTTTAAAATCCTACTTTCAGAGTTATCCATGGGCTGAAAAACCCCAAGTATTTCTTTTCAAATGCAAACAAAGTATCTCAGGAGGGAAACAGCCTGCTGGGTCTCTGTTGGGTCACCATCTTGAGACCCCCACTTTGGAGAACTGCTCACACAATGAAATGTTTCTGGTTGCTGGAAGCTGTTCAGTCATTCATTTGACAAAGACGGATTGAAGAATCATCATGAATACAACAGCGGAGGAGGACAAGAAATGAATGAAAGAGGATCATTGCTTTAATAATGTTGGGCATGATAAGATAGTTATTGAACTATTCACTCATTTTGCAACTGTGTATATGTGTGTATATATATATTTGTATATATATGTGTGTGCGTATGCATATGTGTGTGCCTATATATTTATATATTCCCTGCCTTTATTGACCTTAAATATTTTCTTAAATGTATTAAGACTTTGTAACTTATATAACTAACAAAAGACTCATGCATAGGATATATAAAAAACTTTTAACTCAATAAGAAAAAGATAAAAAATCCAATAGAAGAAATTGGGCAAAATACATGAAAAGACACTGCAAAATAGGATATTCAAATTACTAATAAATCTAGAAATTTATATTCAAGTGTATCAGTCATTAGGGAATTGAAAATTAAAACTACAGTATGATATCATTAAATATCCATTTTAGAATGGCTAAAATTAAAAATCTAGAAAATACTGTTAGCAAGGACATGAAGCAACTGAAACTCTAGTTCTTAGGTGGCAGGAGTAAAACCATCTTGGGAAACTGTTCAGCAATATCACATAAAGTAGAAGGTACCCCATGAGCCAGTGGTTCCTATGCATACCTATGTTCACCAAAAGACACAAAATAGAATGCTCATGGCAGCATGATTTGTAATAACCCCAAATTTGAAGCTGTACCCAAATACCTTTCAGCAAGACAATGGGATAAATACATTGTGGGATATTCACCCAATGGAATATTATATAATGAAGTAAATGATCTACAACTCTAGGTAACAATATTGGTGAATCTCAAAGACATAATGTTAAATCAGAAAAACAATGGGCAGAGAAGATTAATGACTACGATTCTACTCATTTAAAACACAAAGTCAAAACTACTTTGTCATGTTGGGAGTCAGGGTAGGGATTACTCTTGGCATGGGTATAAAGAGTGTATAACCAGCAGGAGGCATAAGGGGGCTCCTGGGAGCTGCCAATGCTCACTTTCTTCATTTGCATGCTGGTTATGCAGGTATATTAATCTTATGAAAACCAACTGAGCTGCACACATACGAGTCATTTTGTTAAAACTGCATATAAGACATTTCACAGGAGAGAGTTAAAATAAATTCTGAACAAGTTATGGGAGAAGGCTATGTTTTCCCTAGAGGAAGCAGAGTCTCTAATGGTGGTGTTTGAGCTAGGCTCTAAAGATGAGAATGGTTTCACCCCACAGAGGCGGGGATGATACATTCCATTATGAGCAGAAGAGTAGGCGTAGTAAAACATGGAGCAATCCAGGGAGCATGAGACTTGTGGAAGAAGAATAAATAAAGCTATAAATAAAGCTAGAAAGGTAAGCCTGAGCCAGAACGTGGGGCACCTTGACGGAGGCATTGGGCTTTCGTGAAATAGGCAGTGGGGAGCCATTGAGGGGTTCTAAGCAGGGCAGCGCTGATCAGAGAGCTGTGTTCAGGGAAGATTAACTTGGCAGTTGTATTGTAGAATGAATTGGAAAGTGAAGAAACTGGGGGAAGGGAGACCAATTTGGATGTAATTGCAGTTGTCTGGGTGGTACGTAATTAGGCCTAAATTAGGGTAGTAGTGTGAGTTGAAAAGAGATGTGTGTAAGAAGCATTAGATGAGACAAAGCAACTTATTGGATTTTTACGTCAAGGGAGAGAAAGAAGTCCGAGGAGGCTGGTCTAGATGATTGGAAGATAAATCATGCTGTTAACTGAAAGAGATGAATGAGGATCTCTTCCTCCAGGGCAATGGCTGAGCATGGGTGGTTTTCGGTATCCCCTATACCAGAGCTATCTAATGAACACAGCAGCTCCCCGTGGCTCACGTGGCACCCCTCGGGCCTGGCAGGAAGACACCATGGCACTTTGCCAGGCATCTCTATATAAAATAGATTTTGACTTTCTTATAATGTGAGCTGCCAGCTAAAGAGTGCATTTTCCAAACTTCTTTGCAGATGAGGCTGGCCATAGGTTGCAAGAAGTAAATGCTATAACGTTGAGACTGTACCTTACAGGGAAATAGAACATTCCTCTCCCCTTCTTTCCCCTCTCCTGCTGGCTGCCATGCCCAAGTGGAGGCGGCAGCTGGAGGAGCCCCTCCAGGAACATGAGCGTGGCCCCAGGGCAAGAGCCCAAGAGCAGCAAGACAGAGGCAGCCCCAGTTCTAGAAGATTATAGAACACTTCTCCAGCCCAGTCATCCCCCTGGAACTTTACATGGCAGAGAAATAAATTCTTTTTTGTTTGTGTCACTGTTCATTCGAGTCTTTTTCTATTACTACAGTTAAGTGGATATCCTAAATAATTCAAATCCAAGGCTTGTGGTTTTGATCTCAGAGATGTCTCCTTATATTAAAATATCACTTTTTTGCGTGCGATTAATTGGTGCTTGAGACTATACCAGGCGCCAGGGATAGAACAACTCATGGACACTGCACATAGCCTCCAAAGACCTAGGAACCTTCCCGGATACATGTGACAATGTCTCAAATGGAGCTCACCCATAACAAAAACGTCACTGTTTATGAAGCACTTTCAAATGCAAACACTGAGGGGCAACTGGGTGGCTCAGCGAGTTAAATGTCTGCCTTCAGCTCAGGTCCTGGGATTGAGTCCTGCATCGGGCTCTCTGCTCAGCGGGGAGCTTGCTTCTCCCTCTCTGTCTGCATGCTGCCCCGCCTGCTTGTGTGTGCTCTCTCTCTCTCTCTGTCAAATAAATAAAATATTTTTTTAAAAAATCTTTAAAAAATGCAAACACTGGGGCGCCTGGGTGGCTCAGTTGGTTAAGCAACTGCCTTCGGCTCAGGTCATGATCCTGGAGTCCCGGGATCGAGTCCCGCATCGGGCTCCCTGCTCAGTGGGGGGGTCTGCTTCTCCCTCTGACCCGCTTCCCTCTCGTGCTCTCTGTCTCTCATTCTCTCTCTCAAATAAATAAATAAAATCTTAAAAAAAAAAAATGCAAACACTGAGTTTATATAAGCATCTCAAGAACATCATAAGCTAGATCCTATTTTTATCCCCATTTTACAGAGGAGGGAACTGAGCCATCAAGAAGGCAGAAAACATCCCCCAAGGTCATCCTGTAATGGGGTCATCATACTGTTTCCCAAATCCACTATTAGTGACCTGACACTACAAATAGCCTCATGGAAAGAGCATAGCAATAAATCAGTCCATGTTTATCTCTCCCACTGCCAAACACTGAAAGGGTCTGATGCCAAGTCACGGAAAAGATCAAAGATTCCTGATTCGTGGAATGCAGGCCTTAGTTTGAGTTCTCACCAGGAAGTCTGATGGCTCCGAAGCCTCTCCTACTTGTAGCCCATCAGGGACTCCATCCTTTGCATGAGTGTTGAGCAGGACAGTCTCAGGGGGCAAGGTGGAAGGGACAGAGGGGAAAGGCAAAGAAGAATGTGAGTGACAACATCTTCACCTGAAAATTAAAGTTGTTTCTTCCTGGGTTTAGTAAAACAACTTAGAAAGCAACATGACAAGAGAGGCTGTAAGATATTTGTAGGAATACTGGGTGTTGCTGGGATAAGAATGTAGCCTACAAAAGAGATGAATTTGAAGTCACTTCCATGCAAAGTTGCTGAAGGGTTTATTCAAAAACCCTGTAATAATAACAATAAATCTGCATTTCTATTCCAACGATGTGTTCAAGCGTGCTCTGTGTCTGATAAAAGAAAAGAAAGAGGTTATCCAGCTGATCTTTTTGTTCACAGTCATAAGTCAAGGAGTGAGTATGTGACTGTGAGGGGAAAGGCAGTTTTGATTGTGTAACTGCGGGAGAAGACTGTAGATGGCTTCTCTGGAGTTCGGTCACCATTCCAGTCCAAGTGTTGATGTATCTGGCATTCTCCCTTAACCACACAGGGAAGCATGGAAGGCTGATGAGCTTGAAGCAAACCAAAACTGGTTCCAACCTATAAAGGCAGGGACGGCTTCTACTGTGAAAGAGATACAGAAAAAGAGGGGCACCTGGGTGGCTCAGTCATTGGGTGACTGCCTTCAGCTCAGGTCATGATCCCAGGGTCCTGGGATCAAGCCCCGCATTGGGCTCCCTGCTTGGCGGGAAGCCTGCTTCTCCCCCTCCCACTCCCCCTTCTTGTGTTCCCTCTCTTGCTGTGTCTCTCTCTGTCAAGTAAATAAACAAAATCTTAAAAAAAAAAAAAGTGCTAGTTCATTGAATTTAAAAAAAAAGAGAGAGAGAGAGAGACAGAAAAAGAAATAAATAGATAAGAGGGAGATGTCCCAAGAAACCAGGAAGGACCATTAGAAGGAAAGAAAAGTCTTGCTCGGGCAACACATGGAATGGTGCTAAAGCAGGTGGCAGTGAAAGGCACTTCTCAGGTCTTTCTTTCTTTCTTTTTTCCTTTTTTTTTTTTTTTTTTGGCAAAGCCATCAAATGAGGCTAATGCCTCTTTTGAAGTCTTCTGGGGGTAAGATCTTCCCAGAGAAAAACTTCAGACCCTGGCAGAGGTGACCCTTCACTTTCCTGTTTGGCATCAGAGTAAAATACAGAGATAACAAGGACTCTCTCAGTATAATTTGAAGCATTTTATTCAACATTGTAGAAATGAAAAATAATTTCCAGGTTGCTAAGTGAAATGCTAGTCGTCATTTTTCTTATAAAATTATTAGATTTGGGCATTCTGCCCATGGACCAGGAATATAATTCCAAGTTCTTACTGTATCCATGGAAAACCCAATTAAAAATTACAGCATGATTTCCTCTAACAATTTGCCATAAATGTCTGTGTGTCTGTACCTAAATAATATCTGCAATCTAATCTATGAAAAAATATACAAATCAATAGATAGGATGTGTAATTGCAAAGGGTTTCTTATTTTAGGCTCTTTCAGGATCCCTGAGGAATGACCAGAGGAGATGGTCCAGGGCCAGACTTTGCAAATGTAAGCAGAAACAGTGTACTAAAATCTTCCTCTCCTACTGCTCAGCAAATGACAATGTTGGTGGCCAAAGAACATTGTCTATATACACACATGATATGACACATATCACCTAGGCAAATCACCACCCACACAGTTTGGAAAACAGGGTAGGGTTAAGCGTTCTGAGAGCTGGAATATGAGCAGTGTTAGATGATTATAAAAATAATGCTGCCTTCTATTTATGTAGTGCTTTGCTCCTGCTGAGTTCCTGGTTCAGCCATATCTTACTGTGAATTCTATTAATACATTATGTTCAAAGTCATCTTTCATGCACAGATCATTACTGGCATTCATTCTCACACAGTCCCAGTATGGGGTTACCTAAAATTAATCTTGTTTCAGAAGCAGAGGTTCTAGGTACGAAATGCTGTGGCCATGCAATACCACTAGTCCCTAGGGGAATAAACACTAGATCCCCGTCTTGCATTCTATCACGGTTCTGAAATTCTCCCACTACATGCTTAGGATAAGTAGCCTGATGGCCCCCAGTGTTCTGACTTCAGGATGTAACCTGTTCCACCTGCTCCCCCATTATCCACATCAGATGAGATACCGGTGAGTTTGAGAGACAGCAGTCGGTTTAGGGAAGTCAAGTGTTCTCAGCACATGAGCTGGGCACAGCTCAGAGCCTCTCTGAGCTGTGGTTTACTCAGCCCTAAAGGCGGCACAGAAATTCCTCCTTCACTGGGTCATCAGAATGATTGGTGGTAGGTGACTTTCAGACAGTATAGCACGGTAATGGGAAAAAATGAGACTTCGGGCAATAATGGGGAATACTTGAACTCCTCCTGTAGTTTAGGAAAGGGGTAGATTTGACCACGGAGATGGGGCCATAAATGGGAGGCCTTTCATTATCACAGTTCGAACTTTCGAGGGAAATTCTTCAAATCCGCACCCTGTTTTTCCTCATTACTTTGTCCTCTCCATCACGAAGTACATTTTCTGAGTATAAAAACAGAAATATTCCAGACCAGAAATAACTTGAGATTTGGTATCACGAGTGATTAGCCTCGACTCCAAATGGACTGTCTGCTCAGTTTAGTCCTTGCTTCTTCTCTTACGGCAAGATGCTCCCTTGCGCATCTGAGAGTTTCCATATGCTATTCCCTCTCCACAAAATGCCTTTCATCTCCATATTTATCAGCACAACTCAAAGCAGACCTTCTCCACCTGGCACTGTTGGTGATGCAGGACTGAAAGCCAAACTTGTAGGGGGAAAAATGTCCGTCCTGGCTTTTGTTATCAGAACCAAAGACAGATGGCAGAGAGGATGCTCCTAGAAAGAGGTAAATGAGGAGAGAGACTTAGAGGAGAATAAGGAGCAAGCACAGAGAGGGAAAAGCACTTTCCAGTGACTGAGCTGGAGGTCTCGGGGATGAGTGAACAGCAGGATACGCGCCCCACTCTCCAAGGTCTTGGCAGGAGCACAGTGGCTGGGTCATCAGCCTGGGGAAGAGCGATTTTACAAATCATTCTCAGGAGCTTGAAGCGTCCCCTACTGGCCTGCGCCACAAGCACATCGGCCCTGACTAGTGTGACCTGAAGACCACAAAGCCATTCTGGAAAGTTCTGTCATAAATAAGGGGCAACCTGCAGCAAGTCTTGGTGTGAGGAGAAGGGGCCCCTTCCGCATTCCTTAGTCATCCAGAAGGAAAGGCTCAAAACCAGATCCAATCTGATTTTAGCAAACTATTACATCATTTTGTACTCAACTGAATTTTGAGGTGAAATTTTATATCTCTTAACATTCCATATCTCTAATGCATTGTCCGTAAGTAAATATTAATTTAATAACTAAATGAAGGTTCATTTTTTTTTAAAGGCTCACTAACATCTTTTTTTTTTTTTAATATTTTATTTTATTTATTCATGAGAGAGAGAGAGAGGCAGAGCGAGAAGCAGGCTCCCAAGGAGCAGGGAGCCCGATGCAGGACTCGATCCCAGGACCCTGAGATCATGACCTGAGCTAAAGGCAGACGCTTAACCATCTGAGCTACCCAGGCGCCCGAAGGTTCATTTTTGTACAGTTATGCCACTACTTTCCTCAGAGGCCTCAGACAGAACAATGCTGTGTAAGAGTTCAGAGCTCCCGCATATGCAAACGTGATTCCTATAATTAATCCCAGGAGGACGGTGCAGGTATGGGCACTCTTGACCACCTTGGAATAAGTCCGTCCCTAGACAAAGGTTGCTTGTCCTCTAGGCTCAGACAGAGTCCTCTGTATGTTTCCCTCTTTACATCCCACCCACGTGTCAATCTAAGCCTTTAGTTCATGAAGCCCAGTAACACCTCCTCCTCCCTCCCACATCCCTCCCTTAGCAAGAAATATATCCTGAGGATGGAGGATGTGTAAGGTTCACGCCTGCAGGAGTCAGACTCAGGAGAGGAGAGTGGCTAGTGAACTAACTTGCCTCCTCCAGCCCCAAAGTAGTGACTTCAAGCCATGAACTATTAAGCCTACCAAACCTTCCCCTGTTCCCACTGCCATACGAAAATCACTGGGGAAATTCACAATAATGCTTTGAAAGCATAGGAGGGACACCTGGGTGGCTCAGTCAGTTAAGCACTAGACTCTTGATTTCAGCTCAGGTCATGATCTCCCAGGGTGATGGGATCTGGCCCGCATTGGGCTCCACACTCAGCAGGGCGCCTGCTTGGGATTCTCTCTCACCCTCTCCCTCTGCCCTTCCCCCTGCTCACGTGCTCTCTCTCTTAAGTAAATAAATAAATCTTAAAAAAAAAGCATATGAGATCTGAGTGCTTCGAGCAGAAGCTATGATTATGTTCAGCATTAATAGTGTGCTTGTTAAAGTCATTTATATTCCTGTTCTCATTTTTTATTCTTTTTTATCCCTTTCTGTTATTAGATACATGATTTTTTTTTTTAAGGCCAGACATTACGTTGTAAAAAATGAGGTATAACAGAAAAGAGTCTTTTATGCAAATGTGGGGGGGATGCACAAAAATAAATGAAAACCATTTATAATGTGTAAAGTTCAAAATCAGCTGGTGTTTAATAAAAAACAAAGTTTAGACAAATGTTCCCCATAAATCACTTCTGAGTGTAGTTAGCATTCTTTTTCTTTACAACACAAGAGCTCCTTAGTTAAGCTAATGCAATGACTTAGCAGGGTGTGGACAAGGACTCCCCTGTGCATTACACATGTCCTTTCTTGGGATTTTTCCCTGATGTTAAGCTGTCTCAGCCAATCCAGACAGCACAGGGGTGTGTGTGAATGAGCATGCATGTATGTGTACAGAAAATTAATGTTTCATGTAAAACAAATCTGCATCCATATTCCTGCAAAATACCTCTTGTGATAATTCTAGTAATAATACTCTAGTAATGATCTTAGTTATTCAACCTAGTTACCCAGTGGCTAAGGTCCAAGATGTCAGAGGGATCCTGATTCTTTTATTGCTCTCACAATGACATGCTGTCCATCAACAGTCACCACAAGGGTTCTCTTAAAATATATCCTAAATCCACTCATTTGTCATCTCCACAACTCCTTCCATCCTGGTCCATGTCGGCAACGTCACACCGTGAGCATAGCCTCCCTCCTTGTGCTCTTCCTCCTCTACCATCTCAACTCCAGAAAAGCAGACTGAATGGTATGGTAAAACATGCATCAGAAAGGATATGTTTCCCTTCTCTGTTATGACGTGTGTAATTCTTTTTGAAGGCCAGACATTATATTATAAAAAATGAGATTCAACAAAAAAGAGTCTGGGATATAGGTATCTGCAAGGAACTTCACTGCCACCTAAAGAACCAGAAGGAGTTGGATACACTGTAAAATGGCAACTTTGTGTACAGCCATCAGATTGCTCTGATCACAGGGCAACCAAGTGAAGTGAATCCATGATAGGAGATTACTCTACTCCCCCACCCAAGGAGAGAGGGGGATGAGCAAGCATGGTGGGGGGGGGGGGTGGAGATGAGTCTGCAACACAAGGGGGAAGAAGAAAGGAGTTAAGATGTAAATGAATGGGGCACCTGGGTATCTCAGTCAGTTAAGCGTCTGCCGTCGGCTCAGGTCTTGATCCCAGGGTCCTGGGATCCAGCCCCGCATTGGGATCCCTGCTTAGCGAAGTGTAAACTAGCTGCAGATACAGGCAAAGTTAGCTTCCACTCCCAAGCTCTTCTTCTGTGGATCTCCGCTGGGTACATCAAAAAAGACTGGAGAGAACCTACCAAAATAGAACTGACCTAGAGGAAGGGGATAAAGGCTGTCACTGCAGGAAGGGCATAAAGCCTCATGCCCCTTCGAACACCCCTTTGTCACGTGGAACAAAAGCCTTGAGCCAGAGAGGGAAGAATACCAACAATGCCATCCCCAGAACACGGGTGGGTGGAGACCCATTATTATGGGGTAATATGGAAGAAAACAGTATCTATCCCTGCAGGAGGGGCTCCAAACTGTTGTGAGCCCAGAATCCTACTCAGTATTAACAGAGGTTTCCTACCACTCTAAGATCAGTGCTCCCTGACAGACAAAGTGAGAGACATGCTCAGAATCTACCTTGAAAGTCCAGGCACCAAGAGCCTACACAAGGGAAGATGGATCAGAAGGATTAGATCAAACTAGACCCTCTTTAATTGACAAGATTATCCTGGTAAACCAAGGTAACAAGTCCAAAGAGTCTATAGCCAGGTCGGGCGGGGGGGGGGGGGGCGGGGGTGGAGAGGATGAAGAGCTCCCCCTCTGTGGTCCAAGACATACAGTGATGGCTGAAAGCAGAATGCTTGGGATACACTGAGAAGAATGTGCTGGGACCCCAGCTTCCATTCTAAGAAAAAGGCATCAGTAGAAGAATGTGAAAGCTATGGTGTGCTGAAAGTCATCATAATAACAAGAAACACCCATCTCCACTCCTGAGTAAGTTGACTCAATGGCCCACGCTAACTGCTAGGGAAGACACGTGCCCATTTCCAGATGGAAAATACTGCTTACTTCAACTTCTTCCACAGAATAAACAAATACAAACAAATAAACAAAAAAGCTGAAAGATTTTATTGTCAACAGACTTATCCTACAGGAAATATTAAAGGAAGTTTTTCACTCGGAAGAAATAGGATACTGACAGAAATTTGACTCTGCATAAAAATATAAGGAAGTCTGAAAGTGCTCAGATGCAAATAGAAAAAGATAATTTTTTAATTGGAATAGTTCTAAAGGATAATTGACTGTCAAAAACCAAGACTAACTATTTTGGGGGGGTTTATAACATATGTAAAAGTATGATAACTATACGAAAACAGTAGGGAGGGAAGAATTGGAAGTATATTGTTGCAAGATTCTTCCACCTTACACAAGGTTATATAATGAGGTTTGGAAGTAGACTGTGATGAGTTAATACATATTGTAAATCCTAGAGGAAACACTAAAGAAAATTAGAAAAAGATGTATGGATAATAATCCAATAAGAGAGGGCGCCTGGGTGGCTCAGTTGGTTGGGCGACTGCCTTCGGCTCAGGTCATGATCCTGGAGTCCCGGGATCGAGTCCCGCATCAGGCTCCCTGCTCGGCAGGGAGTCTGCTTCTCCCTCTGACCCTCCTCCCTCTCATGCTCTCTGTCTCTCATTCTGTCCCAAATAAATAAATAAAAAATCTTTAAAAAAATAATCCAATAAGAGAGATAAAGTGGAATAATTACAATACAGGTGACCTTTACTTTGCATGTTTCTGATGTGCACAAATTCCAGTTACCATGGTTTAGTTGACCCTTTCCCAAAGCATGTCAAATTTCAGTTATCACTGAATAAAAATGGCAATTAATTGTGTACAGTACAAACCTCACTGCCAGTTCTTTGGCCCACAGATCAGTAAATAACAGATGTGCATCACGGTCAGTGACCCATCAAACCACTCCCTCCCAACTGTCTCAGGGACTGGCCATCCTACTTCCATTATTCAGTCCTGGAACCAACAACAAAGTGTGTAGTTTTGTTGCTTCCCCGTCACCCAGTGATAAACCCACATGACATTTTACTAAAATGGATAACCTCAAGAAGGAATTGGCCAGCAACGATGAAAATGCAGCAAAGACACAGGAAGTGGTGATGCTGAAATTCAAATGGAACATCAATGAAGTCATAGAAGAGGTAGCTGACAGCGGGTATATTGATAGGGCCATTGTCCAACAAACTGTGGATATTTGGCCAGCGGAAATTAGTAAGGACAAACTTACTGACATAAATGAGGAAGGTGGTATGAGAGTAAAAAAGAAGTGATGCTGGTGGGGTGCCTGGGTGGCTCAGTTCATTAAGCATCTGCCTTCTGCTTGGGTCATGATCCAGGGGTCCTGGGATCAAGCCTGGTGTCGGGCTCCTGCTCAACGGGGAGGCTGCTTCTCCCTCTGCCCTTCTGCCTGCTTGCGCTTCCTCTCTCTCTCTCTTTCTCAAATATGTATCATGTATATATGATATACACACACATGTATATCATATATACATGTATATATACACGTATATTATATATAAATATATAAAATCTTAAAAAAATAAATATATAAAATCTTTTAAAAAAAATGATGCTGGAAAAAACTTTGTACTCAAGGAATTCTCAAAGATATTTCCTGACACTGAAAGCACAAAGGGCCAACTATTGAAAGCCAATCCAAACTAAGGGAAAAGTAAGACATTTGGCCAAAATATAGAAGAGATGCTCACTCCACCTGGTAAGTTATACCAACAAAAAGAAGGCAAGCACTGCCCAAGCTATTCTTGTGTTTGACAAAGCAATCAAACATTTAATTTTCATGTTTCTGATGTTTTGAATCACAATAGATTAAAGAAATATTAATTTTGCCCTTTTTTCATTTTCCTATCCATGCATAGGTGACAGTAAGAGAGTTTTTAATGTTTTGAACAAAATTTTAAATGTGCCAGAACACTTGGAGGTTATCCAGTTGGTTTTTAAGGTCATTTTGTGCGGTTTCAGCCTGCATGGTCATTTACACGATCTCACACTACTGTATAAAGTGAGGGTTGCTTGTAATCAATTAATCCCAAAGCAAGCAGAAAAGTGCACAAAAAACTCAGGAAGAGAGGGAAAAAGTTTTTTAAACAATAGCCAGGTGACAGATTGCAAACCAACCATATCAATAATTTCATTAAATGTAAGTATTGTAAACATCTCAATTGAAAGACAGATACTGTCTTATTAAATCTAAAAAGCCCAGTTATATGCTTTTTTAAAGAAACACAACTGTAAGTACAAAATATGCTTATAAAGTAAGAAGATAGAAAAATACAGGCCATAAAAACACTTATCAAAAGGAAGTTGGAGTGGCTATATACATATCACACAAAGTAGACTTCAGAACAAGAAATATTACTAAGGATAAAAAGAGGCATCATATACTGATAAAGGAGTCAATTCACCAAAAAGACAAAATAATCCTAAATGTGTTTGCACCTAACATCAAAGCTTCAATATATACAATATATACAGAGCAAAAACTAATATTTTGTGACTTCAAAATTCCTCTTAGGACTACATCAAGCAAGTAACAAAACACCCATATGTCTTTGGAAAACTTGACTGAGAGTATCACTCAATGTATCAAAATTGACATTTATAGAACACTCCATCAGACAGTAGAATACACACTGTTTTCAAGTGCACATGAAATATTCACCAAGACAGGTTATATTCTGTGCCATAAAAAAAGTCTCAACAAATTCAAAATAATTTAAATCATATAAACTATGTTATCTGACTATAAGGAATTAAATTATTGTCAAAACCAGAAAAATATCTAGAAAATCCCTCCAAATTTGGACATTAAACACACATTTCTCAATAACCTATGGGTCAACAGGAAGTTATAAGGAATACTAGAAAATATTTTTGGGGCACCTGGGTGGCTTAGTCGTTAAGTGTCTGCCTTCAGCTCAGGTCATGATCTCAGGGTCCTGGGATTGAGTCCCAAATCGGGCTCCCTGCTCAGCAGGAAGCCTGCTTCTCCCTCTTCCACTCCCCCTGCTTGTGTTCCCTCTCTTGCTGTGTCTCTCTCTATCAAACAAATAAAAAATCATAAGAAAAAAAAATTTCAATTGAATGAAGATAAAATAAAACATTAAAATATGTAGGATGTGGCTAAAGCAGCACTTAAAGAAAAATTTACAGACTTAAGATTCTTGTTAGAAAAGAAGAGGGATCTCAAATCTATGATCTATACTTTCACTGACACTAGAATTACACTAGTAAATTTTCATTCTATGACCCGAGACATAAAAAAAAGCAAAATATATTTATGACATTCAGGAAGAAAGGAAATAATTGTAGTAAGAGCAGAAATCAATAAAATTAAAACCAATGGAAAGAAATCAATGAAAACAATAGCTAGTGTTTTGAAAAGTTTAATAAAGTTCATCATCTTTTATCCCAATGATGAACAAATTATAGCCATGGGCAGAATCCAGCCCACTGTCTGTTTTCTGTAAATAAAAGTTTTATTGGAACCCATTTGTTGATTTTCTGTAGCTGTTTTCTACTACAACAAGAAAATTGAGTAGTTGAGACAGACCAAATGACTTTCACATCCAAGAATATTTACTATATAGCCCATTATATAAAAAGCTTATCCAACCTTATCCTCTTCTCATCCAACTGATGAAGAAAACAATAAATAAATAAATAAATGTTCAAACATCAGAAATTTTGAAATAAGGGATTTCATTACAGAGCCTATAGGCATAAAGATGATAACAAAGATATAAAACAAAAAATTATGCTAATAATTTGACAAATTAGATTAAATAAATCAATTTCTTGGAAGACACAAACTACCAAAGCTCACTCGAGAAGTGGATAACCTCAATAGTTAAATATTTATTGAAGAAATTGAAATTGTGGGTAAAATCTTTCCACATGCAAAAAAAAGTCAGACTCAGATGACTGCATTGAGGATTTCTACTCAACATTTAAGGAAGAAATGACACTATTCTTACATAAGCTTTTTTCAGGAAATAGGAAAGGATGGAACATTCCGCCACATGTGTTATAAAGCCAGAATTACCCTGATATCAAAACAAAGACATTACAAGAAAAGAAATCTACAGAGCAACATCCCTCATAATTATCAGAACAAAAATACTCAATAAAATATTAGGAAATTGAGTCCAGCAAGATTTAAAAAGGGTAACGCATCATGACCAAGGGAGTTCATCCCAGGAATGTGAGTTCAGTTCAACACAAGAAAATCAATCAGTGTAATTCACCACATGGATAGACTAAAGAAGAAAAGCCGTACAATACTCTCAATTGATGCAGAAAAATCCTTTAACAAAATTTGATATCCATCCATGATAAATACTCTCAGCAAACTAGGAGTGGGAGGGAATGTCCTTAGGGCGATAAAGGTCATTGACAAAAACCCCACAGCAAATATCACACATATTAATGAAAGACTGACTGCCTTCCCATTGGACTGAGAAAAAGACAAGGGTATCTACTATCTCCAATCCTATTTGGCATCACACGGGATATCCCATCTTCTGCAATAAGACTGGGGTCTTGGGGTGGTAGGTAGAATGTATACAGATTTTTTTTTTAAAGAAAAAAAATAAACCTGTCTCTATTTGCAGATTAACAATTATCTAAGTGGAAAATCCCAAAGAATCTACATATAAGCTACTAGGACTAATCAATGAATTCAGCAAGGTCACAGGATAAAAAGTCAATTATAAAGTATTTCTATGCACTATCGATGAGAAGAGTTAGAAATTAATTTTTAAAGTACCTTTTACAATAACACTAAAACCACGAAATACCTGGGCATGAATCTAACAAAATATGTACAAAATCATTATGCTGAAAACCACAAAACAGGAAGGGAAGGAATCAAAAGAAGCCTAAATAGAGAGAGATACTGGGTTCATGGATTAAAAGGGATACTAACATACAAGCTGTTTATAAAGTTTACATGCAAAGACAGTTATAATAGCCAAAAACAACTGATTTCAACACTTACTGTAAAGCTTCGTTAATCAAGAGAGTGTGCTCTTAGTGAAAAATGAACACATGGAACAATGGGATAGAATAGAGAGCCAGAAATAGACCCTAACAAATCAACTGATTTTTGGCAAAGATGTAAAGGTAAACCGATGGAGAAAGGATAGTTTTTTCGACAAATCATGAGGGAACAATTAGAAATCCAAAGGCATTAAAAACAAGAAAAAAATTTTGACCCACTCTCTGTACCACATACAAAAATTCATTCAAAGCTAACTCAAAGTTAGATCTAAATACCAAACCTAAAACTTCTATTTGAAAACATAGGAGCAAATCTTTATAGGCTATGCAAAGATTTCTTAGATCTGACACCAAAAGAATAATTGATAAAAGATTAATAATTTGGACTTCATCACAACTATAAACACCTGTTCTTCATGAGACATTATGAAGATAATGAAAAGACAAGCCAAAAGACTGAGAAAATATTCATTTGCAAAACACGTTTGGCAACAGACTTGTATTTGTCCAGAATATATAAAGAATTCTCAAAGCCCAATAAGAAAACAGACAACTTATTTATTTATTTTTTTGGTGAGCCAAAGGTTTAAATAGACACCCCAATAGAAAAGATATAAGGATGGCAAATAAGTACATGAAAAGATTCTTCTTTTCCTTGGAAAAATGCTAGTTAAACCCAAAATGAGGTACTGTGTGTGCAACAGTGTGCAGTATTAAAAGCCACTTGAGCATCTAAAGCAGGAGGTTATAAGGGCTCATCAACATTTGTTGAGGAAGTGCACACTGGTTGTTGTAGATGAGGGAGGTGACAACAGAAACAGGTAGACCATGGAGGTGCTTGTTGTCCATCTCAAGGAAAGGATGGTGCCTTCAACTAAGGTGGGAATGAAAAGAAGGGTTGTCTTCTGGATGTGAGTTGGACTGGCCAGAGAAGACCTCCAGTGGCTTGGATGTGTAAGGTGAGGGAAAGAAGACAGCTGAGCGTGACTCCTAGGTTTTCAGCCACATCAGTCAGAAGGATTGTGGTGTCTATTTACTAAGATAGGAAAATGTGCTGGAGAAAGATTTGTGGAGAAATTCAAACATTTGAAAATAACTATAATATCAAGACCTCAAATTTTTAAAGCCTGAAAATATACCTACCAGACAAAAGAATAGAGATAAAGGAAAATTCTTAGCCCATTATATATAAATCTGACTTTCATCCTGTTACTCTAAATACTTGAACAAAAAGATACATACTTTATTATGTATTTATTTATAGAGTGAGGGGGGAAAGGGAGAGGCAGAGGGAGAGGGAGAGAGAGAATCTTAAGCAGGTTCCATGCTCAGCACAGAGCCCAATGTGGGGCTCCATCTCACAACCCTGAGATCATGACCTGAGACAAAATCAGAGTCAGAGGCTTAACCGAATGAACAACTCAGGTGCCCCAAAAGATACATCTTTATACAGTTGTCATGCAGTCATCAAATAAACTACCCTGTGCTCAGTGCTGGGTTGGAACCAAGAAAAACAAAAAATTAGAAGTTCTGATCCTGGCTCTCAAGTAGCTTTTGACCTAAATGAAGGGATACATCAGAAGTTCGTAAGTAGAAATACAATAATAGCAAAATAAAACTGATAAAAATAATAAGACCTCGAGCATGACATAAACAATGTCTATAGCTGTGCATGCACACTGTCAAATGGTGGGGGGCGGGGGAAGTGGGACAGACGATCCCTGTGTGTTCCAATCCTCTGGGAAGTTCTTTTGGTGGAAGAATTTGATTCTCTGTGCAAATAGAGAGGATGTTTCGTATGAAGATACATAATCTACAACACAGTATAGTTCTCTCTTCTGTCTCAAGTGGAAAATTCATCATTTTCCTAAAGAAGTAGGACTGGAAGTAGGAAAATAAATTTTGTGAAATCAGTAAAGAGCCTCTTAATAATTTGTCAGAGAACTTTCCAGATATAGACTCTGTCATTGAATATCCAAACGTGAATATGGTCCCATCCAGGCTTCCTGCCCTCCTGGAAGCCTCTCTATGGCCAAAGGTAAGAATTCGACACTGCCTTTGATCCTCTGATTGTGAAGCCCTCAAAGAGCATGTAGAATGAATGACTGGCCTTGTGTTAACACCCCATACCCTCTGTGCCAAGATCCTTGTCCTGGACAAACAACTTTTGGCCTATCAGCCAGGCTAGACAAAGATCAAAGTTATGTTCACCATGTCACCCTTTTCATACAAAAATATTTTGGATTGCAGTATCACAAAGCTACACATAAATAATAACAGCTTACCTGTGGTATCATTTATTTTTAATTCCCCCAAAGCAAATAGAAAAGGCTTTCTAGATTAGAGGTACCTGTTTGCAAACAAGAGCCTGCTGGGTTTGTCCAGCCTTAAATAGACATCGATGGGACCCCCCCTTCTGGCAAAAGGGGGATCCACAGGTCCTAAAACTCCAGTTCCTCTCAAAAAGTGATTGAGGCTCACGCTCACCCCTAAGGGCTCAGAAATATTGGATAATGCTTTCCAAGGGCAAATGAGAGTAAGTGAAGGACAGAGCTCAGCCTCTTGGTGACACCAAGTTTCACAGTGGTTTTTAGTCGCCACGTTGATGACTTTGGTAGGGACTTAATTCTAGAGTGACATAGAACATGGCTGTGTGAGAACAAATGTGAAATACCAGTAATGAGGAGATATCATTGCTTCTAGGACCCCTTCGCAGTGGGAGGGCTCTGTTCATCTCAGATACATCCAGCAGTTCCTCAGTCTGCCTGCATCCAGGATGGGACAAAGATGTCCCCTTATATTCTGCTTCAGCCCAGCTGATTTCCAAAAAGAGGGAAAATGATAGAAAACAACGGATAGGGATTAGGGAAAAGAAAAAGGGACGGAGAGAGAGAGAAAAAAAAACTCCAACACCACTTAAGACAAAAAAAAAGGTCATTGCTGGGAACAAGAATAGCAGGAGTGAAACAGAACCTGAGAAACAGAAGGAATCTCAAGTCAGACCTGGGTCACCGCACAGACTTGAGAGCCCTGCACTCGGCTACGAGGATACTCAGATGGGCTAAAGAAACTGAAGTCCATTCTTAATGAGGGGTGGCTGAAGTAAATATCCAAGTCCTGCCAAGTCAACTCTAGAGTGGATCCAACTTGCTCCTTCCTGGTGGTCCCTACAGAGCCCTCTACCTGATATACACATGCCTGGTCCTTGACATTATTCACACCTCAGTTCAAATGTATCTCCTCAGAGAGGCCACGCCTGACCAGCCAACCCAAAGCAACATTCTCTGTCACCCTCTCTGTCAGCAGGACCGATGCCTGAAACCACTCTGTGTATGTCGACCAGAGGGATTTGAGTATAAGAAACCAGTTACAAAGGTGTTAGAAAGGCTGAGAAGTTATTAACAACTGTGAGAAGTCCTGTGAGCTCCCCAGGACTTGGAGAACGAAGGGAAGAGAAGGTGTCGGCAGAAGCCACAGGGCGAAGGAGACCCCTCATACACACCAGCAGTGAGGATACCTGATTGGGTGTGGGCCAGGGCAGGAGAAGACCCAGCCATAAGGCTGTGTATTGTTTACTTTTTTATTTTCTGTATATTATGATGTTTTGACATCTTAAAACCCTTTCTGGCTAGAGACACTGCTCCCATTTGATGCTAGCCAATTCTAAAGATAGCAAAGGACTCAGCTGGGAGTATGCTTTTGATATGCAAACTAACCAACCTGAGCCTGACCTCCTCTATCCGCCCCATCCACCCTAGGAGGCAGTGTTCCCCTACCTGAATCTTCCCGGGCCAGGTACCAGGCAACTAGAAGCCGCCCCATAGATTAGAGGCCACCCAAATTGTTCAGAGTAACCAATCCTGAACTGTCTCCCTTGCCCTGCCTTGCTTTCCCCACAGAAACCTAATAAAGCCTCAGTCCTGCATGCATTCTGCCTCCTGACCACCGGGAACATTTCCCCATGTGGCTCTGCATGGCATGGCCTACCACCTGTGAGTATAATAGAGCTTTGTTTGCCCGAGTCTCTCCAGGGTCCTCTCTTGTAGCGGCGCCTGACAGACCATCCCATAAAGGAACACAGAGCAGGGCTGCAGGAACCGGTGAAGGACAGTGGGGTCCATAGCTGCCGCCAAGAGAACAAGCAGGACCCTCCTCCTGCCTCTAAATTCTCAGCAGCGCTTCCCTTCCCTATCCCTCAGCAGTGCAGACCCTTGAAGGATGCCACCAGGCCAGAGTCAGCCAATAGCTCCTCTGGTCGGAGTCCCTCCCTCACCTCACCTCTGAAATAGGCCAGAGTGTAGAAAGGCAATTGATCAAAACATGACTACGTTGCCCTGGGATGTATCACGCTCTGCAATTATTCATTTCTTTGTGGACTCACCCATTGCCTGCCTCCTGCCCATACAATGAAAAAGCATGAGATCAAAGGCATTGATCATCTCATTCACTCCTGTTTTCCCAGTGGCTCCTACAGGGCCCAGGGTAAGCTGGGGCTCAGTAAGCACTTGTTCAGCAAATGAATGAAGGGAAAAGTAATGAAATGTATAGTCTATTAAATAAATAGATTACTCATTTAAGTTGACTCTACATTAAACTGTTTCATTTCCCTATATTGGTCGAGCTATTTCTACCAATTATTTTCTTTGCCAATTCTTAATAGAAAGAAGAAGGAAGGAAGTGAGGGAGGGAGGAAGAAAGAGAGGGAGGGAGAGAGGAAGGAAGACAGGCAAACGCTGCACGCACTGTTGCATTGCTGTGTGTCATCATCACTATTTGGATGGAATGTCCATAAACTGAAAAACAAGCTAAGATTTTTGTGGCCAGAGAGAGCAGGCTAAGTTAACTGTGCCCTAATGCAGAAGAAGCCTTTCTGAATTCTTTCTGATGGGTGCCACTTCCAACGCTGTCTTCTCCTATAAGGCAAACCACGTCTCTCTCCGTCCAGACAAACCTCCTATGACACCAAACCCTACAGGCTTCCTGGATGTTCCCACCTGTTTCCAACACAGACCAGGGACCCTCCTTCTGAGCCTGATGTCTGAAGCACCCACCTCCCTCTCCCATTTGGCAAATATTTACAATGTCACAAGGGTAATGAGACCTGTCTGGGCCTCTTCCCAGCTCTCTCTACACTTCTTTGGATCTGTCTTTCGTCTAGTCTTTATGACACAAGATGACAGTATTAGTTTACCTCTCAGACTCTCCCACCAGAATGTGAGTGCCAGGAGTTGAGAAAGCTTGTGTTTGAGTCCATCACAGCACCCAGCACAGAGGAAACCGTACATAAATATGGAAGGAAGTGTGGGAGAGAGAGACAGAGACAGAGAGACAGGGACAGGGGGGCAGGAAACAGTGGGAAGGAAGAAGAGAGGACTTTTCATTCCATAAAGAGATGCAAAATCTCTCTCTGTATGTTGTAATTATCAAATCAGTCTTCTGTAACCAATAGAACGTTAAATCATGTTTCCAAAAGTTGAAATTTCATTTAAGAAAGAGACCCACAGTGTTCTGTTCTTCTAGAGGAGCATCAACCATTTTAGATACAAACCTATTTTTCTGCACAAATAGGTGACACATTGCAAATCCCTATCCCTTTCAAGCCCTCATCTTTCAAATAGCCTTTCTGAAGTTTGCTGATTCATGGTGTGTAAGGTCCTTCTTTCCATTCCATGCCAAACCTTTTAATAACTGTCTTCCCTAACAAACAAGGTAAGGGTTCTCCTCCCCTCCTGCCCACAGAGCAGCGCTTGGAGGGGGTGCTAAGTTGTTTTCAAGCACAAAGCATGTGATTCTGATGTGAAAAGGAACAGGGGTGAGGCACACCGGGCTCAGAGCTCCTCACTCCCATCCCAGAGACCCAGTGCTTATAAGCAACAGGGCCTCGTTTTAAATTTTGAGTCTGTGGGCTTTCTCTGCAAAGACTGTGTAAGACTCTAGATAACTCAGGATTCCTACAGCCTTGGGAGAGAATTGCTGATCTAGTACCAGGCTGCTGTTGGTTTTCCCCCGAGAGAAATATCCCTGTGTCAATAGCTATAATGCCTAGGATTCAACTTCCCCATCCAATTTCAAAATTCAGGATTTCCTTTTTTGCCTCTCTTTAATCTCCCGATTGCCAAGAATCCTCAAAGATTAGAGTTAGTGATTCTGAGATTACATCTGCAAGTTCCTTTAGCACCCTGGGATGGAATTCATCTAGGCTAGGATTTAAACTTCTTTATTTTTTTTTTAAAGATTTTATTTATTTATTTGACAGAGAGCAGAGAGCACAAGCACGGGGAGCGGCAGGCAGAGGCAGAGGGAGAAGCAGACTCCCCACTGAGCAGGGAGCCCGACACGGGGCTCAATCCCAGGACCCCGGGATCATGACCTGAGCCGAAGGCAGACGCTTAACCATCTGAGCCACCCAGGCGCCCCAGGATTTAAACTTCTTTAAACAGATAAACATTCTCTCCCTACATCCTTATATATCTTGAGTGGATTTTTACAGTTTTTTTTTTTTCCTGTTCTTACCACTTTTAGTTCAGTTGCTAAAGAACTCACAGCAAAATAAGTTACGAATACCTCAATCTCCCCCTACCACCTGTTAAAATTACATCACCAGCCAAGGAACAAGGCCTAAAACCTCTTGCTGTAAACAAAGCCTAAAAGGCCCTGTGTGTGGTGCTGAGTATCTTTGCATGTTTCAACTGAGTCTAAGATTTTGTCTCAAAGACATACGAACCAGGGGTCTCTGCTTCTCGCTCGCATTTTTGTTTTCCCTTACAACATTTGTTCCTTTAAAAACCTGTGCTTGGGGCGCCTGGGTGTCTCAGTCGTTAAGCGTCTGCCTTTGGCTCAGGTCATGAACCCGGGGTCCTGGGATCGAGCCCCGCATTGGGCTCCCTGCTCCGTGGGAAGCCTGCTTCTCCCTCTCCCGCTCCCCCTGCTTGTGTTCCCTCTCTGGCTGTCTTTCTCTCTGTCAAATAAATAAAATCTTTAAAAAAAATAAAAACCTGTGCTTATCAGAAAATGTAATCTGTCATAAAACTATAGAGAGAGTCACATGGAAATATTTTGAATAAAAGGGAATTAAGTAAATAGTATGGTGGCAGGTAATATATGCAAGAAGGGGCAAGGGGGGGTGCACCTCCATGACGTAGGTCTCCCTCCCACCTCTGTCTCCTCTGGGTCCCCTTCCTTTCTTTGGAAACAGCTGCTATGACAAAGGCTAGAACTGTTCCCGAAGCTTCAGGGAACCTAGTGAACCAGAGGCAGTGGGCTTGAAGAACGCCATTTATCTTTTCGAAGAGAGAGGACATATAAAATTAGAGCTCAACAGAACTGCAAGCATCAACTATACCCAAGCTAAGGGAATGATGGAGGTCGTTTCCTCATATCTCCCAATTCACTTTTCTTAGCTAAAAGTACTGATGACGCTCTTCCTGAGCCTCTCCATTTCTTGTCCTTTCTTGGCTCAAAAACCATCAGGGGCTTCCCAACACTGACAGAATAAGATCCATCCTCTGTGGCACCCAGTCTTTCTGCAGGCCCATGCATCTTCCAGCCCCCTAATCAAAAGTTCACCACTTTCTCATTTCTGTGGCTCTGCATAAGCTGGTCTTTGTTGCTACAATTCCCTTAACCCTCCTTGACTTTTTAATAAACATCTCTTCATCCTTAAACACACAATGAGGTCTCCCGTCCTCCAGGAATATCCTTTCCCTCTTCTCCTAAAGTTAATTTTCTCTCCCCGTATCACACCAGTTTTATTGCTGTACTTACCACACTGCATTTTTCCTCATGATCAAAGAAAATTCATCAAGGAGTTCTGTGATGTTGTTTATTCCAATCTGCTCATAGGCAGGCATACAGATGAAATTACCCCTTAAATTCTCCACTTCTCCTCTTGAATTTGACTATGGCTTCCAGCGATAGAAAAGTCAACTATGCCTCTGTATTGTATGGCCTACTTTAATTATTTGTCTTTCTGTTTCCAGAAGTAGAATATATGCTCCCCGAGGCCTGGGATCTCTGTTCATTCATGATATTGCCCGTCCTTTGTCTTCAGCTTCATTTCCTGGCTTTCCAACTGGGGCTCCCCCTTTGCTGTTCTCCACGGACAGCTTCCTCCCTCACCTTGCGCCTTTGTGTGACTGTCCCTTATATCTGAAAATGGCCTTCTTATTCCATCCCACTTTGTCGAATTCATATCTGATCTTTTGAAGACTGACTGGACTACCTTGGATGTTTCTCGGTCCCTATTCCATCCTATGTTTAACTTCCTATGAGTCCCTGTCATACTGTGGTGCCATCACTTACTGATCTTGCCCCTCAAGTTTACCAGCTCCTGGAGGACAAGAGCTTTGTTTTCATCTTTCCATCATCCCCACAGGACCTGGAATCAAGCCTGACCCAGAATAAGCCTTGGCAAAGGCTTACCAACAGGAGTGGGTTAATGGAGTTCACCCCCCTCCACCTGTCTGGCTCTTCCTCTACCTCCGGCTCTGATTCTTGGTGAGCTGCAGTGGGCATCTTTCCTTGCCAACCTGATCTACCACCTCAACACAGAGTAGTCTCAGCAAATCTCCTTGGTCACATGCTAGATTGAAATGAAGTCTGCCCATCTGAGCAGACCACTCAACAGTGAATAGCCCTGAAGGTGGATTTCTTTCCTCTGAGTAACCAGAAGTGAGAAACTATTCTCCTAGAATGTTTTGTTCTCCTCCCACCTCACTCCAAGGGATCTCTCTTTGGTTTCCTAACTCCAGCATCCCCCTGAAGAGACCTCTGTGTCCTCTTACAAGGTCTCACGGCTCAGGCCCCCTCACAAACCCGAGACAAGGATTCTTTGCTGACAGCAGCGGTTGCCAGCCAGAACATTGGCATTCAATGTACCACAGGGCCTTTGACCATAGGCAGGGTGGGGCTACTGCTGGACATACATGTTAATAGTGAGGGAAGCTTTGGTTTTACCCTAAAACGTGAGTCATCTCACAGTTATTACGGCATTAATTATCCCATTTTGGGACACTCTAGCCCTCTTAATGCTTCATCAAAAGGATAATCATGGAAAATCAAAGCTGAAATTTAAGACCAATAAATTCTGTTCTTGGTTAATTCTGTTCTCCATGCCCTCTGCTCATCTATGTCTCCCTTGCATCTCCTTCAGGCCTGGAGATGCCAAGGTTTAAAACAAGCCCTCAGCTTTTCTGCTACTAAAGCAATAGTTTTCAAATGTCTTTTAATCATAAACCCCTTTATCCAAAAAAAAATCAAATCAGATTCTCAATGCATATTTGAAAAGGCTTATTTGTTCAGCACTGATGTATTTTAAACTCCACATAACAGCAATTACTGCTTAAAAAATAAACTCATGAGAACAACAAGGCAAACTTTAAGACTTTAGAATGTTTACCCCATGAGCTTTGGGGAGTGGGGTGTTACCTCAAACCTAGCATTCAATTTATCTGTACATTTTGTTTCAGCTGCATGGTATCTAGATAATCCTGATTCTCACAGATAGATTGTGGCCCACAATAACAGTTTTGTTTTTTTGTATTTTTAAACTGTTTTCTCCCAGTATTAAGTGTACTTGGACATTTTGTTTCACAGTTGAGTCCCATACAATATCACCCAAAGCTGCCAAGAAACATTAGAACTGTTTACACCATAATATTTTCACTCTGGGATGTGTGATTGAATTTGCTTGTACTAGTTTCCATGATTGGAAACTCAGAAGAAAAGGACAAATTCATGGAGCCAGCACAAAAACACCAAATATACATCCAGAAGCAGAAAAGGCTTAATCTAACAGTTTACACAAAATGATTTGTACAGACAGCTTAGTCAAGCATAAGCATGATGTAATATGTTGAAATTTATGTTTAGAACATATTTGATGGTTTGTTTTAATTTTTTTTATTTTTAATATTTTTCTAAACAGTTAATAGCATATTAAAGTATTTAAAGTGTGATTTTTTTTTTTTAATTCACAAGTATTTGTATAACTCCTGCACCTGTTTTCACGTTGCCTGAAGACTGTTTTGCGAATATATTTCTCTCATGTCCATTGCCTCCATGTAGGGACCAAACGAATTTCCGTGTCTAGTCCTGACCTCATCTGTCCTTCGATCCTACTGAGCATCACCTCCTGATAGCAGGTGAATACCTCATATAAAATGGATAAAACATTCTTATCTTTCCCCTCAAATAAACTCCTTAGCTGTTTTGATGGGGCTTGGTACCTACCTCTTTCTGCCTTTCTTCTATAACACTTACTATCTGGAACCGAAATTTTGACAATTAATTAATTTCTGTGATACTGATTCTGTAAGTAATTTACATTTGTGAGTTTTATCTCTGAACCGCTTTGTGTAATGTGAGGGCAGGGATTCCAGCCCACACTTCTCCTATTTCCCTAGTCACAATAGCAATGCTAAGTACAGAGGAGGCATTCGATACATTTTGTGAATTAATACTGGGTAAAACAAGATTTTACAGCTGATTCATGATCCTTATTCCCAGTACGCATGGATTATAGTTTCTAATATAAAAGGCACCATTGTAATAATAGCAACTTCTCACTTAAATCTATTCTTTTTTACTCAGCTCATAGTATTTCCCTGACTTCGTTGTCTTTTCCTTCAAAGGTTATCCCTGAGATGAGGGAAAAGCAGAACCTCTTGATACACAGGCTAGAAAAATCTAACAGCTACCACCTCGGGCTGATTTTCAACCTTTGTGGTAAGGAAAGCCCTTCATTTTGTAATGCTAATGGAAATGAGGTAATAGACAAAGATCCCTTATAGCGCAAAAAGAATAATATTCTCAAATAATCACCCCCCTCACAAAGTCCCTTTAGGCTGCCTGTGGGGACCCGGTGACATTCAAGGGTCCTTCCAACTCAAAAGGAAAAGGAACATGCTTCCAAATTTGCATCCTTCTCAATAAGCCAGGATTAATGCCTTGACTCTGGGTAATTCAATAACTTTATGCCCTTGGGCAAAGCATTTAGTCAGAGTGGGTTTCTGTTTCTTCTCTGTGTTTTGAAGTGAAAGCTAAAATAAATGGTGCTGGGTTTTGCCAAATGAGAGGTAGTTGAACCCAGAAAACCCAAACAACTAATCTGTTGAAAGAGTCTCCCAAGGCTATACTGGGGAAAAAAAGGGGGGGAGGGGACAGTAATTGCTATCAATTATTATGCTCTTACTGTGTACTAGGTGAGTGTCCATATATTTCTAGTTAATACCCACAAATATCCTACAATTGAAGTTAATCAGTGTACCCATTTTTCTAAGGAGAGTAACCCTACCTTCCAGCAGGGGATACTGTTATTGGATGCCAGTGTCTGCACTTAGCCCCCCATCTGTGTAGCCCCAAGGTGTGCTTTCTCTAACTCTCTGCAGTGCCTCATGCTCTAGGAGGCCTCATTCATGGAGAAGTTCCACCCTGGAAGCACAGCAATATTCTTGAAAGTGTCAAAGTTGGTGGGTCAAGGGAGCCCCAGCTCTCTCAGACCCAAGAGGAGAGAGTTCCTGCTTAAGATGGGTTCCTTTGAGGATGGAGGGAACTGTGCGCAGTCTCACTTAGGCGCTTTTCACATGGTTAGCTAGGAACACGGTGTTCTAGTCGCAAGAGCTTCAACTAATTTTAAAATCATTTTGCACATAGGCTTCAGTTTCCTCAGTCTTCTCCCTGTCAAGGAAGAAGAATGGTGGGAGCTCATGCAAGGGGGTTCTCAGGAGGTGACAGAGGGACAGAAGGCCACCTCGTAGTCCTTGCACAGTTGCTGTGCTCTATTAACTGTTTGCTTTTCCCTGCAAAATGGCCATGTATTTGGTATTTTAAAATACAGGCTCTTTTTATCTTCTGCTGTTTCATTTCATATGCATTTTAATGGATGTGTTTAACTTGATTCTTGCCTCCCAATGTGAATTAATCCCAGAGGGCACACACTTTATTGAAAAGGGAAAATAATAAAATAAAGTGAGTAGAAAGTTAAGCTAGTCCCATTCTAGACTACTTGGTAAGAATGGGCTCACTGAGAAAATCCTCTTCACTGGACATCAGTGCATGAGGCCCAGTGGGGTGTCTACACCAAACAAAAAGAATGAGACAGAGATGTGGATTGTGTATGCAAACATTTTGGGTGATTTCATGAGATTAAGAAAGAAAAAACTCAATTGGAAAAGCCTATATGGTTTCCAGTGAAGTTGAAATTGGAAATGAACAATGTCTGCCATCCGCTTAGGTAATTGGGACAATATTTACTTTGGGTCTTGATATGGATCCAGGGATCACCGATAGTACAAACCCCTCTTTCAAATTGATGAAAATTCTCTTTTGAGGTCCTAGGCAACTGAGTAAACTGAGAGAAATAAAATGCTAGAGGGTGGGGAACAACACAGGCAATAGAGATTTAAAAACAAACAAACAAATCAGAGTATTTGCCTAGAAACAAGAGGATTGAAAGAAATATGGTGAAAACTGCTCAGGCTCATCAAACACCCACCACATATCAAACTGTTACTCTCCATTTCCGGGTAGGGAAATGCAACTGGCCAGTGGGATATGGGTGAGTGCCAAGCACCTCCCAAATGACCCCCTCTAACTCATACGTTCAGTCCTCCCTCACTGCTGTGAAGGTCTTGGAGACCACAGGTTCAAAATGGCATCACTCCAAGATGGAGGAAGGTCACCCGATGTATAATGAACTTTGCTTGTGGCAAGAAATTAACTTTTCCTGCGTTAAGCCACTGAGATTGTGGGATTTATCTGTGGCCACAAAGAGGATTAGTTTACCTTGATTAATACAGAACCATTTGAGCCTTTGGATATTCTGAAGTTACAGGGTAAGAGGAAGCATGGATATTGCTTTCCTGCTATTGTTAAAGAAGAAGAAGACAAGACAGAGAGGGAATGATTGAGATGAGATAGAAGGAAAAACAAACTGGCTTTCCATAGTTCTGAGACATAGAAATGATCTACCAATGGACAATTCTGGAATTCTCCTTATAAGGACAGGATCAGTAAATCTATTAATAATAGTATTACTCAGTGTTAAACGGTACCTATTCAAAGCATTTTTCTCATGGTAGCTTCAGTGAATTACTGTCAGGTGCCTGAAGGTGACCAGATAATGTCAGGAGATTGGTTTCAGCCTCATAATTTTAGAATGAAAACACGCTCCATCTTTGTGCCTCCAGCATTTGACCAGCAAGAGACTTCTTTCCAGCCCAACTTTGACAAAAAAAAAAAGCAGCATCCACAGCTGAAAACGACCCAAACACACCAAAGAATGCCTGGATAATGGCCTTGGTTTATCTCATAGCATTTTGTGTCTGCCCCTCAGGCAAGTAATTCATCATCACAATCTCGCCAGTGAATCACAGGGCTCACACACTGTTACAAATCCTGCCTTTCAGCATGCCCAGAATGAACCATTATGCTTCAACCCAGTATGAAATAATCCCAGTGAAACCAGCTGACCTGTCGGAGGGTGCCTAGATAACACGGAAAGACATAGCACTTAATGCAGTGGAGAATCTGTCAAAAAACATAAAGATTGGTGTAAAAACAAGCTGCAAGTTATTGATCTGGTATATTACGGTTGCTTTGAAAATAACTGGATCTCACTTTTGCCCTTTAATTTCTCCATCTTAATCACATTCTGTCAAGACCAGGGCATGCATATTATGCATAAAAAGGTCAAGAATACCCTTGTGTGCTGCCTCACCCAACACCAAGATGTGTCCTGGACATTGGCAGGCATGAATACAAAATTACCGGCACACAGGCCTCTGTGGACTAGACCAGCCGGAAAAATAGAGCTTGATGAGACGTGAGCCTCTAAGATAAACTTATAGCCCAAGGCATGAAAAAAAGATGTCAGTAATGATACACAAATTTCAGGTAACCTCTCTTTCAGTCTTAGACTCCAGATCCAAACAATGGGATGCTCTCCTGGGACACCTGGACCAATTTCTGGCCAGCCTTGTCGAAGTCTGATGGCCAAACTTTGACCTAATCATAAATGTTGCTTCCAGCTTTATGGGGGTTGATAATATTCAGGGGCTATTTTCTTGAGTCCCTGTATCTTTAAATTTATTGCTCTTAGGCCAGTGAAACATTGGGAATTTTGACCCCTCAGCTACACCCAACAAGGTAATGCCAAACCACTTGTTGATTCTTATACTCTCATTCTGGGCTTACTTTTGAAATTTTTCTTGGGGGAAAAATTTGGTAATTATCTTCTCTCCAGGGATTCAACATAAAAATTGTTTCTTAATGTCCCTCAGGGCCACTCTGTGAGTCTCACTTCAGTATCTTCCCTTTGCTTTTCTTTCTTTACTGCCTTTCTCTCTCTTTCTCTCTCTACACACACACACACACACACACACACACACACACAGAATATGTCTGTTATATGAACAGTATATTTCATTAAACTTTCCTCTTCTTACAGACTTCATAAGCTTCTCTGATTGGTCTTCCCAACTCTTGTTATACCTGTTCCTTCATTCTTCAACATCTATTATTGATGAGAAAATAAGCAAAGACCAACCAAATGGGAAAAAAAAATATTTCTGAGCTTGCTGTCGCAAGGGAGTCAGCCACCGTCACTTGTGTTTTGACAGAGATTCAAAGGCAGGCAGAGGAGTAGGAAGGCTTTCTAGTGGAAAAAGATGAAGGCTTCAGGCATGCCCTCATTGGAGGCTGTGTTGGCATATGGGGGGGTGACTAGAAGTGGGGCATCCTGTGTGATTGGTTATGGGTGCGAATTTGGCTTTCTCTGGTTGGTCCTAAGTTGGAAGTGGGGACAAAAATTAGGGGAGCTGGCAGGTATTAATTAATTCCAGGCTGTTTTAGGTTGATCTTTACAGAAGTGGCTTAGCTTCCTGGATTGTCACTAGAGATAGCCATCTGGCCTCCGGCAAGTCTGACCCCTAGCAAGCAGGCTGGCCTCCTGGGCTGCTTACTGAAGAAAAGGGACTGGTTTCCTGGACAGGTTATTACAGGTCCTGAGCCAGAGTTCTCTTTTTATATAGGATGTGGCCATTGTCTGTTGATATAGTCAGTCTCTCAATGACTACCTACCTGTGAATCAAATATTGGTCTAGGTACTTGTTGTATAGATGTAATCAAAACAGACATAATCTTTGCTCTTATGTTCCAATGGGAGAGATGGCAAACAAATGTGTATTACGTCGGGTTGTGGTATGAAAAACAAAGCAGGACTGGGTGATAGTGAAAGATAAAGTAGTTCCTATTTTAGAGAGACTAGCCGGAGAAAGCCTCTCTGAGTAGATGATAGTTGAGTATTCATTCCCTTCTTTGGCTTCTTATCCTTTCCTCCCCAGAATACATTGAGGCTGCTAGTAAATTCCAGAGAACCCTTCACTCCTAGGCTCAAACCTGCAGCATATCAGAGATGTGTGATGTCAGGGAAAGACCATAGAAACAGGGTCTACTGGTGGCTCCATCACAGACTAGCTGTGTGACATTTGACAAATAACATTTCCCTTGAGTCTTAGTTTCTAAATCTTTAAAATGAAAATAATAATACCCACCTCAGTGATTTGTTGTAAGAATTGGAAAAAAATATATTGACAACACATTTGGCATACAGTAGAGAATCTTATTAGTCTTGGCATGCCCCACTTGGCATGCCTGAGATACTATGATACCTTCTATGTGTCAGGAACACATTGCAAAGCCTTCATAATCTAAATAAAATATTTGGTACGGGTCCCATCACATATCGCTTTCATTAATTGCAACAGAAACAGATGCCCATCTCTTGTCAATGGATGGACCACTTGAGCAGAATTACAGATGAACAACATGGGGACTAGGAGCACCAACACCCCACATAGTCAAATATTCACGTGAAATTTTGACTCCCCCTAAATTTAACTACTAAAAACCTACCTTTGACCAAGAACCTTGATAATATAAATAGTCAGTTAACACATATTTTGTATGTTATATGTATTATATACTGTATTCTTACAATAAAGTAAGCTAGAGAAAGGACTATGTTATTAAGAGAGTCATAAGGATGAGAAAATACATTTACAAGACTATTGAATTTATGGGGAAAAAAAATCTGTGTCAGTGAGCCCACTCAGTTAAAACCTATGTTGTTCAAAGGTCAACTATATTACCTTTAGGAAGCAAAAAGAATAAGGTGGCAGGCCAGGGCCTTACCCTTGCCAGTACTCTATTGTCTTGGATATATTGGTCAAGTAGTAAGAGCTGCAAGAGTCATTAACCCTTCCAGAAAGGCTATTAACCAATCTTTACCACGTGGCACCTCTTCCTGGTGCCCATGCTTTCACAGAAGAAGATAGTGTATAGATTCACCATGGTGTATGAGCTATAAGGGTCATCACAGGACTTCATAAGTACCCTCTTGCTGGAGAAGCAGGGTTGTTGAGAAAGTCTGTCTTTATCATCTCAAATGATCTCATAAATTCTGAATTGAATTTTTGGAGTCATATTGGCTCCAAGACTCCCATGCTATGTCAAAAGACTTAGTTTGCACGTAGACTGTATCAAAAATTGTAATTATGAAAACTATACCCTACAGAAGTGCTTCTCAATCTATATCATGGAAAAGAATCACCTAGAGAGCCTGTTCAAACAGATTCCAGGGACTGGAGAATGGCATTTCTAGCAAGCTCCCTAGTGATGTCGCTGCTGGTCTGGGCACCACACTTTGTGCAGCACTACATACAGGCCAGTGTATAGAGCATTCAGTTTCTCAAACCAAAAAGCGTGCACGCACACACACGCGCACATACACATACACACACACAAACACCATGTTTTGTACAAAAGCCAGCAGAGAAGATATAGTTGGGACCTCTAAACATTAAATTTTCAGCATATGTCACACGTTTACAGAAACATTAAGAACGTATATTTGGAATCAGCACTGTCCTAGAAAATCCAGGATGTCTGTTTCCCTGAACTACATGCCACTTTCCCAAGTGGTCTAATTAGTTCCATTTTGGAATAATGTAACAGAGAAAGAAGATTTCTTCCTTCATTTATAGACATAGCCAAGTCCTAAAGAGGAAGAAAAAATAATACAAAACATCAGCACAGGCCATCACCATCAACAGATGTTAGCAAAATCCCTTCCCAAGTCCTGACCTTGGCCCTGGCAATGGCTTTGCAGAAGTGTGGTGGGTTGAGGAAAAGAGGAAACCCTTGGCCCCTGTCCTGGTCGATGTTGCAATCTAAAGAAAGCCAAACAACTCAAAAGGAGGCAAGGAACTTTGTCTTTGGCTGTATGTTGCTAGCCCGAGACAAGCTGTTAGAATCATCCATTAATATTTTTAAGAAAATAGAAAGATACCAACTAATCCACAGAGTTTGGCCCAGTGGAGCCTTTTTTCAAGGGTTACAAACAGCAGTGAATGAGCCTGGCTTGATACCATCAGGAGCAGTTGCTCTGTTTCCTTTGAGGACTAGAGATTATCCTTTCATTTCCCTTAATTACTCAATTGGTGTCAAATCAACCAATGAAATTAATACTATTGAAATTAGGGAGCCAGTATTGAGATGAAAATAATATATTTATAACTCTTCTTTCTTCTGCATCAGTCTAATAAAACCCTCAAGAACCTAACTCGTTTTTGTTTCTTATTCTATTTGTTGAAGTTATTGGTGTCCCTATTCTGCAAGCAGCATACTGGCACCTCTGATGTCTGGGTTATCTTTTCCTGCCTCTCTCTTGAGTCCTCTATGACAGTGGTGCCATGTTGCTCTCTGTGGTTTCCCTTTTCTGCCTCCTTAGGGTTTATCCTTGTCACTGTATTATGCTTGAAATTATAAGCCAAAGAGAAAACAAATATATCTCCCTTTCTGTGGCAGAAAGACTGCTGAATTAGAGTCAGGACACCTGAGTTTTCATCCCAATTCTGCAACTAACTAGGGGCTGACCTTGTACAGGATACTTGACTTCTAGTTTCTTCCCTTACCCATAAAAGAGGTACTTGATACCCTTTCAGTTCTAAATATGTTTAGTTGTCAAATATGTGTCTTCAACTGGTAGAGAAGGAAACAGTATTCATTAGGTTTCTGACCTTTGTAGCAACTTTCTCTTCTGGTTTTTATTCTTCTTTAAGTGACACCCACCATCCCTCCACAATGAAGATAACTTCTCTTGTCTCTGAAAAGATTCTTCACATGGTTTCATAAACTGTGTGCTGTATATAATTCATTCATTCATTCATTCATCTGTTCACTTCCTGTTTCCTGTATGTCTGATATGTATTTCATAGACAGATACAAACAAGAGTTTAGTGTTTATCGTGACCTGAGAGTAATTCACAAAATGCAAGTTGTCCTTCTCTAGAGAGTTGTGAACTCAACTATGCTCCATTTCCAATTTCCAAACTTCTGACACCGTAGCTTCCTGGATGAGATGTGATTAACAGAAAAATCATAAGGCAGAGTTTGAAATCACTTAAGGATTGATTCATTTTGCAAGCACTTCCCGTTGTTGATTTCACACATCTGTGCCTCTGAGGCAGCCATGGGACAACTTTAGATTCACCCACCTCTTCTGGACTTTCTCCTTCTTACAGCTATGATTGGTGCTTCCACAGTTTCTAAAAGTAGTTTGGGAGCGGCAATCTGGTTGGAAGGGGAGAGTTAGGAATTTGTGTTGACAATCAGATGCAATAGTCAATACAAATAGCTATTCATTAACGATGCTTACCTTCACATTTCATAGAATTAAAAAAGTGTTTACGTATTTTTGGGGAGAGTGAGAAAAGTGGTGATATGCTACTAGGTGATCTGTATGTTAAAGATGGGCAACATATGCCAGCAGATATAATGATATCAGTGGCAGAATATTATCCTCTGGCAAAGATAGGCTCCTTTGTGAGCACCTTGGAAGGAAGGATGAGAAGTGAGGGAATAAAACCAAGGAGCTTAGTCTAAGAGAAGAAACACTTTGGAGAGCACATGAACATTTTAATCAAATCTATGATGGGCTCTCACAGAGAAGGAGGATTTGAGGTGAAATGGAAAAAAAAAATGAACAAAACTAATGACTTATTTGTCTCAATACAGAGAAAGACATTTCTATCAATTAGAGTTGTCTTCTAAAGAAATAAACTACCATGTGAGGTAATTAAGTTCCTTGTGCCTAGAAGTGTTCAAGATAAGACCAAATGTCAATTTTGGGGAGAACTTCATGCATAATAATGAAAAACTTTGGTTAGTGCTTTTAAAACAAAATTTTCCCTACATCTAATGCTTTTCATTTAATTAAAATTCAGTGATATTTTATTCTTCGGAAACTTATTTCATTTCACACTGCCTCTTTCTTTCACAGTTCTGAAACATCCTCTCAACATCATTTTACCTCTCTGTTCTCCCTCTCTCCTTTCCCTGTGGCAATGGCAAACTCCTTATCACCACATGTAAATTTTATTCAATTAAACTTAGTTCAATGAATACCAACTGAGCGCCTATTGTACTTAAGTTCTGCAATAGGCATAATGGGGAGATGCACAGATGAATAGTATGGAGACCTGGGCTTAAGGGAATTTGCAAGATTCTAACAAAAGGGAGAAGGCAAGCCCAAAATAGCTATTATATAAGACAGAAGATAGGCATTGCTATTTTAAAAAGTTAGTGGAGATCACATCTATTGGAATTGCTTCAGGGAGGAGATAGCATCTAAGAAGAACCTTAAAGATTATGGAAGATGGATTTCAACATCCAAAGATAGAGACAGATGGGCATTTTTGACATAGTTAACACTTGAGTATCGGCATAGAACAGGAGGATGCTGGACCCCTTTGGGACCAGCAGATAGCACATCTGGCAGGACAGATGAGCAAAGCAGGCTTGGAACGTCTAGTAAAGAACTCTGAAGTTGAAGGAAAGGAATTCTTATTTATTATAACCCAAGAAGCAATTGCAGAGTACTTAAGGTTATCAGAGAAACAGAATGATAAGAGTTGTTTTATTGGGAAATTAATGTACTAGTTTTGCTTAAGAAGGATTGGTGTAAAAAATGTCAAAAGTGGGAGAATCAACAGATCACTGTGATAGTTTGAGAAATAACAGGATTTCAAAGAAGTGAGGGTCTGCGGTGGCACAAAGGAGCTGTAAAACCCTGGCTGGAGATTTTTCTTAATTTGATGACATATTTATACTCATTGGAGAGAAACTCGGAAAATACAAAGAAGTAGAAAGAATAAAACTGAAATTGCCAGTACTTCCGCCAATTGACAATAGAGCTTAATATGTAATGTATATCCATTCTGACTTTTATTTCTTGTACTTCTTCTTACAGATTTGGATGATACCAGCCATACCATACCACTTTGTACACCATTTTTCTCAATTGGTAATGCATCACAATTATTTTTCAGGTTAAAAAATTCATTTTTATATACCATGTTAATGGCTTCAGAGCATCTATATACACATGTATTATATTTGTTGAACCATTTCCCTGCTGGAGGTCTTAGATGATTTCAGAATTTCCCAATATTAGCTGTATATACATATATATAATATACATATATTGTATGTATTTATACATACACACACACACACATATATATATATATATATATAATATTTTTCTGATTACTTCCTTAGATAACTGCATAATGGAATAGGTCAGAGACTACTGCTAAACCATCCCCAGTTGTTGTTTCCTGCTTTTTTTTAGTATTTGAACCCTGAAGTTTCAGTGAGCACATAGATGGCAACAATAAAAGCTACATTTTCCAGCCACCTTTTCAGCGAGAAACTCTAGGTATTGGGACCTAAATGGAAGTATAACATGTGACTTCTGCAAAGTGTCACTTAAAAGCACAGTTTTCTTTTTGTCTTCCTTCTGTCAGAGGGCTGATACGATGGCTGGGGCTAAAAGAGCCTCCAAGGACATGAAAAGAAGCTTTTCCTCAGGCTGGTCAAGCAACAAGATTCAAGCTTTCTTCTGGGTCCATGGTACCTTCTATGAAGTGCTGTATCAGTCCTGGACTGCTCACTTCCAGAAAGAAGAAGTACACTTTTTATCTTATTTGAGTCACTTTTGAATTTGGTTTTCTATCAGATACAGCTGAACTAATCCTAACTAAAACAATGGCTTTGAAAGTTTGCACATTTTTAAGGCTTTCTGTACACATTACCAAATTCTAGTCCAGCAAGGTTGTGCTGATGAATATCCCCACCTGTAATGCGTAAATTAGAGTTCCATTCTCCATTTATCCTGGGTAACACTAGGTACTATTATTCTTTTTAAATCTTTGCCTGTTTGGCAGTTGATAAATGATATCTCTTTGTTCATATTCTCATTTCCAGCTCATTTTTCTGGATCTTTTTCTCATTCTTCTTCCAATCCCCTTGACATAACCCTTTCTTCGACTACGAATTCAGAGACATCATCTATGTTAAAAACATCACCCTGATGATGAACTAGTTGGGTTTTGCTCTTCTTTTGATATATTTCTGCCTTCTCTTCCAGAAAGCAGAAGTTCTGATCCAAAGACAATGCACTAGGGCTCTTCCCTTGTCTTTCCGTAGGACTCTCTTTCCTTGCTACCTGATCTATTCCAGCAAAGCATGCTTAGCCATCCCTCTAAAGTGTTCAGGCTATTTTACTGCTGCAAAAGGAACATCAGGGTATAAACTTCAAGCAAACTGGGCAAATCACATGTATATGGAATATTTTAGCAATCGTGGCCACATTGATGTCTCCTTCTCACATCCAAGGGAAGGAACCCTATTCCGTAGCTCTATATTTTTCCCTTAGACTCTCACTCTAGTAAATCCCCTTTCTCTTCCCATAAAGATCAGCTCCCTTGATTGAACATATCCTGCTTAAAGTGAGGCCAGGCAAATCCCAGGAATGGGTTCACTTCACCCAGTGATCACCTGGCAGACCCAGCACCTGAGTCCCTGCGTGCACAAATCCGGTACCTACATTGCTTCATCTTTTTCATAATATTGCTGATATTTTATTAAAATAGCAGAAACCCATAGGGAAAATAATTACCCAACAGCCTATCCCCAAATCCAATCATTTTTTTTCTCATTTATATCATTCAGGACATGACTATGTACATATCCAATTTTACCTATTTACATTATATAACATTATAGATGGAATTAGTTTCCTACATTTTCCATTAACATTTTGTCAACCATGCAAATCTCTGGCAATAAACTTAAAACCTGAATGAAACAGCTGACTTCCTAGCAGTGTATTAATTGCCAAAACTGACCCATTAAGAAGTGGAAAATATGAACAGGCTAATTATCATAGAAGGGATAATAAAAGGTACCAGGATTAGGTGAATTTCCAGCAAAATTTATCTAAGCTTAAATAATAGGTAATCCCAATGTTATTTAAGTCACCAATTGATAAAAAGATGGACATTTATCCAATTCATTTATGTGGACAGTTTAACTTTAATAACAAAATACAATAAAGATGCCACAGGAAGGAAAAATATTGTACAATCTCAATTCAAATAGGATAGTAGACAGTTGATCCTGCAAAGTTATTAAAAGAATACTACATTATGACCAAGTAAGTTTTATTTCAGAAAACCAGAATGTTTAATATCAAGAAATCTATCTGCATAATATATTATGTCAAGAACATAAAGAACAAAATGTGCAAATGGGTCAATGCTGAAGTGACGCTTGATAAAATTTAGCAATTTAGGGGGGGACTTTTTTTTAATTTTTATTTTATTTTAAGTAGGCTCCATGCCCAACATGGAGCTTGAACTCATGACCCTGAGATCAAGAGTCACAGACCCTACCGACTGAGCCAGCCAGGTGCCCCAAAATTTAGCATTCTTTTAAATAAAATATTAAATGAACAATGAAAAAAAGGAAACAAATAAAATATAAAATATGAAACAGCAGAAAATATTCTCCTAAATGGGTAATATTTGTTATTTAAACTGAAATTAAAAAATCAGACTGGGATATTATCTGTTATCACAATTATAATTTAACATTACCTTAACTCAATACATGAACACTGAAAAGAAAGAACTAAAACTACTTTATAATGATCCCATTTCTTGCTCAGAAATCCCAAAAGACTGAAAAAATAGAATTTATGATAAGATTTGCAAGTTAGCAGTAGGCAATGACATATAGAAACAGGAACACAAAAATTCAGTTATAAAAGCAAAAATAAATTTTAAAAGAGGTAGGAAACATGTCATAGAAATGGCATTGGCTAGAGTGGATAAAGCTATTTAATCTCCTGAAAGATCAAACAATATCTAAACAAATGGAAAGATATGCCATCCCTTTGGATAGAAGACTTAAGATCACAAAATATAAAATCTTTCTAAATTAGTAAATATACTAACATTTCAGTTATAGCCCAGGAGAATCATTAATAATGATGTAAAATTCTTTTAAAGTTTACATGGAAAAATAACTTTCATATACTAGCTACATTTTTTTTTTTTTAATGGGAAGGAAGGATGGAGAGGGGTACTGGCCATGCCAAGATGAAGACGTCTAAAAACACTGTAATCAAATCAATATGGCATTGGCTGGAAGAGATGGTGGGATTAAGGGAGAAGAATAGAAAATCCAGGAATACATTCCGGTCCATATGAGAACTCAGTTGGTATTTCAGTTCAGTTGGAAAGGAACAGACTTTTTAATAAATGGTGCTGGCGAACTGGTTACCCATCTGGAAGAAAATAAAATTGGACCTTGATTTTACACAAAATATGAAAATGTTTTCCAGATGGATTAAAGCCTTAAATGTAGAATATGAAGTAATAAAACTCTCAGAGACAATCTTGAAGACAGAATGTATAATCCAGAAGCAGGAAACATTTTCTAACCCACCCTAGAAACCCTAAAGCTATAAAAGAAAAAACAAGATGCATTTGCCTATCTAAAAATGGATAAATTTTAAATGATCAATCATACCACACATAAAGTAAATAGGCAAATATTAGATTTGGGGGAAGAAGCAATGAGCCCCTCTAAATGACACAAAAGAGTTAAACAACCATGACTATTTGTTACAATTTTACTGAAGAGCAAACTCAAACAGCCAACAAACTTATGAAAAGATGTGTAAACTCATTGGTTGCCAGGAAAATGCAAATTTCAGGTACAAGCTCTCACTGGATACTAGTAAGAGGAGAAAATAAACAAAAAAAGCAGAGGAGAATGGTTAATTACTGTCTGTCCACACCATTCAGGTACTTGTAGGATTTAAAAACAATGAATTAGGGTGCCTGGGTGGCTCAGTCATTAAGCGTCCGCCTTCTGCTCAGGTCATGATCCCAGGGTCCTGGGATCGAGTCCCACATTGGGCTCCTTGCTTGGCGGGAAGCCTGCTTCTCCCTCTCCCATTCCCCCTGCTTGTGTTCCTGCTCTCGCTGTGTCTCTCTGTCACATAAAAAAATAAAGTCTTTTAAAAAAATTAAAAAAAAAAAAGAAAAGAAAAATGAATTAGAGTTAATTCAATTGACTTGGATTTTTTTTTTCTGATATATTATTGGAGGGAAAAAAGATGCAGAAAAGTGAGTACAAGGTGATCTATTTTAAAAATGGGAGCAAAAACAAAGAAAACTCTTCACATGTATATGATTAAGACAATTTAAACACAGAGAAAACTATTAAAGGGTGCCTATTATGTTTCTAACCAGCGTTGGCAGAGTGTATAAGGCAGGGTGTTGACTGAGGTGCAGAATGAAGAAGGGAAAGAGAGAATGGAGGATGGCACTAAAAATATGATGTATGCTAAGTTTATTTTTCATGTTTTTAGTAAAAAGGAGTACATGAATACATGTATAAAGAAAATATTTAAAGAAAATATTAAAACTGTAAAAGAATATTATTCCTGTGTTCCTAAATTAATTTCAATGGTCATTTCTCTGTGGTGTGTGTTTGTGATACCTCATTTTCTTTCTCCTTTTAGATTTCTCCTCCTGGAAAGGTTAAAAATATTTACAGCCCTGGACATATCTTCTTCATTCTTCTCCACCAACTACATTGTTATTTATTATAGCAAAAGTAGAAGAAAATTAGAACTACCTATAATCTTACAGATCACTGCTTACATTAGGTAGTTGTTTGTTTCCTTGTACTGTGTTAATTCTGGGCTGTTATGACTCTAAGAGCTCAAAGTTTCTCAGGTCCTGTTCTCAATTCCCAAGAGGGCACTGTCTACAGATGGGTAATTATAGAAGAGTCAAAGGTCACAGTGACAACCCAGAATGTGCCATGCCAATCTCGGGGGCTGGTATTTCTGTGATCCCCTCAATGAGAAAGGAGGGTTTTGTATGGTCAGGGTCATTGGGCCAGGCCTCAAGTAGGACTGAAAGTAATCTCACCACTGCGCCACGCTATTTCTCAATACAAGTAAAGAATGAAACCAGAGAGAATGGAAGTTGAAAGGATGTTGAGTTTCAGGCATATGAGGATTGGTTTGCAAAGTCGTGGGCTGTCTCAGTCCCTCAGTGCCCAACAACAGTGTCCCCTGGACACTGAAGACTGTGACCAGGGGAGCATTTACCTACCCAAGCAGAGTCACAATGATGAGAAATTTGCTTTGTTCTGGGGAATGGATGCGTTCTACAAATTTTATTTATTTTTCACACTCATGCATACATTCAATGCCACTTTTATTGTTTTTCCCCTAATCCCATATTTGCTATGAAACTGATTTTATCAGTTGCGATTTTGCCAACCGTGGTGTTTCTTAAGATTTGGCTAGGGATCACTGCACTGAGATTTCCCCAAAGTTAACACATCAGCACTGATAAGGAAGGAAGTGATTCACTTGGCTGGCAACAAGCTGTGAGGGGCTCCAGGGGAGGATGCTGGAAGTTGGAGGAAGCACAAGAAGCATACAACTCCATCTGGTCAGATATTACCCTGGGCCCTGCACAGAAATAGAACTCTGTCCTGGGAGGGACTCTCCTGTGGTCCTCACACAAAGCCCTCAAAATAGCCTTGAGCACTTCCCCCATTTACACAAAATGAAATGGAGTTTTCATTAAGGATTTCATAAAGAGCACAGTATGGAATTTTTTAAATACCTATGTATTTGTCCACTTAGAGTAATATAAGAAAATTCTATAGCTTGGGTGGCTTAAACAAGAGACATTTATTGTTCATTGTTCCACAGGCTGAGAAGCCCAAGATCAAGGTACCAGCCAACTCAATTCCTGGTGAGAACCTCAGATGGTGGCTTTCTCTCCATGGTCTCATGGGGTGAGAGCACTCTGGTATCTCCTCCTATTTTCAGAAGGGCACTAATCCTATCATAAGAACCTCACCTTCATGACTTCATCTACTTTTCTCTCTCAAAGTTCCCATCTCTAAATCCCATCATATTAGGGGTTAGGGCTTCAAAATATAAATGTTGGGGGGACACAAGACAAGCTTTTTACCTTTGAATAAATCACCTCCCTTGACTTATCTCTTCTTTCCCAATTTCTTCTCTCTTACTGTTTCTGGGTCTCTCATATGCCTGGGAACCTCCTTCCATCAGGCAGTGCTTAGCTTTTTCCATCCTTCAGAAATTTCTCTCTACTGCATTTTCTCATTTCTTGTGCAGAGCAGACATTTCTGCTCTGAAAAAAATAGCCATTACACACAAGTTGCCTTAAAATAAAACAAAAGATCCCCACACTATCTGATTCCATTCTTCCTAGAAAATAGTAGAGCAAAACCTAATTTTCCAGGCCACAAAATATATTTGTTCTTGGGGCACATATTTTGTATTTAACAATTATTCATTTATATATGTTCAGCTGATTGAAAATAAATTCTACATGGGTAGTTCTTTGACAATAACTGGTATTTCTCTTAAAGAGTCCCAAGTTAACAAAAATTTAAAAAAATTTAAAAAAAAAAGGAATGAAGTACTGATACATGCTATAACATGGATGAACCTTGAAAACATTATACTTAAGCAAAGGAAGCCAGACACAAAGGACCACAGATCATATGGTTCCATGTACATGGGATGTCCAGAATAAGCAAACCTCTAGAGGCAGAAAGTAGATTAGTGGTTGCCTCAGAATGATGAGTGACTGTTAATGGGTATGGACTGATAAAAATGTTCTAAAATTCACTATGACGCTGGCTGTGTGACTCTGTGAATAAACTAAAAACAACTGAAATGTACACTTTAAATGGGTGAACTGTGTGGTATATGAATTATGTCGCAATAAGGTTGTGTGAGTGTGTGTGTGTGTTTAAAGCAAGTCTCAAGTTTTGAAGAGTGGAATTATCTCAAGGATGGGCCCTAATTATGCTGGGGTCCTGATGGGGTCTAGCTTTGATTACCATACAAAAATTGTGTCTTAAATGAAATCCATTGCATTTGGCTCCACCTAGCTCATCATAGTACAGACCTGCACATTTTACTGAGAAAACTGACCTGGTCCTCCAAAGAGGAGCTCCCAAGAGGAGTTAGTAATAACTACATTATTGGAATAAGTAGCATCTCGAGGATATATTGACACACACACAACACACATTTAGATGTATAGATTCTTTCTCATTTCTTCATAAAACAAATAGTCCTTCCAAACTGCAGTCACACCTTACATGTTATACCTTCCCTGTGGGCAGTAAGGAATTAAATGAGAGGTAAAATACATGGGTGTTTGCTGTTAAACATTTAGAATAGAACAGAGTAAAGAGTATGAAAGCATGCATAAAGATTCTCAGGAAAAAAAAAATTAAAAGAAAGTCACAACCAATTAGAGGTCTGCATACATGCTAATTGCTCTCTGTGAGAGGTGTCCCATCAAGAATGGCAGCTTGTCTATGTGAATGGGAAAGTGTGAGTGAGTGAGCCTGTTGATTCTGAGGTAGAACAAATTCTTATCTCACACGTTCAAATTTTCCAGGCTCATGAATATGACACATTAATATTCATTAAGTGGAACACATTATCATTTTAGAAGGAGATTACTGGGAACTCACTATTTTCATTCCATCACATTTTCCAATTAGGAGTCCCACTTTTGGAAATAATCAGCTTTCTGTTGCCAAAGGCTTTTCAGCTGCATTCTGGCAAGGGGCTTTGGAGCTAAGTTCAGCATCCATTTAAGAAACAGGAGGAAACTGAAGCACAATTATATATTTTTTTAATGACAGGTTAATTTTGCTGCAGTGAACCTGATCAGAGAGGAGCCATACTCCAAAGACGGAAGGCATGAACTCCCCATGGAGAGAGGGACTCAGACAATGAAGTCTGAGAAGAAGTTGCCTGCAGTTGCAGAGAAATAAATGCACCCTGTGAATGATCTTGGAACTCTCATTAAGCAAGAAGAAGTAGCCATGTAAGGGGAGACCCTCGAGGTCTAGGAGTGAAGACAAGGGGAAGAGCTGATAGCCATGGAACAAGGCCAATAACAGAGTAGGAAGAGGAACATTCAACAAACACATGCATATCCTCCAGACTGACATTTCAGTTCTGGGTTAGACCTTTTTTGCTAAAACTTCTGATTTTATTAATGATTTTACCAGATGAAACACTAGTCTAAGACCAGTATGTTTTTTAAAAATGTCAAATAAATTTGAGATAATGCACTTCGATATATTAATGTTTATTAATCATTAATCCCTAATCAGAATTTCCAAATAAATAATTAAATTTCTATTTAAAACAAATATTCATGAATTTAATATGAGAGAGCTTGGATTTTTTTTCTAATTGCAAAAACAAAACAAAACAGAACTCAGTTGTTCTACCCTTGTCAAATATGAGGAACTGTATATGAGGCAAAAAAAAAATTAAAAATGCATGGAAGGAAAATGAGTTTTTCTTTATAATAACCCTTCCATTCTGTCCTCCTTCCAGAGACAGCTACTTTACCAGTTTGTTGTTGTTGTTGTTGTTGTTGTTGTTGTTTTCAAAACTGACTATGTGACATGGAGGTGTACAGGTATCACCTATTTTATCATTGAGGACGTGCTCTATGCACACTACTCTCACAATTTTACTAGAAGTCTATCTTGGACATAATTCTGTAGCAACATTTGTAATTTAACTCACTACAGTGGAAACAGACTTCACCAAAATAATTCAGTCAATCATTAAAAAATAAACAAGTAGCAATAATAAACCCCAAAGAGAGTTGGGGAGCCAGTATCCAGAGTTGCTACAATATATTATCTAAAGTGTCTAGTTTCTAACCAAAAATAAGAAATATGTAAAGAAACATGCAAGTCTGACCCATACACAGGACAAAAGAGCAGATAACAGAAGCAGAGTAAATAAAGGATTTAACAAAGACTTCAAAGCATCTATTATAAATATATTCAAAAAGCCAAAGGACACCATGATTAAAGAATTAAAGGGAGATATGATGACAATGTCTTCTCAAAGTATATCAATAAGGAAATGGAAATTACAAAAAAAAGAAATAAATGGAAATTCTGGAGTTAAAGAAAACATAGTAACTGAAATGAAAAATTCACTAGAGAGGATCAATAGTGTATTTGAATTGGCAGGAAAAAGAAACAGTGAACTTTAAGATAGATCAATAGAAATTACACAAACTGAAGAAAAAAGAGAAGAAAGAATGGAAAAAGATCAACAGAACCTCAGAGAAATGCAGGACACCATTATGGACAACAATACACACATATCAGGAGTATATATTTCATACATGAAGGTGAAATAAAGACATTCCCAAATAAACAAAAACTGAGAAAATTTGTTGTTAGTAAATCAGCCTTACAAGAAATTCTGAAGGAATTTCTTCAGGCTGAAATAACATAAATTTGGGAAACTCACAAATATGTGGAATTTAAACAACGCACTCCTAAATAACAATGGAAAACATAATAAATCACAAGAGAAATTAGAAAATACTTTGAGATGAATAAAACAAAATCATGACATAGCAAAACTTATCGATGCACTAAAATTAGTGCTCAGAAGGAAATATATAGCTGTAAACTAATACATTAAAAAAAAGATCTTGAAACAATAATCTTTCTTTTTTTTTAAAGACTTTATTTATTCATGAGAGACAGAGAGAGAGAGAGAGAGAAGCAGAGGGAGAAACAGGCTCCCAAGGAGCAGAGAGCCCTATGCGGGACTCGATCCCAGGACCCTGGGATCATGACCTGAGCCGAAGGCAGACGCTTAACCATCTGAGCCACCCAGGCGCCCAATAATCTAACTTTCTACCTTATGATACTAGGAAAAGAAGGACAAACTAATCTCAAAGCAAAAAAAAAAAAAGGGGGGGGGAATAATAAAGATAAAATTAACACAAATGAAATAGATAATAGAAAAATAATAGATAAACTCAATAAAACTGGAAGTTTATTCTCTGAAAAAAACAATAAAATTGACAAATCTGTAGGAAACTGAGGAGAGAGAAAAAGAGGGAGATAGAGAGAAGATTCAAGTTACTACAATCAGAAATAAAAGAAAGGGGGGCATTGCTCCTGATCTTATAAAAATAGTCTTATAAATTTTTTAAGATTTTATTTATTTGAGAGAGAGAGAGCACGAGCAGGGGGAGAGGCAGAGAGAGAAGGAGAGGAAGAGGCAGACTCCCCATTGAGTAGGGAGCCTAATACAGGGCTCAATCCCAGGACCCCAGAATCATGACCCTGGCACCCCAAAATAAAATGTCTTATAAAACAATATCAGGAACATTTGTATGACAACAAATTAGATGACCTAGAAGAAATGATCTGGCTCCTAGAAAGACACAAACTACCAAAATCATCTCAAGAAGAGAAATCTGAATTGACCTGTAAGAAGTAAAGACAGGGGTGCCTGGGTGGCTCAGTCAGTTAAGCGTCTGCCTTCAGCTCAAATCATGATCCCAGAGTCCTGGGATTGAGCCCTGTGTCAGGCCCTCTGCTCAGTGGGAAGTCGGCTTCTCCCTCTCCCTGTGTTCCTCCCCCACCTGTGCTCTCTCTCTCTCTCTCAAATGAATAAATAAAATCTTTAAAAAAATAAAAATAAAAAAATAAAAAGTAAAGACATTGAAAGAGTAATCCAAAATATATCCATAAAGAAAAGTCCAGGGCCAGAAGGCTACTTTGGTGCTTTACTACAAAACTTAAAATAATACCAATTCTCTAAAAAAACCTTCCAAAAAATAGAGGAGGAGGGAATATCCCCAACTCTTTCTTAGGTAAGTTTTACACTGACACCAAAATCAGATGAAGATGCCACAAGAGAAGAAAACTACACAACAATCTCTTACCAATATAGAGACAAAAATCCCCAAGAGAATACTAGCAAACCAAGGTGCCTGGGTGGCACACTCATTAGGCAACTGACTCTTGGTTTTGGCTCAGATGGTGATCTCAGGGTCAAGGATTGAGCCCTGCATTGGGCTCCATGCTCAGCATGGAGTCTGTGTGGGATTCTCTCCCTCTGCCCCTCCCCCCTCTCTCCTTCTCTCTCTCTCTCTCTAAAAATAAATAAATAAATCTTAAAAAAATAAAGAAAATATTAGTAAACAAAATCAGCAACATATAGAAGGATACACCCAATGCTCAAGTATAATCTATGCCAGGAATGCAAGGTTGGTTTAACACTCAGAAACAAATTAATACAATATATCTTATCAATAGAATAAAAAAACAAAGACTGCATGATCATCTCCATAAATGCAGAAACAAAATTTGACCAAATCGAACAGTTTTCCATGATAAAAGTATTCAACAAACTAGAAAAGAAGGGAACTTATTCAGCCTAGAAAAGGTTATCTTTGAAAACACATGACATCCTGCTTAATGGTGAAAGACTGAATGCCCCCTAACATTAGGAAAAAGAAAAGTTTATCCATTCTCACCACTTCTATTCAACACTGAACTTGATGTTCTAGCCAGACCAATTCAGCAAGAAAATGATATGACCGACATCCAGATTTGAAAGGAAGAAGTAAAACTATCTTTACTTGCAGGTAACATGATTACATATAGGAAATCCTAAAGAATCCGTTATTATCTATTAGAGCTAATCAAGGAATCCAGCAAAATTGCAGGATTACAATATCAATAAACCAAAATCATTGTTTTTTGTTGTGTTTTGTTTTTTTTCTGTACATGACTCAGGGGTTTTCCAACACCAAGAACCAATTCTCTGTGGACCAGCTAGGTATTCCACACTAACTACTGTTTAATTCTGACACTAATTACTTAGAGTTAGCACCGTTCCTAGAAATTAAGGCTCAGTCTCACAAGATTGTTCTTACTTCAGATACCAGTTGCAAGTCCCAAGAGCTACTTGTGCTTCTGACCAACTAGCTATATCTTACAGATTTCCCTGACCTCTGCTCCTAAAGTTCAATAATTTACTAAAATGTCTCATAGACTCAGGGAAATGCTTTACCCCATCAGGTAAAGTGTGGGTGGCGGGGGAGGTTCTATGCAGAACTTCCTTGCCCTCTGTGGGTGCATCACTCTCTCAACACTGTGATGTGTTCACCAATCCAGAAATTCTTTAAATTTCATTGTTCAAGAGTTTTTATAGAGCTCAATCTTCATATCCACCCTACCCCCAACACCTTCCTGGTGGTGGGTGGGGCTAAAAGTTCCAACCCTCTAATCACTGGGTCTTTCTGGTGACCAACCCCATCCTGACACTATCTAGAGGGGTCCCACTCTAGGGAACCTCATTAGCATAAACTCAGATGTGATCAAAAGGGACTCATTATGAATAACAGAGGACACTTCTATCACTCAAGAAATTCCAAGAGTTTTAGGAGCTCTGTGCCAGCAATAAGGAAAAAAGAACAAATATATTTTTGCATTATGCCACAGCTACCAATGAACAATCCTAAAATGAAATTAAGAAAACAATTCCACTTATAATAGACTAAAAAAAGATATACTTAACAGTAAATTTAACAAAAGAAGTATAAAACTTAAACTCTGAAAAATACAAAACATTCTTAAAAACAGTAAAAATATCTAAATAAATGGAAAGACATCCATGTTCAATGATCAGAAGATTTAATATTGTTATTTTTTTAAGATTTAATATTGTTAAAATAACAATATCCCCCACTTTGATATGAAGATGCAGCCCAATTCCTATCAGAATAACAGGGTTTTTTTTAAAGAAATTTCCAAGCTGATTGTAAAATTCATTTGAGAACTTAAGGGCCCTAGGTTAGCCAAAACAATCTTGAAAAAGTAGAACATATTTGGGGTCTTATATTTTCTAATTTCAAAACTTACTGCAAAATAATGAAGTATTCAACACAGTGTGGTTCTGGCGTAAGGAAAGACATATAGGTCAATAAAATAGAATGAGGAATTCAGAAATAAACCCATATTATCTATGGTCAATTGATTTTCAGAAACAGGGCCAAGACTATTCAATAGGGACAAAATAGTCTGTTCTACAAATGGTTCCAGGACAATGGGATATGCACATGGAAAATAATGATGTTTCACCTCCACCTTCACACTGGCTATACCAATTAGTTCAAAATGGACCAAAAATGTAAGTGTAAAAGCTAAGGCTATAAAATGTTTAAAAGAAAATAGACGGATTAATCTTTAAAACCTTTGATTTGGTGATAGGCTCTTATGACACCAAAAGCATAAGCAAGGAAAAGAAAAAATAGATAAATGAGACTTCTCTAAAATTAATTTTTTTCTTTCCATCAAAGGATACCATTAAGAAAGTAAAAAACAACCCACATGGGAAAAAATATTTGCAAAGCAAATCATATATCTGATAAGGAACTGGTTTGAAGAATATATAAAGACCTCTTACAATTCACAAAAACAAAAACTCAAAACATTCCAATTAAAAAAAGGGGAAAATATCTTTTTTTCAAGATTTCTTTTTTAAGCAATCTCTACACCCAATGTGGGGCTCAAATTCATAACGCCAAGATCAAGAGTCACACACTCCACCAACTGAGCCAGCCAGCCTACCCGGGCACGGTATCTTGACAGCCATTTCTCCAAAGACAATATACAAATGACCAAGAAGCACATAAAAAGATGTTCAACATCATTAGTCATCATGGAAATACAAATAAAAACAACAATGAGATACTACTTCATGCCCACTTAAGGTGGCTATAATCAAAAAGACAGATAATAGCAAATGTTGGCTACCATGTGAAGAAATTGAAACCCTCCTCCTTGTGTAAATGTAGATGGCATAGACATTTGGAAGAAGTGTCTGGGGGTTTCTCAAAAATTTAAACAAAAAGTTTCCCTTTGCCCCAGAAATTCCACTCCTAGGTATACATCCAAGATAAATTAAAATATATGTCCAGAAGATTAGGCAAGATGGCGGAGGAGTAGGAGACCTGGATTTCATCTCCTCTCAGGAATTCAGCTGGATAGGGATCAAACCATTCTGAACACCTACAAACTCAACAGGAGATCGAAGAAAAGAAGAGCAACAACTCTCTCATCAGAAAAGCGACCACTTTCTGGAAGGTAGGACATGCAGAGAAGTGAATCCAGGCGATATTCGGGAGGATAGATGGCGGGGGAGGGGCCTCCATCGGCCGCTTCTGGCAAGTGATAGAGCCGGGGAGCACAAAATCGGAACTTTTAAAAGTCTGCTCCGCCAAGGGACGTCACTCTGGTGGCTAAGCGGGGGGTGGAACCCTCCGGGACAGTGTGGTCTCAGGACCCTCGGGGTCACAGAAAGACCGGGGGTGCCTGAGTGTGGCAGAGTTCCCAGGTATCGGAGCGGGGAAGCCGGCTGCAGAGGCGGAGCCCAGGCGCGGGCGCTCAGCTCGGGGTTGCCATTGACCGTGATCCGCGGCACAGTCGGGCCCCTGCTCCTCCAGCAGGGACCCAACAAGCGGCAGATCCGGGGAGACTCACCTTCCTTCCCCGGGAGGAGCCGCGCGGGAGGGCACCGCAGGGATCTGCTGGGTTTGGAGACTCCACCCGGGGTCGGGTGTCAGAGATAGAAACGCACGGTCACAGGCCGGGTGAGCACGGAGTGCGGCCGGAGACCGGGGAGACGGGAGTGACTGATGGCTTTTCTCTGGGGGCTCACTGACGAGCGGGGCCCCGAGTTCTCGGCTCCTCTCGGGGGAGATTGGGAGGCCGCCATTTTCACTCTCCGCCTCCAAAGCTGTACGGAAAGCTCGCAGGGAAAAAAAGCCCCGGAGAGCAAACCCGAGCAGATTACTTAGCCAGGAGGGGGCAAGGGCGGGGCAATTCCGCCTCTGGCAGAGACATTTGGAAACCACGGCAACAGGCCCCTCCCCAGAAGATCAGCGAGAACAGCCGGCCAAGACCACGTTTACCGATCAATGAGAATGGCAGAACTCCAGCGCTAGGGAAATACTGCACATAGAATTCATGGCTTTTTTACCATGATTCTTTAGTCTTTCAAAGTTAATTTTTTTTTAAACTTTTTTTCTTTTTTTTCTTTTTGAATTTTTCTTTTTCCCTTTTTCAACCAACATCTTATCAATCCCCTTTTTTAAAAAAAAAACATTTTTATTTTTCATTTTTAGAGTCATATTCTATCCCTTCATAGTTACCCGTATTTTTGGCTTATATATATAAGTTGTTCTCTCTTTAAAATTTTGAGATAGTTTCTCTTACAGATTAAAATACACCCTAAATTTCTAGTATATGGTGCTTTCAATTCCCCTGCCTGATCACATCCTCTCCCTTTCCTTTTTTTTTCTTTTTCTTTTTTATTTTTTTAAATCCTCTTCTTTCTTTTTTCAAACAACTTCTTATCAATTCCTTTTATAAAATTTTTTATACTTTCCATCTTTACAGTCATATTCCATCCCTTCATCGTATCAACCCTTATTTTTGTACATATATAAGTTTTTCTTTCTTTAAAATTTTGGGAGGCACTTTCTTCTAAAAGACCAAAATACACCCCAAATCTAGTGTGTGGCACTGATCTATATACCAGCCTGATCATATTTGATCACATTCTGGTTTTTTGTTGTAGTTGTTTTGTTTTGTTTGTTTTGTTTTTATCTTTATCTTTTTCTAATTTTTCTTTTTCTTTTTTCTCTCTTTCCCTTTCTTATCCCACCTCTTCAGGTCTTTTCTGAATTGTTTAGAGTATATTTTCTGGGGACGTGGTTACTCTGCTAGCATTTTGTTATCTCAGTAATCTATTCTCCTCTTCACAAAATGACAAGATGGAAAAAATCACCTCAACAAAAAGAACAAGAGGTAGTACCGACTGCCAGGGACCTACTCAATACGGACATTAGTACGATGTCAGATCTAGAGTTCAGAATCATCACTTTAAAGATACTAGCTGGGCTTGAAAAAAATATGGAAGTTATTAGAGAAACCCTTTCTGGAGAAGTAAAAGAGCTAAAATCCAACCAAGTAGAAATCAAAAAGGCTATTAATGAGGTGCAATCAAAAATGGGGGCGCTAAGTGCTAGAATAAATGAGGCAGAAGAGAGAATCAGTAATATAGAAGATGAAATGATGGAAAATAAAGAAGCTGAGAAAAAGAGAGATAAACAACTAATGGATCACGAGGGCAGAATTCAAGAGATAAGCGATACCATAAGACGAAACAACATTAGAATAATTGGGATCCCAGAAGAAGAAGAAAGAGAGAGAGGGGCAGAAGGTATAATGGAGCAAATTATAGCTGAGAACTTCCTTAATTTGGGGAAAGAAACAGGCATGAAAATCCAGGAAGCACAGAGAACCCCTCTCAAAATCACTAAAAATAGGTCAACACCCTGACATCTAATAGTAAAACTTACGAGTCTCAGAGACAAAGAGAAAATCCTGAAAGCAGCTCGGGAGAAGAGATAGGTAACCTACAAGGGTAGAAACATTAGATTGGCAACAGACCTATCCACAGAGACCTGGCAGGCCAGAAAGGACTGGCAGGATATATTCAGAGCACTAAATGAGAAAAATATGCAGCCAAGAATACTATATCCAGCTAGGCTGTCATTGAAAATTGAAGGAGAGATCAAAAGCTTCCAGGACAAACAAAAACTAAAGGAATTTGCAAACACAAAACCAGCCCTACAAGAAATCTTGAAAGGGGTCCTCTAAGCAAAGAGAGAGCCTAAAAGCAACATAGACCAGAAAGGAACACAGACAATATACGGTAAAAGTCACCTCACAGGCAATACAATGGCACTAATTCCTATCTTTCAATAGTTACCCTGAATGTAAATGGGCTAAATGCCCCAATCAAAAGACACAGGCTATCAAACTGGATTAAAAAACAAGACCCATCGATATGCTGTCTGCAAGAGACTCATTTTAGAACCAAAGACACCCCCAGATTGAAAGTGAGGGGGTGGAAAACCATTTACCATGCTAATGGACACCCAAAGAAAGCTGGGGTGGCAATCCTTATATCAGACAAATTAGATTTTAAACCAAAGACTGTAATAAGAGATGAGGAAGGACACTATATCATACTTAAAGGATCTATCCAAAAAGAAAATCTAACAATTGTAAATATCTATGCCCCTAACATGGGAGCAGCCAATTATATAAGGCAATTAATAACAAAAGCAAAGAAACACATCGACAACAATACAATAATAGTGGGGGACTTTAACATCGCCCTCACTGAAATGGACAGATCGTCTAAGCAAAAGATCAACAAGGAAATAAAGACTTTAAATGACACACTGGACCAAATGGACTTCACAGACATATTCAGAACATTCCAACCCAAAGCAACGGAATACACATTCTTCTCTAGTGCCCATGGAACATTCTCCAGAATAGATAAACCTCCTAGGTCATAAATCAAGTCTCAACCAGTACCAAGAGATTGGGATCATTCCCTGCCTATTTTCAGACCACAATGCTTTGAAACTAGAACTCAAACACAAGAGGAAAGTCGGAAAGAACTCAAATACATGGAGGCTAAAGAGCATCCTACTGAAGAATGAATGGGTCAATCAGGAAATTAGAGAAGAATTAAAAAAATACATGGAAACCAATGAAAATGAAAACACAACTGTTCAAAATCTTTGGGATGCAGCAAAGGCAATCCTAAGAGGAAAGTATATAGCAATACAAGCCTTTCTCAAGAAACAAGAAAGGTCTCAAGTACACAACCTAACCCTACACCTAAAGGAGCTGGAGAAAGAACAGCAAATAAAGCCTAAACCCAGCAGGAGAAGAGAAATCATAAAGATCAGAGCAGAAATCAATGAAATAGAAACTAAAAGAACAGTAGAACAGATCAACGAAACTAGGAGCTGGTTCTTTGAAAGAATTAACAAGACTGATAAACCCCTGGCCAGACTTATCAAAAAGAAAAGAGAAATGACCCAAATCAACAAAATCATGAATGAAAGAGGAGAGATCACAACCAACACCAAAGAAATACAAACAATTATAAGAACATATTATGAGCAACTCTATGCTAGCAAATTAGATAACCTGGAAGAAATGGATGCATTCCTAGAGATGTATCAACTACCAAAACTGAACCAGGAAGAAATAGAAAACCTGAACAGACCTATAACCACTAAGGAAATTGAAGCAGTCATCAAAAATCTCCCAACAAACAAAAGCCCAGGGCCAGATGGCTTCCCAGGGGAATTCTACCAAACATTTCAAGAAGAATTAATACCTATTCTTCTGAAACTGTTCCAAAAAATAGAAATGGAAGGAAAACTTCCAAACGCATTTTATGAGGCCACCATTACCTTGATCCCAAAACCAGACAAAGACCCCATCAAAAGGGAGAATTACAGACCAATATCCCTGATGAACATGGATGCAAAAATTCTCACCAAAATACTAGCCAATAGGATCCAACGGTACATTAAAAGGATTATTCACCACGTCCAAGTGGGATTTATCCCTGGGCTGCAAGGTTGGTTCAACATCTGCAAATCAATCAATGTGATACAATACATTAACAAAAGAAAGAACAAGAATCATATGATCCTCTCAATAGATGCAGAAAAAGCTTTTGACAAAGTACAGCAACCTTTCTTGATCAAAACTCTTCAGAGTATAGGCATAGAGAGTACATACCTCAATATCATAAAAGCCATCTATGAAAAACCTACAGCAAATATTATTCTCAATGGGGAAAAACTGAGAGCTTTCCCCCTAAGGTCAGGAACACAGCAGGGATGTCCACTATCACCACTGCTATTCAACATAGTATTGGAATTCCTAGCCACAGCAATCAGACAACAAAAAGAAATCAAAGGCATCCAAATTGGCAAAGAAGAAGTCAAACTCTCACTCTTTGCAGATGATATGAAACTTTATGTGGAAAACCCCAAAGACTCCACCCCAAAACTGCTAGAACTCATACAGGAATTCAGTCAAGTGGCAGGATCTAAAATCAATGCACAGAAGTCAGTGGCATTCCTATACACCAACAACAAGACAGAAGAAAGAGAAATTAAGGAGTCGATTCCATTTACAATTGCACCCAAAACCATAAGATACCTAGGAATAAATCTAACCAAAGAGGCAAAGGATCTATACTCAGAAAACTATAAAATACTCATGAAAGAAATTGAGGAAGACACAAAGAAATGGAAAAACGTTCCATGCTCATGGATTGGAAGAACAAATATTGTGAAGATGTCAATGCTACCTAGAGCAATCTACACATTCAATGCAATCCCCATCCAAATACCATCCACTTTTTTCAAAGAAATGGAACAAATAATCCTAAAATTTCTATGGAACCAGAAAAGACCCCACATAGCCAGAGGAATGTTGAAAAAGAAAAGCAAAGCTGGTGGCATCACAATTCCGGACTTTCAGCTCTATTACAAAGCTGTCATCATCAAGAGAGTATGGTACTGGCACAAAATCAGACACATAGATCAATGGAACAGAATAGAGAGCCCAGAAATGGACCCTCAACTCTATGGTCAACTCATCTTTGACATAGCAAGAAAGAATGTCCAATGGAAAAAAGACAGTCTCTTCAACAAATGGTGTTGGGAAAACTGGATAGCCACATGCAGAAGAATGAAACTAGACCATTTCCTTACACCACACACAAAAATAGACTCCAAATGGTTGAAAGACCTCAATGTGAGACAGGAGTCCATCAAAATCCTAAAGGAGAACACAGGCAGCAACCTCTTTGACCTCAGCCGAAGCAACTTCTTCCTAGAAACATTGCCAAAGGCAAGGGAATCAAGGGCAAAAATGAACTATTGGGACTTCATCAAGATAAAAAGCTTTTGCAAAGCAAAGGAAACAGTCAACAAAACCAAAAGACAACCAACAGAATGGGAGAAGATAGTTGCAAATGACATATCAGATAAAGGGCTAGTATCCAAAATTTATAAAGAACTCATCAAACTCAACACCCAAAGAACAAAGAATCCAATCAAGAAATGGGCAGAAGACATGAACAGACATTTTTCCAAAGAAGACATCCAAATGGCCAACAGACACATGAAAAAGTGCTCAATATCGCTCAGCATCAGGGAAATCCAAATCAAAACCTCAATGAGATACCACCTCACACCAGTCAGAATGGCTAAATTTAAAAAGTCAGGAAACAATAAATGTTGGCAAGGATGCGGAGAAAGGGGAACTCTCCTACACTGTTGGTGGGAATGCAAGCTGGTGCAGCCACTCTGGAAAACAGTATGGAGATTCCTCAAACAGTTGAAAATAGAGCTACCATATGATCCAGCAATTGCACTACTGGGTATTTACCCCAAAGATACAAAAGTAGGTATCCGAAAGGGTACATGCACCCCGATGATTATAGCAGCAATGTCCACAATAGCCAAACTGTGGAAAGAGCCAAGATGTCCATCGATAGATGAATGGATAAAGATGTGGTATATATACACAATGGAATATTATGCAACCATCAAAAGCAATGAGATCTTGCCATTTGCAACGACGTGGATGGAACTGGAGGGTATTATGTTGAGCGAAATAAGTCAAACAGAGAAAGACATGTATCTTATGATCTCACTGATATGAGGAATTCTTAATCGCAGGAAACAAACTGAGGGTTGCTGGAGTGGGGGGTGGGGTGGGAGGGATGGGGTGACTGGGTGATAGACACTGGGGAGGGTATGTGCTCTGGTAAGCGCTGTGAATTGTGCAAGACTGTTGAATCTCAGATCTGTACCTCTGAAACAAATAATGCAATATATGTTAAGAAAAAAAATAAAAGAAGAAGAAGAAGGTAGCAGGAGGGGAAGAATGAAGCAGGGGAAATCAGAGGGGTAGACGAACCATGAGAGACGATGGACTCTGAAAAACAAACTGAGGGTTCTAGAGGGGAGGGGGGTGGGAGGATGGGTTAGCCTGGTGGTGGGTGTTGAGGAGGGCACATTCTGCATGGAGCACAGAGTGTTATGCAGAAACAATGAATCATGGAACACTACATCTAAAACTAATGATGTAATGTATAGGGATTAACATAAGAATATAAAACAAACAAACAGAGTCGGACGCTTAACCAACTGAGACACCCAGGTGCCCCAATTTTTTTTTTAATTTGGATCTTCTACTATGCTTTCCCATATCCTGGCTGATCACTTTCCCTTCCCAAAGACTCATAATCAGTTTCTATTTACTAATATTGTACAAACTCTTTTCATACAAAATATCCTATTAACCTCCATTTCCTTGCCCTCCATGAGATGAAATCTCAGAACACTTTACCCTTCACTTGTCCTTTCTTTCTTGCCACTGTCCACCATCCACCCAAATGATAACTTTAGAATGCTTCTTCTTCTCTCTCCCCAATTATTACCCAACTCCAGTTTCATAGAGCTAAGTGTATTCAGATGTAAGCTATTATAATGTTCCTTGCACATGCTCCTTTTATTTTAACAATCTATTTTAGTGCTGTTACATCTTACTAGAGAAATCTGTCATTATCTATTCAGATATATGTGCATAAAACAAGGTACATTGCTCTCCACATGTTGTTTTCTTCCTCCATTTCTCCTACCTTGAGGTCTCTATTCTGATGGATCTGTTTGTTGGTGTTGCTTTTTGAGCAGTGTTCTCTGATAGAATAAGTGAGTGATCTACTCCCCAAATCCTGATGTTTTTGCAATGGTGTTCCTTTTAGTCCTGACAAATGGATCATAACTTGACTAGGCACAGGATAATTAAGTTGTAGCTCTTTGTCTCAGCACTATACAAATGTTATTCAACCATCATCTAGCATCCAGTCTTGCAGACCATAAAAGCAATGAGTTTGATTCTTTTTCCTTGTTTAGGTATTGCCATAGACTAAATTGTATCCCCCAAAATTTGTATACCAGAACCCTAACACCCATGTGACTATATTTGGAGTTAAGTCTTTAAGGGAATAATTAAGGTTAAATGAGGTCATAAGGGCAGTGCTGTAATCCTAATAGGAATGGTGTTCTTATGAAATGAGGAAGACACCAAAGATCTCTTTTTCTCGTTTCATTCACATACAGAGGAAAGGCCATATGAGGACATATTGCGAAGGCAGCTGTCTGCAAGCCAGGAAGAAAGGCTTTATCAGAAATCAACCCTGCTGGCACTTTGATCTTGGATCCAGCCTCTATAACTGTGAGAAAATAAATGTCTGTTGTTTAAGGCACCCAGTCTGTGGTATTCTGTTATGACAGCCCAAGCAGGCTACATTTTTCTTCTTACCTGAAAGTTTGTGAGAATTTTCTTTAGCATTGGAGCTCTACAATTTTATTTTATTTATTTATTTTTACAGGAAGTAGAAAACCATTTACTAAACCAATTACCATGTTTAGGGGTATACTTAGTGTAGCCACAGACCCTGTCCAGCAGGGAAATTTGACAGAAAACCCTAGTCTCATAATAACAGCTGTCTATGGATGTTATCATGAAGGAAAAATGTCTTGCTCTTATACTCATTTTCTCATTAAATAAACTGGACCACATCTCTGAGGCCAAAATACAGAAAGAGCAAAGCACCAAGGCTGAAGACAAAGTTGTGGCACCTGCTACATAAACAGAGCAACACGATGTTCCAACATTCTACACAGCACCAGTTCCAATCCACCTCTTGATCCCAGCCCTTGCTTTCCCCAAATTCTACATCCCTTTTGGTGTACCCAGGTTGTTACTGGGATTCAGCTTTCTGGGTCCTTTAATTTGTTGCATTTGCACTCTACCCTAAATGTGATTAATTGCAAAAAATAATCTCTTCAAGAAAACTTCATAACAAAATACCAGATTCCCTATTAACAATAAGAGGATCAAGTTTAATAGGCCAAAACAGAAGACAAGAAGTCTGTCAGAACGTAGATAGATGGCACAGGACAGCTCTGACCTCAGGGCCCCTGTGCCGGGCAAAGAGTCACTGGCAAAACCCCAAGGTGGAAGAGCTGTAAGTAACCAGTCAGATGGGAAATGGAGAATGTCTCCTCATTTAGTCATCCCCTGAACTCTCTGCAGACCTTTCATCTGTAGCCACTTTCCAATTTTTGTGTCTGTTCGTCCTCTCCTGTATTTCATTGTTAACTACAGGGATATGGACTTTTTTTATGTCTTTTTCCTTTTGGTTTTCTTAGTGTCTCTCCTCACCTTCCTCAGAACTGCTGGATGCGGAATCATCTGACTGGGAAGTGTCACTTTCTGCATCCAAGAATAAAGCAGATTTTTTGAGAGACTTTTTCCTGGATTTTTTCTTGTGCTTATGTGACTATTTCCTTTTCCTGGTACTAGAAGCCCCAGTTTCTTCCGAGAACTCGCTTGAGGAATCTGCTGTTATATCTGTGGCTTCTTTTTTGCTTTTCTTCTGTTTTTTGTGTGACTTTTTTTTCTGCTTTTTTTTTTGTGAGATTTCTTTGACTTCTTGTGTTTGTGAGACTCATGGGTAGATGATTTTACTTGGGGAGATGTTTTTTTCCCACTGGTAATATCTTGCTGATCACTACTGTCTGTTTCAAATTCTTCAGGGTATAACTCTTTATAACCACTGTGACCCCATCTGTCTGGCATATTAGTTTCATAATCATATAACTTCTTATTCCACGATTTAGCCTTAAGAAAATCATCTTCAGTGCCTCAGAAATTTCATTCTTTGGCCTCCAACAGTCTCTTTGACTTTCTTCATCAAAACCATCACTACACATCCGTCTTGAACTACTGGGTAACATTTTCCTTTTGGTCCCCCGGTAAGCATCTTCCATCTGTTTCTCCAGTTCTCTTATTTTCCACATATCTGATTCCTCCTGAATCTTATTGTGAGCATCTGTCTGTCGGATGACATTCCTTAGGAGGACTTTCCCCAGTGGAACACGGGACATTCTTCAATCCCTCGATCCATGCCCCACAGCCTCGTGTGGCAGGGATTTGGGGGGAGGAATCGGTCTGGGAGACAAGCTGAGCTCTACAATTTTATTAGGGTGGACTTAGGTGTGTGTCTTTACTCATGAACTCTACCAGGAACATGTGTCATTTTAATTTGATCATATATCCACCAGCCACCCACCTCAGGGAAATTTTAGTTTCTTATTGGCCAATGATTGTCTCTCCTCCATTTTTTATCTCCTCCCCAAATCCTTTTATTTGCATTTTTGGTCTCCAAGATTTGTTTTCAAATTCTCTCATCTGTTCTCTTATATTTTCCATTTCTATCATTTGAAATGTTTCTTCTACCAAGTAGTTTAGGCTATGGATTCAGGTCTCAGCAATGACTACCTGACTGTCCTCCCAATTAATCTACTTACTGATTTCTGAATACTATACCAGAACCTTTTTTATCATTTCTTTTATTCAAGAAAATCAAACTTAACTGCCAATTTTCTGTCTCCATTAAAAAGTTCATTTCCACCAAGCTGACATCAAAATACTCCTATAATCTTCACTCAAAAATAAATGTAAAATGGTGAGCGCTGTGAATTGTGTAAGACTGATGAATCACAGACCTATACCCCTGAAACAAATAATACATTATATGTTAATAAAAAGATGTATTAAAAGAAGAAGCAACCAGAACATATAAAAAAATTTTTTTAAATGTAAAATGAATGAATTCATGGCATACTTGCTACAGTCTAGGAAATCCGTAGGCAGGCACAAAAGCTAACTTAATTATTATGCTCACAGAGCTTATAGTCTAGTGGTGTAGACAGACATCATACAAAACCATGAATAAATATATAAAAACAGACTTTAAGGCATGCCATAAAAGAAAATAAAAGAGTACCACAAGAGAAAATAGCAAGTCGGGGTGGAGATAAATGGTATGGTGGGAAAGCTTCTCTGAGAAGCGAAATATAAGCTGAGAATGAAGGACAAGTTGATCAGTACAAGATCAGTGGACATTGTTCCAGACAGAAGAAAACATTTATAAAGACAATAGTCTATTCAGGGCATTGGAAAAAGGTCAGCACAGTGGAAGCAAGCTTGACTTTGGAGGTCTTGTCAGAATGCAGTCTTCATTATAAGAGCAATGGGAAGCCATTGTCATGTATTAAGAAGAAAGTAAAATGATACAACACTCATGTAAAAAGGATGATTCTGGATGCTGTTTGAAGAATAGATTGGGAGTGGTTGGGTCATGGGTGTTTGTAAGGAAACAGAAGATGTCATTTAAACCAGGGGTCAGCAAACTTCTATAAAGGACCAGTTAATAATTATTTTAAGTTTTGCAGTCTATATGGCCTCTGTTTTAACTAACCTACTATTGTAGCATGTAAACACTGATAGACAATACATAAATTAATGCATGTTGCTATATTAAAAAATTTTATTCATTAAGTACAGGTAGTGGTCTGGATTTGGCCTGTGAGCTATTGTTTGCTGACCCCCTACCCTAAACATTTAGAAATTCCTCTTTCACTCATACCAAAAGAGCATCATGGAGATACTAATCTCCAAGTTCTGTAATGTATCCCATAGACTGATCTTAACAACTGGCATATGCTAGGTGCTCAGTAAATATTTGTTGACAGAATAAGCAATGTAGAGAAACATAATATTTAAACTTATCTAATGAGGAAAAAAAATTGTTAATTCATATTCTTGGCTTGGTATCACTAAGCCAGTTTCCTGCTTATAACATAGCTTATTGCAGAGTGACTAAGAGTAAGCAGTTAATTTGATGGGGAAGATATTTCAAGTTTGCCTTGACTTGTATTCCTCTCTAATAACCTATTTTTTTCTTATTAATGGAGAGAGCCTTCATATAATAGACGTCATCCCTATTTGTTTTGAAATATTTTAGTCTCCTTTTGATACTTGTATATAGTTAAATAGGCTCAAGTTCCTTTATCATCTATTTGATATGTAAGATTTATGTAATTGTGATATTAATCATATGATATTTGGTTGTTGGATACTGGAAGTCACATGGATCTAAGCAATATCCCCAACACTGAAATATTGTTAAAGCATGAAAAAAAATAGATGCATTTTTTTATTACTAACGACTAGGAGGTATGTGTGTCTAAATGCCAAGACCCCATAAACAGAATAAATTAATAGAAACTTGAGCTTGAAATACTCTGAATTGGGGATGATTTGGGCATTAACAGGTCTATTACCTCCTTTTCCTGAAGAAAGTCATCCTTGTGCTTATTACAGGATGCTAGCTGTGATGTGATGGGTGTTTGGAAAAAGTATTGCAATGTTTAGAAAAGCTTAGCCTATGTAAACCTTTCTCAAAACTTAGTCTTTTTAGCTCAGTTTAAGATGTCATATAGGAGGCACCACAAGGTCAATAAAAACTCCTAGGAATCTGCCAGCCACACTGTTCTTTGTCCTCACTATATTCCCTGAGAGTAGTCACCTTCTCTACAATATATACATTACATTTTACATATATGTATTTATACTTATTGCAAATATTTTCTCAGCTTGTCATTTACATTTTAATTGTTTATGAAGGTTTCATTATACATAAAATTTTATATTATGTTCAATGATAACCCGTATTTATTTAGTTTTATTAAGTGTTTCAGACTATACTAAATTATTGACACACGCTATTTTATTTAATCTGTAAATCACATCTAAAGTACATGCAATATTCTTTTTTTTCCCCAAATGATGAAACTGAGGCACAGAGAGGTTCAGCGTCTTGTCCAAAGTCACACATCAACCAGTAAGTGACAGAGATGGTCTCTAAAAGCCAGATCATTTGATTCCAGAGCCCACTTTCTTATATTATTTTCTACATTTTCTTTGAGGTTTTGCATCAAAAGCCTTGACCCACTTTAATATTAGATAATTTCCCTTTCCTAACACTTCTCTCTTTGATTAACTTTCCAGTTCTTCGCCTTCCTTGTTTCCTCCTTTTTTCCCCCCTTTCCCTTCATTTTGTCCTTCTTCCCCAACTCCTACATTATCTTGATTTCATCTGGGATTTCTATTGAGTGATGGTGTAGGGTACTTAACTCTTTGAACAGTTAAACAATTACTCTGATAGTACTTATTAAATAATCTGTCATTTTGTCAATGGTTTATTGATTTACCTATTTTTTTAAGTAAGCTCTACATCCAATGTGGAACTTGAACTCATGACCCTGAGATCAAGAAGCATGGGCTCCACCCCACCGACTGAGCCACCCAGGCGCCCCATCAATAATTTAAAATGCCATCTGTATCATGTGGGAAATAGACAAACTTGTTGTGGATTTTATTTCACTGTTCTGTTCACTGCTGTTTTGTTATACTAGTACCACATAATTTAAATGTTTTAATTTTGTAATGTTTTATTACAACTACTTTATCATAATAAAAATACTGTAAGTTCAAAAATTGGCTATAATGTTCTTATGTTCTGCCATATACACCTTTTCTTTATTCTTTCCCTTTATTTACCAGTTTTCAAATAATGAGTTGATTCCCTTTATACTCTGAAGGGAATATTTGGGGGATTTGGGGCAGTGTCATTATAAACTGACGGATTATAAAATAGGGATGTGCTCTAATTATCCATCTCTGGACAGTGGAAATGTCTTTAAGTTTTATCCTGGATTATTTTAAATCAAACCTGAACAGTCTTCAGTAATTTCCATATATTCTATGATCCAGACTCATTTTCCATATTTCTTACCCCAAATCAGGAATCAGCCAGATCTTCAAGGATCTTTGGTTAATTTTGTTGTTAAGTAGTTAATGATCTGGGCATTAGCAGTGCTCATTTCTGAGTTTCTAGGTTTTTACAATGGACAAAGAAAATAGATCATGAGTTCATACCGGTATTTCCATCCCAGTGTAAGATTACTGTCTTTGGCATTTCTTATTTGATTTTAGGTTTGATCACTTTGATACTGAAAAGCCTTTGTTAGCATAGTCATTTATTTGGTGTGTGCATGCAGAGGTGCACACACATACACATTTTGAGTTTTAATGTAATTTGATCCAAAAAGGCCACCTGTATATGGCATGGCATTAAGATCAAACCAGCTAAGCAAGTTGTATTAGAAACTTCTATCCATTTTTGCTTTGCCCTGTAGAAGAGAATATCACAAAATATGGTTTTCCTCCCATTTTTAAATAAAGGAAATATCCAGCCAGCCAGCCATGTTCCATAGAAACTTCCCCTGTCTTGGTCAAATATTGACGTTTTCTTCTTGTTATTTTTTTGACTTAACAGGTCATATAAAACAGCATATAAACATAAATTTTTAATGACATAGTAGTTCATTGTGTATTCACAGTTTATTTAACTAGTCCCCTATTTACGGACATTTGGGTCAGTCTTTTACTAGGACAAAATGCTGTAATGAACATTGTGAATGTGTTTTTTTCTACTTTTGGAATGTATCATTGTTTAAAAATTCTAGAACAGAGATTGCTGGGTCGAAGAGTATATGTATATACAATTTTGCTAGATATTAACAAATTTGTTGTGCAATTTTACATTTCCACTGGTAATCTATGAGAGTGTCTGTATCTTTGCAGTCCCAACAATAGTGTATTTTGTCAAACTTTTGGAATTCTGCAATCTGACAGGTGAGCAATGTTATTTCAGTATAGTTTTTAATTTTTATGCTTTTTACTATGAGTGCCAGTGAATATCTTTTCATATGTTAAGGACATAGGAATATTATTACAGGAATATACATTCCTGTAAATTGATGATTTTATGTGTTTTTCCCATTTGCCTATAGGGTTCTTTAAATTATTATTTAGAAATTCTTTTATTATTAAGATTAACTCTTTCACTGTAATTTGTAAGTAAGTTGCAAACTGTTTAGGTACTTGTAAAATTATATTTTATCTAATTGTATATAACCTATAAATTTACATATAATCTATAATTTTATATTATATAAAAATATAGTTTTCTCCTATTGATTATGAATTTTTAAGTTATTGTTAAGTAAACCATCCCTATTTCCAGATTACAAAATAATTAATCTATATTTTCTTCCAGTATTTGCAAGGTTTTATTTTTCACATTTAAAATCTCTGATTCATATTGATTATTTTTGGTGTAAGGGATAAACCAATAAACCAATTTTTAATTTCTCACTTAGTTATTCATATATCCCATTTCTGTTCATCAAAAAGTTCATCTCTCCCCCACTGATATGAGATGTTATAATATTACATATTAAATTTTCATATGTAAGTGAGTCTATTTCTGGCTCTATTCACACAGTTCTCAATTATAGAGTCTGCAATTGTTTTTTGGGGGGGTTCTTGCAAATGAACTTTGTAATTAACTTGTCTGGGTCCAGGAAAAAAAAATACAATTATTTGTTATTTGGGGCCTTATTATATTTACATATTAGCTTATGGATACTATTTTTAATGATGTTGAATGTTCCTTCTAAGAACATGGTGTGTCTTTCAATTTGTTCAAATTTGCTTTTCTGTCTTTCAGAATGTTTTATAATTTTCCTCATAAAATTTTGTATATTTTTTTAACTTTTATTTTCTTTTTTTGCTATTATAAGTAGAGTCTACTCTTTTAATATATCTTCCAGATAGATAGTTTTGTTTGTATGTTTGAAGTTTCAAGCTTTTGTGCATAGATATTGCAAGCTGCAAATGTATTTAATTTTACTTAATTTTTATAGTAGGTGCTTTCATAGATTTTTCAGGGGGGGTTGCTTTCCAGATAATCATTTCATCATCAAATAAAAATAACTACCTCTTTCTTTTCCATTCTTAAGGCTTGAGTTGCATTCCTGTTTAATTCCATCGTTAATGCCTCCAACACAATGATGAATAGTTCTGAGCATAGTGTGCATATCTTCTGCCCAATTTTAGTGGTAAAGACATTATTTTTCCACATTAAAAATGTAGAATTTGGGGCTGAGGTATATATATATATTCTATCCTTTAAGGAAGTGTGAATAAGTTAATATTTTATTGTTTTTTTTTTCACATGGATGGTTTTGACTCATTAAACTTTTTATCATCTTGACATGTTCCAAAAAAATAGTATTGAAACCGTTGACATATATGAATTATTTTGGGGAGAATAGGCAAGTTTATAATATCAAATCTTTCCATGCTCTTTAGGGGATTTTTGTGGTTTTCTTCATATAAGATAGGGTCCTTTGTTTTGTTCATTTGTGCACATCAAGGCCATAGATTCATGCCTTGCAAAGAATAGGTGCTCAACAAATATTTGGTAAAAAGAAAAATGAATAGACACATGCATTTCTTTTTGTATATTTAAAAAAGCATTTACACTGTGGCCCACTTTTAATGGGATATTTTTGTCATGCCTTCACATTATTGCATTTATATATATGTGTATATGTGTATGTGTGTGTATATAAATACACACACTCAAGCTGTTGCTTTAAAAAAATCTTCATTGAAATATAATTCATATATAATAAATGTTATTTATATAAAGTATACAATTCAGTGATTTTTGTGTATTTACAGAATTGTGCAGCTATCACCATGACCTAAGTTTGGAATATTTTCATCACCTGAAAAAGAAAACTCATACCCATTAGCAGCTCCCTTTAACCCCTCCTGAAAAGTAATAATCTACTTTCTGTCTCTATAGATGTGCCTGTTGTAGACATTCCGTATAAATGGAAGAAACAACACGTGGTCTCTTGTGACTAGCTTCTTTTACTTGCCTAACGTTTTCAAGGTCCACCCATGTTGTAGCCTGTATCAGTACTTTATGCCTCTCTTACTGCCCAATAACATTTCAATGTATGACTCTACCACCATGATTTATCAATCCATCCAGTTAATGGACGTTTGGAGTGTTTTCACTTTTTGACTATTGTAAGTAACGCTACTAAGAAGGTTCATGTGCAAGTTTATTTAGACATGTCTTCAGTTCTCTTAGTACAGCCCTAGGAGTGGAACTGTGGATCATATGGTAACTTTCCTTTACTTATTGAGAAACTACCACATTATTTTTCAAAGTGGCTGCACCATTATACATTCCTACCAGCAATGTATAAGGGTTTCAATTTCTCCACATCCTTGTCAACACTAGTTATCCTCTGTCTTTTGATTGCCCCCATCTCAGTGGAGATGAAATGGTATCACATGGGGGTTTTGATATGCATTTCCTAATGGTTAATTATATCGAGTATCTTTACATCTGTTTTTTGGCCACTTGCTTATCTTCTTTAAAGAAGTGTCTATTCAAAATCCTTTGTGTTTTTATTTTCCATTATCGAATTATAAGAGTTCTTTACATATTCTAGATACCAGTCTCTCTTTTTTAAAAAAATATTCTATTTATTTATGTATTTGACAGAGAGAGAGTGAGAGAGAGCACACAAGCAGGAGGAGCGGCAGGCAGAGGGAAAGGGAGAAGCAGGCTCCCCACTGAACAGAGTCCAATGCAGGGCTTGATCCCAGGACCCTGGGATCATGACCTGAGCTGAAGGAAGACGCTTAACTGACTGAGCCACCCAGGTGCCCCTAGATACCAGTCTTTTATTAGACATATGGTTTTCAAATATTTTCTCTCATTCTGTGGGTTGTTTACTTTTTTATTTTATTGGGGTACTCTTCACAGCATACACATTTTTAATTTTTATGAAATCTAAATTATCAATTTCTTCTTATGTTCCTTGTGTTTTAGTGTCATATCTGAGAAGGTTTTGCATAATCCAAAGTCAGGAAGATATACTTCTATTTTTTTCTTCAAAGAGTTTTCTAGTTTTGGCTCTTACTTTTAAGCCCATGATCTATTTTCGAGTTAATCTTTGCATGTGCTATAAGAAAAAGGTCCTGCTTCATTTTCTTACATCTGAATACCCAGTTATGCTAACATCATTAGTTGGAAAAACTGTTCTTTGGCACCCTTGTCAAAAGTCATTTGACTATAAATAGAAGAGTTTTTGTCTAGACTCTCAATTCTATTCTTTTGATTTATAGATCTATGCTTAGACCAGTACCACATTGTCTTGATTACTGAAGCTGTAACAAGTTATGAGATTGGGAAGTGTGAATGCTCTAGGTTTGTTTTGTTTTTGTTTTCAAGATTGTGTTGGTTATTCTGCTCTTGCATAGTTTGAAACCAGCCAATGTTCCAAGTTCCATCATTTGCTTTATTAGAACTTTTAATTGTTTCATTCAGTTTTATTAAGAGATCAATTATGAACTTTTCCTCATCTCTACTGTTTCTCATAACTCTCTGATTCCCCCACCCTCATTTCCATCACTGAAATTGCAGATTCATGTCAGATAATAGTAATGATGGCATGAATCCTTGTACCATTCCTGACTTCAGTGAGAATTATTTTAAAGGCTTACTGTTAATTATAATGTTGGCTATTAATTTTAGATAATGTTGTTGATCAAATTCTTCCTAGTTCATTAAGATTTTTTGATCAGGAATGAATACGGGTTTTCTCAAATTTCTCAGTCTTCATTTTCCTATCTATGGAACAAGGGAATTGAGACTAGATTGGATCACAGAGTCCAGTCAAATAAATGCTAACTTTGGGGTTAGGCACCACTGGGTTTCTTTCCAGCTGTTCTAACCAACTCTGGGATAACTGGAGATGTTAGTTAATATTTTCAAACTTAAATCCTCATTGACAAAAATGTCTGATGAATCATACTTAGCTTGGAGTGTGTTAAGGATTAGAGATAATATATGCAAAGTAACTGACATAAAATAAACAACCAAGAGAGAGTAACTTTTATTTGTTTTATGACTTATAAGGTCTTTCTAGCTTTAAAATGCTCTGGAGACCTCTGCATGTAACTTTTCACAACATTCAATTACATCAAAAACAGGACAGCCAAGTAATTATATCCTAATTTAAGGGGACTGCAGGTTTAAACTTCAAGTTGCTAAAAAGCAGACTAAATTTTCCCAGACAGATCCCTGATGGTTTGGTTGTGGCATCTAGATCTGCCACCTAAGTACAAGAAAACTCAACAATGGAATTGGTGTACATTTTTGTATCCTATTCACACAACCTCACGTCAAAATTAAAGATTCCACAAAGATTGAAAGAGATCTTGGGATGTAAGGCATATCAGCAGGCAGCTAATTCAATCTCTCTCTCTTCTTTTTTTTTCCATTTTATAAGATAGAATTCCAAGCATATATTTTACCAATATCTTTTGAACACCACACTTTCTATTGGTACAACAAAACAAAAAGACAGTTCAGGTTCACAACACACAAAGTAAAATGAGCCTATTAAAAGGTAGTTTTAAATGGAGAGTAAAAAGGGAATGCAGTTTTACAAAAACTCCAAACAACATGCAAAGAACTGAACAACAAAAGAAATTTACATGTAAGTATCATTTAAAGGCTTCAACTTGAAATAACATTGTGAATATATGATGCTGAAGGAATAATGCCTAGTTGGTTACTGCCTAAGTGATGGTAGTAGAGAAACAATACAAGCATCACTGTTCATTCTGTGGCTTCATCATGGCATGGTTTATCATGCCATTTATCACACCCTTTCACTAATGCACCTTTTAAGGTAATTAACAATCTTTTACCATGAATTTAATGACCTATGCACATGTTATGGGTCAAACACTGTGTGATATTCAAACCAGTATTTGATTTCTAGTAAGTATGGATGAGTGCATGAATAGATCTGTAGTTGAATGGATAAAAGAAGAGATGAACCAAAAAATTAATTAGCAATATAATCAGCTACCTTTGTGCTTTTTCCATACCACCTCCATTCATCAGGACTAAAAATATAGAAAATAATAATTTATGTGCAATCATGTAAATAGGTATTGCTATGTTTCCCAGCAAGACCCACTCTGTCACTGATACCATTTCTAAGCACCCCCTGTTAATTAATTAATTAATTGATTAGTGAGTTGAGCTAAGTCCGTCTGGTCATACTGTGCTTGGAAGGGTATCCAAAGACTGAAACACTAAACACTCTAGGTATATATGGTTAGTGTGGATTCCTGATTTTTTTCCTGGAATTTATAGCTCACTAATCCATCATAAACAACTAGTTCATGAGAGGAACAGTATGGAAGTCACTTTTGGTGTTACAAGAGAAAGAATTATTGGAGACTTACTGCTCATTTTTTTTTTTCCCCAGACACCTGAGTACCCTCAAATCCCACCGCAAGTTGTCCTAAGGCATGTTTATCAGCACGTTTACAGAGCTTCTAATTAATTCTTTGTAATTGCATAGTATTGTCTGCCTCTGTTTCTCTCCGCTGTCCCAGCCTTGGAAACAAGATGTTCCATCTCTGGAGACTGGCCCGGTAAAAGCCTATTAATAAATAATTAAGTTTGGAGACTCCTGCAGTGGTGAGTCAGGACTGGAGAGTATGTGGAAGCCGTCTCCATGGTAACGTACCAACATGAACTGAACTGCTCTATTTCTCTTTTCATAAGTGTGGAGAGACTGGGGGCAAAAGCATAGATTAAAAAGAGATTTATTTTTGTATTTTTTAAATTTTCTTTTCAGAAAATCTGTGATTGAATTTAGAATTCAAGAAAGGTTACGTTTATGGCAAATGAAGCATGATCTGTAAGTGAATACAAAACCTTCCGCCACCTCCGCTCCTCATCTCCAGCTCACCTGTTCCCTCCAGCATCCACAACTGGCTCATCTCACCCCTATCGTGCTATGCTATGCGCACTCCTCATTGTAGTGAATGTGGTACTGAAGGCCCACTGCTCACCCTGCCACGGGCTCCTGCCTAAAAGTTGACTCACTTCTCTGTCCTTTCCATTCGAACTTATTCTATACTTTAAACTAACATTATGTAGGATAGAAAGAACAGGAGTTTGGGAGTAAGGCAGGTCTGGATCCTGGTCCCAGCCTCTTCTAGTCACTAACTATGTGACTTAGGAAAGTTATGGGACCTGTCTCCCATCAGTTGCATTGCCCATAAAATGGAAATAATAATTCCCTGGCAGGGTTGCAGTGAAGTTTAAAGGAAATAGCACAAAGTAGGGGTAAGAGAAGAGATTTTTGCATCAGAATGTGCATCTGAATTTGAATCTTCTCTTTGCCTTTTACTCATTTTCTCTTTTAGGGCAATTTACTTACTTTCTCTAAGTCTCAATTTCTTATCGGAGAAGTTGAGTAAGCAATCATCTACTTCCTAGATTTAGTTGGAATAGTAATTTACAGGATGTATAGAAAAGCCTTTGGCTGGGCACCTGAGTGGCTTGGTTGGTTAAGCATCTGCCTTTGGCTCAGGTTATGATCTCGGGGTCCTGGGATCAAACCCTGAGTAGGGCTCCCTGCTCAGCGGGAAGTCTGCTTCTCCCTCTCCCTCTGCTCCTCCCCTCTGCTCATTCTCTCTCTCTCAAGTAAATAAATAATATTTAAAATAAAAATAATTTAAAAAAGAAAAGCCTTTCACAGTGAATAATTTATATATATATCAGTTATTATTTGTAATAATAAGGTGTTTAATAAGCTATTAACTATTATTATAATGATGAGTTATTTTGTGAGACAACGGAAACCTGATATAATGATCTAATAATGTTTCCTAAATAGGTGGGGATCAGCAGCATGAGCACATAACAGTGGTCCCTGACTTTTGTGTCCTTCCCATGTTGGCACTTCATTCTGCATCAGATAAAACCTTTGACTTTTCGGACTAGGTCTGAGCCTACACTTCACCTTTGCAGAATCATGGCCCAAGCCAATATTATCTCATGTCATCTGTTCTGGATATTTTCCATTCTCCTCTCCGATTTTCTGCTATGTCTCAGTAGTTGGACACTTGCAGTTTGCACCTCTGAGGCTTGTTTTCAGGTAGCTTCCAGGTGTATGAAGCCAGTAAGAACAACACAGTAAGAGCTATGCCAAGTACACAATGGAACAAGGACGAGATGTGGAATCCAGAGGATTCACTGGGCTCTCTCTTGGTTCTCCCAAGTCCAACATGGAAAACTAAGACAACTCGGTAAATACTGAGTAAATGAGAACTTCGGTCTTTCAGTCATGAAGTTATTGGCCATTCTAGCAAGTAAAGAACCTGATGATGGAGGACAGGAAGAGGAAAGAATCAGCGGTAGAAGGGGAAATTTACCACTACTACCTATATAGTAGTGGTAACGATAACAACTCAACTATGCATATTTTATGTGACCTGATTTTTTTTCATCCTTTCCCTCCTACCTTAGATAAGGGATCCAAGAAGTGTCTACCATTATCATTTAAATTCCATGTAGATGTGCAGCTGAATTGACATCATCCTCTGGCAATGTGGTGCTAATAAGACTTTTTCTCTACTTTGTTTGGGAGATAAGTACTTCTTTATTTAATGAAAAGCAAGAAGAAGAACTGAATGGCCAAAAAGGTAGACTGTGCTGGTTACTGTTCACTTATTCTACCTCCCCAGACCTCCAAGGCTATTCTTTCCCTGTCCTGCTCTGCCCCACTGAGAGCTGATTTCTGCAAACTCCTTGATGCCAGCTTCAGGTTGGGTTTGGTCAAGGGGAGGCATCAGTAAGTGACTGAAGGGTGGAAGAAGAAAACTGCAGGCAAGAGAGCATGGGCTATCTCTGCCCTGCCCCTTCTCTATCTCAGTGTCTGTGGCCTTGTCCTTGAATCACTACAGTTTGGGCCAGTGTGACTCTCCCACAGCTCCTGCTCCCACCAGGCTCCTGTAACAGGATTGCCTCCCTGATTCCTCTTCAGCCGCAGGGCTGTTAATGGCTCCCCACCGCCACATCTCTGGGTGCCTCACCATCCCTATTTGCACGCTTCACCCTGACAGTTCCTCTTTAAGTGATCTCTTCAGTGAAATCTTTTCATTTGGACCAAATTCTGCTTCCTACCAGGACGGTCGCTCACATAATATCCCACATGGAACCTGCTCCCAGACCCTATTCACGGGTCACTGCCTTTCACCTCCGTATTGCCCACACAGAGGAGGCCCTCCTTAAAAGTTCCCTCAAATCAAAGAAGAGTTTAGAATTAGAGTTATTTAGGATTACCTAGAAGGAGATCTGCCAGAGCACCGACACAATTCAGAGCAACCATGACTCCCTTCTGCTCTTAATATCTGTAGGTAAATATTGGGAAGCTTGATCTTTTTCAGCTCTCAATGTCACCAGTGACAATCATATTTTAAAGGAAAATCAAACATCTTACAAACGGTTCATTTATTGTTGAGAATGATCCAGATTTTCTTCCCCAAATTGACTTGACGTCTGTGGTACAACCATAGATAACGGTGAGTGGTGCCGTAGGAAGCCAACTTCAAGATAACTCTGGAGTAAGAAATAACTGCCTATGGATTTTGAAAAGTCTTTAAAACAGAAACTTTGGAAATAATGTCTCAAGATCCACTGGAACCATGGGCCCCCTAAGCAATGAGAATTGCCACCATACAACTCCTCAGCTCTGTCCTAGAATCAACGTAACAGGCTCTTCCCAGGCCAATTCTCTTACCCCTTCTAGGAGATACGAGTTTTATAGCCAAAGTTAATTTTCTGTTCTGCCCTCTAGACACCACTTTCCATTGTATTAGCATCTGCAAATCCTACAGGAGAGAAAAAAAAAAAAAAAAAAAAAAAACTGCTGCAAGATCCCCACATTTTTCCTTTCAATCTCCAAGACTATTTCATTTCCTGCTTTGGGAAGCAACCTCTTGTCTCTTTCTGCCATCTGGACTTTCTAGTTTATCACTTCGGTTTTAGAAACTTATCAAGTCCCAGCATTCTCTGTTGGGCAGTTTTAACGCAAGTGATCCCTTTCTTTATTCTCCATGTCTGCAGGCCCATCTAATGCATTCTCCTGCCTTGGCATTATCTGTGATCTCTGACTTCTTCCATTGGCTTTCCATCCTTGTAGCCACTGTGTATTTTATAAACATCTTGACTGATGGATTTCACTTAAAGGAATGTGGTTTTACCCCAAATGAATGCTTAGAAAGCAGCAGATGAAATTTTAGTTCTCTGAAATGCAGTGGATGTAAATCTGATTAATTGTCTCATGGACTCTGGGAACATCCGGGGATCTCATTTCCTGCCTAAGTCACTGGAGCCTTCACATTAAATTTTGGCAGGTAATATGGTTGGGCCCAGTGATTCATCACCAATAACGGCACTGAAAACACATCAGGTTTGAAAATTTTGACAGGTAGATTGGGTTCTGCTTTCCAGTAAAGCAAATTTCAGTAACCCAGAACTTTTTTTTTTTTTTTACTCTTTCTTCTATCCCAGAAAGGTTTCCACATGTTAACATGGGGGTATCCACAGGGTTCTTTTTCCTCTGTCCTTACTCCAAGAAAGACCTTGTGGCTGCAGAGTTCATTCCTGGATGGACAGTTTTCAATTTCAAGAAAGGAATTCCATGCTAGGCCACCATATTTTGGTTCTCCTAAGGTTTACTGAGCTTATCTCAATAACAGAGGTAGGCATTATAGGGGTTTTGTGATTGAAAGCAGGGGAAAAAATGTCTATATAAATATCTGTATAGTAATATTTATAGCAGCTTTATGTATACTAGCCAAAATCTGGAAACACCCCAATGTCCATCAATGGGTGAATGTATCAGCAAGTTGTGGTTCTATCCAGTGAAGTACTACTCAGGAATGAAAAAGAATTAACTACGGATACACACAAAGGCATGGATGAATCTCAAAATAATTATGCTAAGTGAAAGCAACCAGACAAAAAAGGATGCATACTGTATAGTTCCATTTATATAAAATTCTAAAAAATGCAGGCGAGTCCACAGAATCTCAGAAAGCAGATTGGTGGTTGCCGGGGGATGTAACTAGGGGACAGGATACAGATGGAGAAGGGTAAGTGGGAAGGATTACAAAGGAGCACAAAGAAACTGGGGGCTGAGGGATAGACATTCATTATCTTAATTGTGGTAACATTCTCACAGATATGTACATATGTCAAAACTTAGCAAATTGTATACTTTGAAGAAATTGTTTATTGAATATCAATTAGCTCTCAATTAGAAATCAAAACAAGGATCTGGAGTCAGATTGTCTGGGTTCACATCTTAGCGTCCACCTTCCTGAGTTGTGTGATCCTAGCAGTTTACCCATCTGTATATGGTTTCCTTAATTACGCAGAGGGAAAAAGATTAACCTATCTTATAAGGTTATCATGAATGTTCAATTCATTGATCATGTGAATCACTTAAAACAAATGTCCAGCACATAGTAAGTACTCAATAATGTTAGTTATGAGCGTGTTTATTAGGTGGCTGGCACTGTGACAGGCAATTTACATACATCATCCCATTTGAGCTTCCCAATAATCTGGTGAAGCGCTCAGGCTCATCACACAGAGCCGGAGACTGATGCAAGTCACGCAGCTAATGACAAAGCCGTAATTACTAACCTGCCGGTCTAACTCCAAAACCCTCCGTCTTCTCTCCAATCAGCCACAAGTCCAGCCCAAGGCCCAAAACAATCCTTTTAATGCACTCTCTGAATCTTTGGCATATCCTCAGGAAAATGAAAATGACTTGCTGAGGGCCCTGCTCTGTGCTCCCCGCTGTGGGGGCTGTGAATTTCTGGGTCACCTTGGCCAAAACACTTCCTGGCCCTGGTACTTCCCACTAAGCTCCTTGCAGGTTTCTCGATGAGGACCCATCCTAAGTGGGTGCCCTGTCTAAGATTTTCATGTCTTCAAACAAGTTTTCTTTCTCTTTCTTTCCTTTTCTTTCTTTCTTTCTTCCTTTCTTTTTCTTTTTCTTTCCTTCTTTCTTTCTTTCTTTCTTTCTTTCTTTCTTTCTTTCTTTCTTTCTTTCTTTCTTCCTTCCTTCCTTCCTTCCTTTCTTTCTCCCTTCCTTCCTTCCTCTTTCTTTCTTTTCCTTCCTCCCTTCCTTCCTCTCTTTTTCTTTCTTTTCCTTCCTTCCTTCTTTCTTTTTCTCATTTTTTTTTAAATTTTCCTTCCTACTTACTTATTTATAGAAATGTGCACTCAAATGAACGGAATTAGTGTGAGGCAAAGATCTGGGGAACAAGAAGACCCAATTAGGGCCATTTCCTGGGCACCAGGCCACAGAACCTCAGCCTTACCCCCTATACTTGTCTGCCCCAGACCTGCTTGCAGGCAGGAGGGAAATGCACTGGGCAAAGAAGGAGGGAAGCTGGAGGTAGGGTCACATCCCATCATTTACTATCCTCCTGACCCCAGACAGGTCTCTACATTTCCCTAAGACTCAGAACATTCTGTAGAATAGCCATCATAACCCTGCTTTGAATAGCACTTGACGGATCCATACGGTATGCCTGCCTCATCACATCTGTTTCTTAGAACAAGGTAAGTACTGTTGTGTTCATTCCTGGACATGGAAGTGCAGAGAGGTTTCTTAATCCCTTTTAAAGGTAGTTAGTGGTGAAATAAAGAGTAAAACCTTGCACACGAGGCCACGTACCTCCCAGACCTGATGGGAGAATCAAGAAAGATACCAAATACAGAGAATACTCTATAAATTGCAAATCACTAGTTAATAGAAAGATCTGGGGAGTCCCTGAGACACATCACAGAAAGCATTGATCTTGGAAGAGGGCGTCCCCTGTTCTGATTCTCAGTCACCAAATAGCTGTGTGGTTTGGACAAGTTATTTAACTTCTATGGGACTCAGTTTCCTCATCTGTAGAATAAAATGGTTTTTCCCTGGGTAATCACTAATATCTAATGACTTTTCTAAATCATCAAACTCTTTTCTTATGGGCACTTGAATCATCCCTATCCCACTAAGTTCCATAGATTCCTTTCTAGAAGTGGGTTGGAAAGAAAAAAAAAAAAAGAAATAAGGTGGACAGGTGGATAAAATTCAAAGAAAGGATCTTGGAGGACATTAGGTCTATATAATAGCCCATCATATTTTAAGATTTCATTTTTTTCTTTTTCATGCTAAATAAGCTTAATTACCGTGAGCACTCTTCACAAGTCTTTTTTTTTTAAAGATTTTATTTATTTATTTGAGAGAGAGAATGAGAGAGAGAGAGCACATGAGGGGGGGAGGGTCAGAGGGAGAAGCAGACCCCCTGCTGAGCAAGGAGCCCGATATGGGACTCAATCCCGGGACTCCAGGATCATGACCTGAGCCGAAGGCAGTCGCTTAACCAACTGAGCCACCCAGGCGCCCTCTTCACAAGTCTTAATGTCCAGAGATTTCATCATCCTCATTGCTTTACTCTGGACGTTCTCAAATTTCTTGAAGTGTGCTTTTTGGTTAAAGAAGAACAAGCCATCTCAAAGGACAAGCTGATGAAGATGACTTGCCCATCCCAAGCTAAAACCCAGGATTTTGTCGGCAGCATTATAGGAAGATGGGATGAGATGACAATCTAGTGAATATGATTATTATAAGTAGAAAAACCCCAAATTCAAACCAGACTTTGTGTAGTCTAAGTTCTTCAATTAGCCCATTTACTGAAATAATTTAGATGGTTTGCCAACCAATTCTCTTTTAAGAATCCTACATCCGGGGCGCCTGGGTGGCTCAGTCGTTAAGCGGCTGCCTTTGGCTCAGGTCACGATCCCAGAGTCCTGGGATCGAGCCCCGCATCGGGCTCCCTGCTCAGCGGGAAGCCTACTTTTCCCTCTCCCTCTGCCTGCCACTCTACCTACTTGTGCTGTCTCTCTATCTCTCTGTCAAATAAATAAATAAAATCTTTAAAAAAAAAAAAAAGAATCCTACATCCTGGTGTCAGGAGGTAGGGTTGGGGGTGGAATCCATAACTTCCACAATTTCAAAATCAAAAGCATTTTAATATTGTAGAATATCATTGTATCAGTATTATCCTGGAACTGGTGTTCCCAGGCTACAGCCCCCAGGACAAATCCAACCCTTTTGCAAGTAAAGGTTTATTGGGACCCAATCGTTTGTTTGCATATTCTCCATAGCAGCTTTTGCATTATGATGGTAGAGTTGAGTAGAGATGAGTAGTAGATTTTTGCATTATGATGGTAACACTGAGTAGTAGTAGTTAACAGAGATGGTGTGGCTGCAAAGCCTTTCATATTTACCAGCTGGCCCTTTATAGGAAAGTTGCCCAACCCAGCCCTAGAAGATAGAAGAATCATTCTGGTGGTCTACTTTATTGCAAACACTGAAGGTTTAAAGGATTAGTAAAATTCAGCTAGATTTATTCTTACTACCTTCTATAGTCCAGGACACATCCTTTATTTTAAATTAAACTGAGAGGGGCACCTGGGTGGCTCAGTTGATTAAGAGTCCAACTCTTGATTCTGGCTCAGATGACCATCTCAGGGTCCTGAGATCAAGTCCTGTGTCTAGCTCCATCCTCAGCAGGGAGTCTGCTTGAGAATTTTCTTTCTCTCTCTCACTCCCTCTCCCTTTGCCCCTCCCCTCTGCTCCCCCCCAATAAATAAATAAATCATTTAAAAAATTAAACTGAGAAAGTGAATTCCAAATGTATAACTAAATCACTTTAACCCAGCAAAAATAACTGATCACCTCAAATTTCTGCAATATGATTCCATATTTGCCAAGTAATTTTTGCCTCCATAGTCATTACATCCTCACTGAAACTCCATCAAATAGATATCACATAGATAAGAAGATATTATTTATTTTATTCACCCCTTATAAACAAGCTCATTAAAGCAGCAGCTGATGACATTCTAATAGCACTTAATGGGGGCCTTTTTGCACTGAGGGGCTCTAATTAATTGTTTTAGTCAATTCTCATAAAACTATATGGCAAGAGTTATTGTGCCCATTAGGCAGATGAAGAAACTGGGAAGTTAAATTAAGAGATCGGCTGTAAGCCAGACACTTATAAAATCAACACACTTGTACCAAGTCAACAAGCCAAGCACTGACATTATGGTCATTTTGTTGTTTGTAATCAAGGGACCAGAAACATTCATTTTTGTCTCCAGCACATGCAGAATTTAAGGGAGACCTAAAATGCAAATGGCTTCTGGGGCCATACCTGACACACTGTTGAATATTTCTGAAGTGCCCATTGGGAGAGCTGAGGGTAAGTGTTGGACTGAAATCACAAGAGGTAAAACTGGCATTTGTTGTGCCTAAAGGCATAGTCAACAAGCTTGAGGTCCCATCGTACTTGCTCCCAAATCTCCTCCTTAGGGTAGAGTGAGATAAAAGTATATCCAGAGTTATAGGGAGAGAAGAATAGCCTTACCAATAGCCAACAGATAATGACCTACAAGTCCCTATAGAATAGAGCTATAGGGTGAGTTATTTATTATATGTCACCTTATTTATTGTATGTCACCTTCCTAGCCAAGAAGTATGAGCAATAGGCACTATGGATTTCTCAGAAGAAGGCATTCTACCCTATGGGCCACACTTTTACACTCACCTTGAGGAGAAATTGGTTAACAGGTTAGAGAACCCTACATTCCTTAAGGTCTGATCATATAACTGGCAAAACGCAAAATTAATATTATAACCAAATCATTTTTAACATCGTTACACATGTGAGATAGCCAATAAGCTAAGCAAGGGACAAAAATGGATCCATAGGGTTGCAGAAGAGAACAGAACAAGAAAACCATTTCATGTTTGCAAAATGGTCTGCAAAAGAAAAGAACAAATCAAAGTTCATTATAACAGTCCCAGTATGGACAGTCTTTGGAGGGTCATTATGAAAAACCAGGAAACTGAACACCATTAGGTGAAATACAAGCAAGTTTTTGATCATTTTAGAACTCCTTTTATTGTCCTCGAGAAGGTAGAAATTAGTCCCTATCAAAAGGCAACTCTGAACCCTGATGGAAAACCATTGGCTGAAGAGAGATGGAGGGGGGGAGATGAAGGAAGATTTTTGAACCCTAAAGACATGTTCTTTGTTCTTAAGATACGTGGAAGCAATGATACAGAAGATTGATATGTGATGTGTTAAGAACTACAATGAGAGTGAGCTATAGCAAAGACAAAGGGCATTTAAGTGAAATACCTGAAACCATTACCTCCTAGATATCTTCATCTCAGTAAGGAAACACTTGTGCTGAAGCCTTATCAAGTGGTATAGTGTTTAGCCTTAGGGGCTGCATAAGGAGTGATGTTCCATGCCCTCCTTAGAGAAAGAAAACAAGTGTGGCCTTTCCATCTCTATATTCCCAAATGTGCCCTACTTCTTGTTTTGGAATCCCTAAATATTTTTCTAATGACTTATTTGTCCCAGAATGCACAATTTGCATTTTTTCAAACTGTATTTTTTTTCTTCTTATTTTCTCACCATGTTTCGAAACCCTCCAGGTTCACTCCGCTAACCAAATCAGCATCCTTGTCAAATTTAATTAACACACTACGTGCTTCCCCTTCCACATCATTAGGAAAGATGCTGAATAAGACAGGGTCCATGTCACCGTCTTTCCAAAAGGCTGTCATTTCTACTACCTTCCCTTTTTATGCAACCAGTCAGCTTTGGGCTGCTGCAATTGCTCACCTTGGAGCTGATTTAAATGCCCTGTTCAGCTATCATTTTGTGAAATGCTCTGTGCAATGTGTTAATAAAGTCAAGACCAGCGACAGTCACTGTATTCTATTTGTCCTCTCATTCACTAATTAAAACCAATAATGAATTTAAAATTGGTCTGGCAAGATTTCCTCCATTATTAGTGCTACAATTCAGTTTATATTTCTTGTTCTTCTCATTTAGATGTTTATAACGAGAGAGAGAGAGAGACTTCTTATAACCTAGACTATTTTTTTTTTTCATTTACTGTTAAGAAAATTAAGTTCAACTTTGAGCCTGTTGATTGCAGATTATATTCTGGGAAAAATGTCTGGAAGTCCAACGACTCATGTTTTACTTTTCTAACTCCAAGAGGTGTCAAAGTAGGTCCTGTACCATTTGCTAGGGTTTGGCTCTTGGCTGGATTTTATGGAGCTGGAATAGAGAATTCTTACTGAATACAACTCCAGTTGCCAAGAACAATCAGTTCAAAGTCCACTGTAAAAAGTTAAAAAAAAAAAGTGTCAAATCCAGGAACCATAGGCAAAAACCAAAGAAGATTTTACAGAGATAAAATGGTGAATGGAACTGGGATCCAAATAAGAGGCCAGGAAGTTATTGAGTAGGGGTTTTGGAATGATTGCCCTGAGTACCAGAACAGAACACTGAATGGGTTGAGGAGTTTCTATCTTAGCAGCAGCTGGAGCTTGCTGAGGAAATTAAAGGGCAGATGAAGACCACCAATCTTTAGTATCATCTTCACCAACCCAGGAGTTAAGTACTTTTATCATAGAATGTGGGGATTTAGAACAAGAAGGGCGTGGGTCTTAAGATAATCATCTCCTTTGGTTTTCAAGCCTCCTGCATCTCATACACTTTCATTTTTGCATTCACAGTGAGAATGTTCCAGATGAAAAGCCTATCACTGGACAATGCTCAGAGGAGCATGGCACAACTGAAGAACTGAAGGGAAGTCCAACTCAATGAAGCACATTGTGCAAGGACGGGGGGGTCAATGAGTTGAGTCTTGTAGAAGTAAACAAGGGCCAAAGGAACAAGATTTTATTCAATATGTAAAGAGGTTTAAACAGTACCCAAAGGACAAAAAGAAGTCACTAAGAGGTTTTAAGCAGGGCAATGACATAATCTTCTCTGTCGCTTGGAAACTGAACTCTAGGTGGGCTGACCACTGGAGCCAGGGGACAAATTTCAGAGGCAACTCTTGTAGGAGTCCAGGGAAGAGTCACATGTAACCTAAGCTGAGTGCTGGTAAGGAATAATGTGGTCACTTCTAGAAGTGTTAGAAGGCACATTAGACATGGAGCATGAGAGTGGAGGAAGAGGTCAAAGACAACTCCCAGATCTTTCACTTGGGCCACCAGGACTGTGCTTCCATTCACTAGATGGGGAGCACTGACAACAGTGGTTTGGGCAAAAAGATTCATAAGTTAGATATCAAATATAATAATAAACACATTAATTGAGGTATATCTCTCTTCACCAGTCGCTTATTTTCAAAGTATTTCCAAATATTAATTTCATTGAATCATCACCCTAATCCTATGACATAGGGAAACATGTTGAAGACAACAGTTGGTCAGGCACAGAGCCAGATTCAGAACCAGGCAGGCTGACTGCCCGTTGTGGAGTTGAGTGTGCAACATGTCTATGAATAGGGGCCCCACGGACCTGAAACTCAGAAAAGAGGTCTAGGCTAGGTATCTAGAGAGAGTGCAGTTCTCAGTATTTGCAGCCCTAAGAGAATCGTCCAAGGAAAGCAAATTTTTATTTCTGGAATTCAATCAACATTTATTTAAACCTACTATCTTAAAAGTATTATACTGTAGGCATAGAAAAAAGAGTCCCTTAGCCATGTGTTCTTCACCACAGCCCATTGCTCCTGCCCCAGTGAATGGCATCAAACAATTGGGAAGCCATAGATGATCCGATTCTTCCCTCTGACCCTGGATCCAGTATTCATCTTTCCCTCACCCTGGATGCTCATCAGAATCGATCCACACAGCACTTGTTAAATACAGATGCTTAGGCTCTACTCCAGTCCTATTATATCACTGAGGCTTTTGTTCCTGTTGTTTTTAGCCTAAGAGGTATTTCAAATACAAAGCCACGGTGAAGGCTCACTGTTCCATAGACCCAAAACACCTCTGAAAGTGAAGGCAATGAAAAGAGAGAGCCAAACCACTAGGAGTTCAGAGATCTCTAGAAGAGGCAAGACCATTACTACTGAACTTAGTTTCTATTCCAGGCACTGAATGAGATGTTTTGCACATATTAATTAATTTCACCTTGGACAGGAAAGTAGTTTCAATTATCAACATTTTATGTATGGGGAAACAAAGTCACATTGAGATTAAAAGTCATTTCCATCTGCAGTTCTCTACTATACACTATACACACACATATAATATAATATAATATAATATAATATAATATAATATAATATAATATAATATAATATAATAATATAATAAACATATATTACATATAATATATATTACATATTAGTCCCAGCCCAAATGCCTTTTAATTCTTATCAAAATGTTCTGCATTAGAGGTAAATTGGTGATACATGGGGGGTTGGGGGGGTGGTGAGAAGAATAGAGAAACTGAGGCAGACCAGATGTAGGCGTCCACTGAGAAAGACCATTAAATGGTGTGAGTGAAGTGCCCAGGGATCTGTCACAACTCCAGCCTCAGTGAGGCTATGCCTAATTCTCTCTTTTTGGCGAGATTAAGAGCCCTGAAAAAGAGGCCACCTCTCAGTTTCTGAAACAAAAGGCTGAATTACTGCCTCTGTGAGCAAAGCAGACAGCTGCATTCATCCAGGATTTACAGAAGTATGGAGTCTCCGGGCTGGAAGACTTCACAGGGACAGCGCAGTTGGGTTTTGACTGACCTTAACCCGGGAAGCTTGGTTCTGCAAATGAGACTAGTTCTGATTGGCTGACTTTCAGAAAGGTGGGACTAGAGTGAGGATGTTGCCAATTGGCCCATTTCAGAAGCAGGAGGCTGTCACTGATTGGTTAGTCTTCAGAAATTTAATTGTTTAAGCTACTTGCCACTGATCAAGTAAACTCATTTAAAGCCAGCTCTTATAGTTACTTTTGCCTTGCTCACACAACTGCCAGACTTTTGCGAAGACTACGGGAACTTTTATTCTCAAGAGCTAATTAGAATATGCTGGTCTAAGAGCCAATGGTTACAAGCCAAAGTGAGCCATTTGGGTCCTTCACTGACATTCACTGGAATCGGGCTACAACTAAAAGGTGGAGGTGAACGCAAGGCACAGGCAAATGAGCATCTTTAATCATTACTTCCCATGAGGGCATTATTAAACTGTGCAGTCCATCATTCCAGTTTTGCATTTATAAAAACTAAAGCAAACTTCTAAAAAATCAAATTATATATAAGCATTTGATTCTTTGAAATCTTACTATTTATATTTATATTCCTTAAACACTCAGGGCTCTGCGGCTGCTGTGCTTATCTGTCTTAGTAAAGTGGTCTGCTCTGATCATAAAAGGAGGTTATCGAGTGAGAAAGTCAGCTAATGTCTGCTGGTTAGGTTAGCATACCTAGGGCGGAAGCCTAGTTGTGTGGATTATGAAGTCATAACCAAATCCCCATTAGTCACCTCACTGCTGCTTGAACTAAACTATCTTGGTGTAATTAAAACTCTCTTGAGTACCTACTGTCATCAGTAAACGGAATCTCCATTAAAACTCTACCATCCCGGCATCCTACTCCATCCAGTAAGCCCCCCACCCCCTCACCCCTACCCCTGCCCCTTCATCCTACCACCAGCCTCCCAAGGGAAAAAAAAAAAAAAATTCTGGGTGAAATCTATTTTCTAGATTGTGGCTAATGAAGACAAATCGCCTTTGGGTACATCTGGTTTTGGCCACATCTACACACCACGTTGAACAACTGGCTCATTCTTTAATTCAGTGAAAAACAGATATCAAACATACTTGCATAGAATTGTGTGTATCACATAAATTGTTTATTTTTTAACAGTTCATTTTTATTTTGTTTGTTTGTTTGTTTTTACTTTTCAGCTGGCTGCAGAGATGTACTTTATTACTCCTCATTTGTTCCAACTGAGTTACAGTCCCTGAGACTATCTGAGTGACTCTAACAATCTGACTGCTTTTTTTTTTTTTCAGTCAGTTCGCTTATTTCTGCCATGAAGTCAGCCATGTGCTAAACGGTCTGATAACCACTCGGCTCCCTTCCGTCACCAGCCTGATGCCATTAAGATTGCCTCCACTGTTTGAGAGAGATGTCACCATGTGTTCTGAAGCACCCATTTGCAATGCAATTATGAGGTGCTGGAAATCATGGATCACTCCCTCAGTTTCTCCATTGGCACCCCTATGATGTGAATTTCAGGGCTATAGTAGATTTTCATAAATGAAACCATCAAAAGCACTTTTTAAATTAAAATACTACTACTGCTACTGCTACTACTAAACACTTAAAATTCCAAACAACCTCCTAATTTGTCTTTATCCTAGTTTCCTTAGAGCAATGCACTCTTACCCATGGTGAGCTCCTCCCCTGATACTCAAAATTCCATTCATCCTAACTTCCTGTGAGTCCCTTGTCCATCAAACAGGCCCTCTCTTTCTTTGACTCTCTTTTGCCTTCACTCTTTTCTCTTCCCCTAAAAATGCTCTCAAAATGATTGCACTTACCCTTATCTGCTCTGCTTCCCCTTCTCCCTTTGTCCTCTCCTGATCACACCTTCGCTCACCTGTTTCCTGTAGCCGACATCCTCCTAGATCTCTTCAACAACACTCTAGGTGTCAAATCCGGGTTGCAGTCCGCCTAACTTCATATTGGCATTTGACCCAGCTGTCTATTCCAACCTTCTTTTAGCTTCCAGAACCTTCCCCTTGGTATCTCTTCTTGCCTATCTGACTCTTCCCTCCCAGGCCCCTCTGTTTCCTCTGCTGGCACTAAGTATGCACGTCCCCATGGTCTCAAGCTCAGAAAGTCTTCTCTTCTCACTCCACATCTTTCCCACATCATGCCCTGCAGTGACCCTTTGTCACTGTGACACCCGGATCCATGGCTTGAATTCAACCTCTCCCTTGAACAACAGACCCACACACGTCTACCTGGCTACCAGACATCTCCAGATGCACATCCAGAAAACACAAAATTTCAAAATATTAAAAATTGAACCTAAATTCTTACATATCCTCCAAAATCAGGTCTTCCTACCGTATTCCGTACTCAGTAATGGCACCAACATCCACCTGGTCACCAGGTTTGGAACTTCATAGCTACATGATACCTTCCTCTGCCTTGGATCCCCAAGCCAAATGGGCTACCAAGTCCAGTGACTTTTCCTCCAAAATAGCTCTCTATTATGACTGTTCTCATCTTAGTTCAGGCCCTCATCCCCTTGCCGACTCCTCCATTAACCTCCTAACTGGAGTCACTGGCCCGAGACACTCTCATTCCAGTCCAACCACAGAGGATTAAAGCTTAAAATTCTTTGGTGGCTTCTCATTTCTTACTTCAGGAGGTTATAAGCTATTTTTTATCAATGTGACCTCTCTCTTTAAAAAATACTCTTAGTGGCACTCCATTGAGTGAAGCACGTACTCTGTGCCACTCTGGTCTAAGTGAACCCAGAGGGTCCAGGATCCTGCCATGCTTGGCCACCCTGCCCCTGTCTGGTGGCTCCTGAGACACTTCTATAACCTCGGCACTAAGAAAGACAGTTGAACATCCTTTATGGCATAAAGTCCAAATGATGTGAGTTGACTTACCACTGTATTGAGGTAGAATGACCACTCCTGCCATGATCACTACCTCTATTATCTTGGTGGCTGGCACTAGAATTCTGTTTAGGGGACACTAATTTTGAGAAAATGCTTATTAGGTCTTTTAGTGAGAACGTGTGGTCCCCAAGGCATAAGCCCTGGCTGTAGTCAAGTTTTCAGAGAAGAAAAATAACCTGATCTGCCTGAATAATGAGGAGGAATTTCTGTTTCTCCAAGGAAGGAAAGGGCAGACTAGAGAGGAAAGACAAGAGGGAGAGGGAGGGGTGATGATTCAGAGGAGGATATAAAAGGGAATGTGGCATGCAAAAAATATTTTGAAAAACAAAATCCTGGTGAGAGAGTGGCTGAAAAGGAGAATAAGATGAAAGATTTGGAGTTGTTTGCTTATGTTTTGCTATGGAGTGCATGGTGAGAAACCTTTCCATGACCCTAGTGCTTAAGTAAATTCACTTAATAAGAGCCTCATGTTGGGAAGGAAAAATAAAATAAGATAAAAACAGAGAGGGAGGCAAACCCTAAAAGACTCTTGACAAACTGAGGGTTGTTGGATGGGAGATGGGTGGGGGAATGGGGTAATTGTGTGACGGGCACTGGGGAAGGCACTTGATGTGGTGAGCATTAGGTATTATATGCAACTGATGAATCACTAAATTTTACCTCTGAAACTAGTAATACATTATATGTTAACTAAATTGACTTTAATTTTTTTTTTTTTTAAGAACTTCATGTTGAGTGGATTATCTTTGGAAAGTGTAAAGGCTGAGTGCTATGCCAGTGGAGGGGGTAAATGAAATAGTATATACAGATATAGGAGATCAGAGTACAAAGGATCTGGGAAGATGTAAGCCCCAGACATTCACAGAAAATGTAGGGAAGGACAGGGTGATCCCCAAGCAATAGTTCTGGGATTCTTCAAATGGATGAATTTCCAGTGCCCACAGGACCCAGTTGAAAATCAATGATGGCATGATTTTTTAATTTGCTAACCACATTCAGAATACATCAGTGATGGAACTGAACTCTCCAACAAAAGGCTAGTACTAAAAGGACAAGGTGCTATAGTATGCTCAGAACTCCTTAACTTTCAAGGGAGATCAGACTCATTCAGAACTAGCTCCAGTAAAAAGTTCAACATAAAGAAATGTTTATTATAATGAAGGAGAGAGTCAGGATCTTATAATACTGAAAATTTTTCAAGCAGAAACTCTTAGCCACATGGATTCTGCCTGTTGCTTCTCTTTGAGCACTCTTCTAGCTTCTGAACATTGTTTTTCCCTGTTTCCTTATCGCTACTCACATAATTGAAAATAATTACCAGGCCCAAATTCCCATGACCTTCTGGTTTCAACAGCTACAACCACTGGACTGACTTTATGTCTGTGTCATTTATTTTTTTAAGATTTTATTTATTTATTTGAGTGAGAGAGAGCATGAGCAGGGGGGAGAGGGAGAAGCAGGCTCCCCAGAGAACAGGGAGCCCGATGCGGGGCTCCATCTCAGGACCCCAGGATCATGACCTGATCCAAAGGCAGATTCTTAACCGACTGAGCCACCCAGGCGCCCCAATGTCTGTGTCACTTAAATAAAAGTTGACAGAGAGAGAATATAATTGGCTTGATCTGGAATGGAGTCCACCACTAGACCAATTCACTGTGGCCTAGAGAATGCAGTCCCAACACAAACAAGGCCACTTTGGGCAGCGACAAGATTTTCTGGTAGATAAACTGAGCAAGGCAGAAACAATCTACATATGAAATAACATTATTCATAGACTTCCTCTTTTTGTTTGTTTTTTTTTTGTTTTTTTTATTTTTATTTTTTATTTTTATTTTTTTAATTCTTATGTTAATCCCCATACATTACATCATTAGTTTTAGATGAAGTGTTCCATGATTCATTGTTTGTGCATAACACCCTGTGCTGCATGCAGAATGTGCCCTCCTCAATACCCATTACCAGGCTAACCCATCCTCCCACCTCCCTCCCCTCTAGAACCCTGTTTGTTTTCCAGAGTCCATCGTCTCTCATGGTTCGTCTACCCCTCCGATTTCCCCCGCTTCATTCTTCCCCTCCCGCTACCTTCTTCTTCTTTTTTTTCTCTTAACATATATTGCATTATTTGTTTCAGAGGTACAGATCTGAGATTCAACAGTCTTGCACAATTCACAGCGCTTACCAGAGCACATACCCTCCCCAGTGTCTATCACCCAGTCACCCCATCCCTCCCACCCCACCCCCCACTCCAGCAACCCTCAGTTTGTTTCCTGCGATTAAGAATTCCTCATATCAGTGAGATCATATGATACACATCTTTCTCTGTTTGACTTATTTCGCTCAACATAATACCTCCAGTTCCGGTTCCATCCACGTCGTTGCAAATGGCAAGATCTCATTCCTTTTGATGGCTGCATAATATTCCATTGTGTGTATATACCACATCTTCTTTATCCATTCATCTGTCGATGGACACATAGACTTCCTCTTTTTTGATTCTGTCGGCTTGGCTGGGTATCGGCCCCTAGGTAGACACTGAAGTAGTTCCTTTGGCCTTTCTTAGTGTTCAGAGCTTGGTGGTACATGGAGAAACTGGAGACGAATGTGCAGTTATAAGTGAAAGGTCTGTTCTTGGAGCCACAGTAACTTTGGGAAACTCGAGGATTTCATAACTGAGTCTCAGGTCTTCTGACAGTTTTCCCACTGAGATTTGGTGTCACTGACACCATTCTCTACAATGCAAACAGATTGTCTTCTACATAGTACATGTATTCCTAAAAGGTTGTGTGCAAATCAAATTCTTATATTTGGGAGACAGGTCTAATCTCAGCTGCTTCACCTATATAATGCAGAAAATCAGATTCGATTTCAAACTCACCAGGAAGCATTATATTATTTAAAGAGCCATGTCGTGAATTTCCTCTGTGGTTGGAATACCGGTCCACTAATTGATCTGTTTTGCAAATTTGGATTTTCATCCATCAAGCTTTCTTGAAGCTGCCTTAGAAAGCCAAACAGTAGCTCTGGAGAAAGTCTAAGTGCCAGGAAAATAAGAAATACTTATAAGCTGAAATGTGAAACCCAGAATTCTAAGTTCTACTCGGCAATTTAAGTAAATTGCATTGATTCAAGGATGATCTTCAGTGATCTAAAGTAACGGGAGTTCTTTTATTTTTTTTCCAAGTCCTTTGCATTTTAATAGTCTCTGCCTCTGTAAGTAACAAGCAAGCTTCTGTAAAGAACCCATTTCAAATCTCTGCCTGAAAGCTCTGCTCTTCACCTTTCAAGGAATGGAACTCACGAAATTGAGTAAACAAATTGCAGATGGCATGCTACATTCATTCAGAAAACATGCTGATTACTCAGCAAAATGGCATTTAGCACCACAAAGAAGCCAAGAACTGAGCTGCTACATCAAATCCTCAATGGAATCCAATATCCCCACCTGTGGGATGTCTAGAGATAACAGGCAATTGTGCCCAAGAATGCAATTACCAGAGGGAAGAAAAAAGATGTACTCTCTTTCTTGAGGAATGGAATCATGAAAAGAGCCTTTCATCATGGACCAAGTATACTCAAAGCATGGTGTATCCTTGTCTTGATGCCCAGTAATGGTCTGATTCAGCCTCCCCCCCCCATTATATACTCACTGGGTGCAAGATGGCCTTATCATTTGCATCTAGAATAGCATCTTACTCCCCTCCCTAGGCAATCACTCAGGCTGTTGTGCCATTACTAAGTTAGAGCTACTGCAAATAAATAGGACCATATTCATTTTTTCAGAAGGGTGAGCATTTTAGAATCCCTTTCTCCTCACAACCCATTATAAAGGGTGTTGTTTCATTATAAAAATAACCTGAATGAATGAGAACTAGCAACTGAGCACCATCAAAATAAACTTGGGAGGGGGGTGGTAAAGCCTACAGTGATCAATAAAAATTGGAGCATTTTGTTCAATATCTTCATACATTTACAGACAGGTGAAAATGTTGTCCCCTGTTGACTGAGGAGGAAAGGGAGACTGTGCTTGCCTACAAGGCACATTTAGAATGCCTAAATCATCCCTCTAAAATATTAATTGACCAAGTGACTTCTCCACCTAACGAAGACATGGCTTAAAGGACTGAGTCTGCCCCATGGGCTCTCCAACATGCAGAATACCACAGGTAGCTGAGACTGCTCTTCAAGAAGTAGGCTGGGGAAGCGTCCACGATGACGTAGGGGAAGGAAACCTTGCTTCTACCCTCTCGGGTTCTATGACTGGGTCTAGGATTAAACTAACATAAGACAGCTCAACAAGAGAAAAGCATCCAAGTTGTAATTAATACTTTTACATGTATGAGAGCCTTCATAAGAAAAATAAAAACCCCAGGAAGGCATCAGGCCCAAAAGCTTTTTAAATAAAGAACAATAAATTGTGGGAATGTGACAAGACAAAGGGGCTTGGATCAGGGCAGTAAATTGTGGGACAGTTGGAAATATATGGGGGAAGCTAATAGAAGATAAGGATTTTTTTCAGTAGGTTTGTACAAATCCATTTCAGCATTGACTCCCAATTTCCAGTGATAAGAATGTTCTCTTCCTGGCACAGGGAGGTCACCTTTCTCATGGGAAATTTTATGACCTGCTTCTAGGTAGAATAGGGGAAGATCAGAGAGCAGTTCCTGCATCTGCTGTTTCTCAAGTGCCTTCAGCTCAAAATAATCAATATGTCAAAGTGGCGTATCTTGAGGGGGCACATTCTGAAACTCTCCAATGGCAAGGGACTCTGTACATTTTGAAGAGTGACTAGCGTCTATTCCCTTCAGCTCCAGAGTGGAGGCACTCTGGGTCATCGTAAGGCAACAGGGGCATAATCAGATGCGTCTTGTCTTCCCTTCCAAAAACATTTATGTTAGAAGACGATGATTTGGTCAAAAATAGTGTTGAAAGATTTCTGGAAAGATGGAGCCTTACAAGTTAGAGGAAATATTTAGCAGAAGCAAAAGCTGAAAGGACTCCATATATATATAACCCACAAAGGGCAAGGCAACCAGTAGAGATGAAGATGGAGTAAAACACATGCACCCCACTTCTCTTCCCCAGCATCTGTGTGACTTGGAGTAGGTCACCTCACTTACTCTGGGACCCAGCTCTCCCACATGTAAAATGTCTTAAAAATAATTGCAGAGCTCTCCCCCTTTAGTCTACTCTCCAGGCTCTGGACCCAAAAGGGAATGAAGCCTGAGGACTCAGTTGGTGAGGTTGGGAGGCCCGGGGGAAGTATCCCACCACCGCCTGTCAACTAGTAAATAAAACATTTACCACTTGCAAATACAGAAGTACTGTCTACCTACCAAAGAAAGACCACTTGCAAGCACATATGCATTATTTAGTTGGTATGCATTTGTTTATATGTGTATGTAGATTTAATAAGTATCCAGCGGCAGCTAGATACAGAATTATATCCCTCCGTTCAGGAACATGCCTCCAAGGAGGATTCGAAAGCTGTATTTCTCCACTCCTTGCCTGGCAGGTCTCAGAAGGTCAAGGTTTTGTGTTGCCCTGGCAGCAGCTGATAACATCACTACCACCTGAAGCCACCCAGGGGGCCGCCGGGCTCAGCAGCCTATAAGTGGTTATGATGTTATCCCAGTTGCTGGGGAAACGCACAACCTTGCACCAGGCAGGTGGGTAACCGTGGAGTCGATTTCCAACCATTTTGCATTTAACAGTCCTATACTGGTAAATGCATTCATCTCTGCATAAATTCTGTGAACAATTGGGATCTTAAAGAGTTTTAGTCATGTGTTTTCTTTTTGAAAAGCTCTTAAGTGGTTCACCTTTACCACCTGAAACATGGTTCTTCTGTATGAAAAAAAAAAACATTTATTATTGCTCTATCTTAAATGAAATTTCCACCTACACGAAAGGATGCCAGTTACTCTTCTACCTCTCCTCCCTATTCAAGCCCGTGGGTTGTTTTTCTTTTCTTTTCTTTTTTTTTTTTTTTTAGGTTGCTCTCTGCTGTATCTGAGGGGGGGGAATGTCTTAAGATAATATTGGATCTTTAAAAGTAGATTCATAAAAGCAAAGAAGTCCTGTTCACCATCTGAGTCATCCTTGATTGGTTCCCTTTTAAAATGCATCCTCTGTCTTTCTTATAACCAAGGGCTTTAAAATTCAAATGTTCATGAACACCAGCTTTATTAAAATTAGAGCTTGGGGAAATGGCTCGGAAAAGGGAGAAAAGAATATTACCCAACCATTTAAAAGATGCTAATTAATGAAGTTCTGAAGCCCAAGGAGGACATTTGATACAGCAAGGGTTTCTCTACCAAGGAGGAATGAAACTCATCTAAAAAGAAAAAAAACCCAGAATAAAATAAAATTGAAGTAGATTAACCCAAATCTTCCCCCAGGTGCTGGAGTAGCCTCGGGAGCTCTGTTAGCTTGCAAGAACTCCAGTGTGCCTGCCCGCAAGCTGAACGTATTAACATTTTCTGTTCCCACTCCAAGGCGGTGTCTAAGCTACTGGGGACCTGACTCGAATCCTCGGGGAAGGCCACCTCACCCACTTGATTTGAGTCCATTGCCCATCTTGAGCATCGGTCACATACTCAGCTGTGGAGGAAGCAGGGAAGGGGAGGAGAGAGATTACCCAGGTGGATGGCTCCATTCTGCTCTATCTCTCTTGGACAGAAGCTCCTCTCATGCTTAATTATGGGGAGGAGAACACATTCCCCCCTCTTCATTCCACACCTCTCTTACCCCATTCCTCCACCGCCCTTTAGGATTTGGAGCTTATAGCAATATTTCCCCCACATGTTATAGACATCAGTGGATCCTTTCAAAAGCCCAGAGTTAAGCTTGTATCAACATTGCCAATGGTTCCCTACCTACATTCAATGGAGTAAGTTACGTTTGATTTTATCTTTGAGTACTGCATGTTGTGGTAGCCTTGTCCTGCATTCTATAGGAATCTCTCTTTTTGTATCGCTCTGTCTCTTTCTCTGTCTCTCTCTCCAGATACTGCTGTGAGCCAAGAACTGAAAATTTCCATTGAGTGAAAGATAGATTCCTTGGTTCGAAAATAAACAAATAATCCCAGCTCTATAACAGAAAATCATTTTCTGGGGCCTGGTAATAATTTCCTAATCCTGAGATATCCATCAGATGATCCATGTGTTGTCTAATGAAGGTGCTGGGTTGAGAGGGGGCTGAGTCCTTTGAGGAGAAGGGGATGGTCCCCTGGGTGAAAGCTGGGGAAGGGAGAAGAAGGGACAGTAGAATGGTGCTCAATGCCAAAACTCTGAAAACAGGGTTTGGAATCGCCTATGTGATAAGTCCACTGCCTTGTAAATACCCAGATGCCTCCCTGTTGAAATCCACCTTCCCTAGACCAGGGTCAGATCTTCTATTTTGTAGCTCTGCAAGTCCAAGGGGTAGCAGAAGGGGAAGAGACATCCCCATGCCTTCGTATATGCTGTGCTGTCTTCTGGAATGTTTTTCTTCTTGCCCACTCATTTGTCCTTTGGTGATAATAAACACAACATTAATATTAAAAATAGCTAAGGTTACCTTGTGTCAGGCACCTTGCTAAGTGCTTTTTATATCTCATTCATGTTCGCCAGAATCCTACGTCTTCCATTTCCTGCGAGTCTGGGTCTTGGAGAGGTAAAATTACTGGTGCAAGGACGTATAGGTTAGGAGCAGCAGAGAAGGGGTTTATCCATCCAAAGCTTTTGTTTTCAACTACCATAAAAGATGCAGTTCAAAAGTGACCTGCTTTAGGTAGCCTTTTCCAATGTTCCCAGAAAGACTCTTCACACTCCCTTACCACCACGATTCAGAGATCTTGTATAAACTTCTCTTAGAGCACTTATTACCCTGGATTGCAATTAGTTCATGGACTATTTTAAATATTTCCTTTTCTACTGGGATATGTCTGCATGGAAACATCTTTACAGTCTCGACGCCTAGAAAATGACCTGGCACACACCAGTTGCTCAATAAATGTTTGCAGAAAGGAAGAATCATGTGAAGAGCTGGGCGGGGGGGGGGGGGGGGGGGGGTGCAAAAGAGCACCATCTAGGGGACCTCTAGATATAGACACCTGGATCCTTCCTTTTCAGCTGATTGAGATGAAGATTAGAACTCTCTTTTCATCAAGGGGTTCGGGGAGGTTAACCAGAGAGTCTGCATCAGGAAGAGGGCAGGGGAGCTGGCTCCGGGCTGACACCGAGACCCAGGACCATATTTACCTGAACTTTTATCCCCAAAGGTGGTGAGGTGGGCTGAGGGACCCTCTACTCCTGGGGCTGTGATTGGGTCAAGAAGGGCTATAAGATTTCACAATTTCCCTCTTAAAGATCCAGATTGCCTGGCAGGGAATCAGCAAGGGCCAAGGTGACACAGAGCAGAAGAGAGACCTTCACTCTGCAGAGAGGCGACTCACCCTGCACTGTGCTACTGTACTTTTCTAGCCAGTAGAGGGGGAAGGACCTGGGAATCTTGAAACTTCTCCTCGTTCAACCTCCAGGTGTGGGAACCAGATACGGGAGATGGCAGACGAGGCACTCTGGGCTAGATGGAGAGCAGGGCTCTGTGGGTCCTCAGGCAGGAAGCCATTCGGGGCAGGTGGAACAGGGCAGTGTGCACCTGTCGTCTCTCTCCTGGACACCTGGACGAGGTGGGTACCGAGAGGGGCGGCTGCTACTCAGGCAATTTCCTCGCCATTAAAAGTCACACAGCCAGGCTTCGCTGATGATGACAGGGACATTTATGTACAGGTTTCTTTTGAGCATGTGTTGATTATCTGTCTGTCTCATTTTTCCTCAAAATACAACTCAATGTAAACCTGTAAATGACAGAAAGGCTAATAGGGTACACAGGGCCGATGTGAAGGGGTGTGGGGAGGTGCAGGTGAGTAGACCCAGGAATCCCTGAACATTCCTCCTGCAAGCACTCTCTGGGGTGTCATCAGAAGGTCCTTGGAAAGGGGGAGCCCTGAGCATGCTGGGTTCCCTTATTTGAGAGTCCTTATTACTGACAAACCCCTTCTAGGGGTGAGTGGATTATAAAGGTCTTGAGAGGAAAGGGGGATTTTGTATCTCTTGTGCTGGGAACTCTGGATCCCAGAGCCCTCAGCAAAGCTGCAAACCAAAGACAGTCACTCCGAGGCTCTAACTGCAGAGCCTGGATGGGGTCATGGCAAATTTGTCCAAAGGGAGATCTCAGGGGCAACCAGAAGTCACGGGCTCCAACTCGCACATTTGATGAGGCCACGAGAAAATGTCCGAGCTGGATTTCCAGGAACCAAGCAAGGGTGTGCTTAGAGGATCAGCAAAGAGGGCATCACCCAAATACATAAATGACAAAAGCACAATAAATGAGAAAAATTCAGCTTCAGTGAACTTATCTAGAATCAGGTAATAAGAGAAAACGTAACCTATTTTAATCTTAGCATTTGTGCAAGTTTGGGGTTTGGATACCTTTCATTGCACAAGGTGGATGGCTCCTAAACACAATATTTTGGCACTTCGTGTGCCCAAGGGTCTTACCTGGGTTGTAGAGAGAGTTATCATATTCCTACAGAATCAGGCTCAGTCTGGAGAAGCCAGAGTGAGGGCAGATAATTTTTTAAAAGAGGTGACTCTTCAGAGAAGTTTTTCTAGGTTATACAACATGGAAAACACATATGAATATATCTCAACATAACACAGACTGAATTCCTGAACTAAAATGTCTACTTTGTCACCTACTACCAAAGCACCCTTGAGCAAGTTACTCAACTTCTCTGATCTTTGATCCAATATCTGCTCAATAGTGTAAAAAAAAAAAAATGCACCTATGTATTTGTTGTGAAATGAAATAGATTAGAATAGGAAAAAAATCCTCTGCAAACTGTCAAATGACATAGCATATTAAACAATATACAGAAAAGGAAGCAAGAAGAAGAAAGAAAGGGGCAGCAAGGAGAAGCTGGTTTTCATCTGGGAGTGTGTGATATGGTAGATTTTTTTTTCCCCAGGGGACCAGAGGAAGCTAAATTGCAGAAGTCAGGTGGAATACATTTATTGTAGTCAGCGATGGATTTAATTATATAGACTTTATTATATTTGTGAATAATAAGTACAATATAACTGCACTGTGATGGAATGATGTCAGTGCCAACCCAAAGGCTGCCATTGCCTTTGACGCTTAAAGTAGTCAGATTTTACCTATAGAAAAATGTTTCAGGAAAAAGGGGAATGCTTGGGTCCACATGATGTGATTTGGTCATCTGGATGGGCTAGCCCATGGGGTTCCACAGGGAAACATGGATGGATGGATAGATGGATGGATGAGGAGTGGATGGAATATGGAGGGAAGGAGGCAGGGAAAGCGGGAAGGAAGGAAGGAAGGAAGGAAGGAACGAAGGAACGAAGGAACGAAGGAACGAAGGAACGAAGGAAGGAAGGAAAGAAGAAAGGAAAGAAGGAAGGAAGGAAAGAAGGAAGGAAGGAAAGAAGGAACGAAGGAAGGAAGGAAGGAAGGAAGGAAGGAAGGAAGGGGAAGAAAGAGAGAGAGAGACAGATGGTAGACGAATACCTTCCAGTGCTCTAATGGCCCCATTTGCTTGAGAGCTTTCCATAGAAGAAGGGGCTCACATTTGTAAAAGTGCAAGATCCTCTTAATGCATCATCTCTATTACCTTTATCACAAACCAAGAAAAAGTTGTTACTTTACAAAGACCAAAAGTGACATCAAGGGATGGTTAAACAGTGTGTCCAAAATCACATGAGCTCTTGGCAAGGTTGAGCTTTGCACCTAGGAGTTAAATCTACAAGTCTTCCCCCTTGATGTGCTTCTTCATAATTGCCTAAAAGTGGGAAGAGAGGCAGACTTGGCAAACTTAGTTAACATTTTTCAAGTCTCCACAGTGCTGGGCATGAAAAGTAGGTGTCAGGGAAGAAGAGGAAAAACCACTGGAAATGGGACAGTTCCTATTTATACTCATCATCTCAGCAAAAATATTAATGAGATGCATTTTCAGCCTCAAAGTATCCTGGCTGGGACTTTAAGTAGAAACCTCTGTTTATGAGCTGAACAGTTTATAATTTGACTAGGATGCATAGTCAATATTCCTAATTTGTGTTTTCAGCTATGTCCTTCTCCTAAGTTATCGACTTAGGTAGGGCCCTAAGTTAAAGTGGGTGCATCCTATCAAAAAGGTGGCTTCCTAAGAATTTGTCAGTTTACATATCCTTCCCAAGCTCACCAAGTCCCCTCCTACAAACTCACACTTTCTCATATAATAGTGACAAGGGAAGAAAATAGTGTGACTTGAAATAACCCCAAAACGAGGAAGACAGATGATCTGGATTTTACATTTTAGCTTAAAGCCTCCCATCTGTGCCCTGTCCACTGCCAAGGCTGCCCAACTGGCCTGCCTGGGTCTTCCTCCTCTTCCCGACCATCAGACTTCCTTGTGCACAAAGTATCACTCACTAGGTTCCATTTTTTTTTTCCCAAAAGCCTTTTGCATCTCCTCATTGCTTATAGTGAAAACAGCAATTCCCCAGCATGAGCTCTACAATATTCGTGATGTAATAGGAGGATAAGTGTAAGGAGAACCTGCTCATGTACTAAGTGACTGGGGGAATCTGCCTAAGGTCTTTACCCCCCCAAGGTCTGTTTCCTTTGTCTAAATATGATGTTAGAATAAATGGATCCTAAGAAGTTTCTTGATTCTAAGACGTGGTTCAGAATGTGCCCTACTTCTTGGCTTCTTTGATCTAAATAGAAGTTGTTTTCCTTTTATGCCACAGAGTGTTGGTGAAAATCCCTACTGGGTGCTTCTGCTCAGGCTGTTTCCCCAGGGGAATGCTCTCTTCCTGTACTTTCTTCTCCTCTGCTTCAAAATGAACTCAGCACCTAGTTCTGATTCAGCTCAGCTGAGAATGTGAGCCAATGCCAACCTCCACCTGCCTAAAACCCTCGTGTGTCTGTGTCGGCCCCAACAGATGGGGGAGCTTCCTCTGCCCCTAATTTAGACTTAAGATTGCTGTCCCAAAAGTGCGTTCCCTTCCATTTATCTCTTACTCCATATTTCTTAGCTGATCTTTCCACTGTGGTCTTGCCATGACCGCATTCCTAGCGCTGCCTCTCCCATGAGTGTTGCTCATCAATCCAACAGTCCTTTTTTACACCTACCTGGGTATCCAAGAGATGCACCCAACTTACATGATTCCCCACACCTGCTCTTCCTTGAGATTCCTCCAAACCTGTAAATGGCGCCATTGCTTACCTAAATGGCTCAGGCCCCCAACTTCCTCTTTCCCTCATCCCTGGCATCTAATCCACAAGCAAATTCCACTGGCGATACCTCAAAAATATATCACAAAAGTGTCACTTCCCACTGTCTCCACTGCTAACCACCTGAAGCCAAAACACCACAATCTCTCGCCCGGACAGTTGGTTGCCTGAGTCTGTCTCATCTTGCTACAGTGCAATTTCCACATAACAGCAACAGGTGACCTTCAAATTTTGAGCACGGTCCACAAAGGTTCTACTGCTCCTCAACCACAGCAAGCACATTCCTGCCTCAGGGCCTTTGCATTTGCTGTTCATGCCGCTCACATTGCTGCCCCCTACCTCAGTTGTTTGTATATTTAGCTCTGTCTACCACTCCAGTGATAGTCAACTGTCACCTCCCGAAGACCACTTCCCTTATGGCTTAATTGGAAGTGCTCTCAACCTCTTCCTGTATCTCTTGACCATGTCACCCTGTTTTGTTTCCTTTATGAACTTAGTAATATATCCGTTTTTGTGCTGTTCCTTATTTAATTTTTTTTCTCTTTCCTCTAAAGCAAGTCCTATGAAGACAAGTACCTACCCTGTCACATTCGTCGTTGTATTTCCAGTGTTTACCAGAGCACTTGGCACCTAGCAGGCATTGAAGTAAGTATTGAATAAATAAATGAATGACAAGTGAAGGGGCCACACGGGAATTGGCCCAAGCTATAACAAAACTTGTCTGTCCATGGAGTCTTGCCTGACCGCGGGCCCCGAGCAGTATAATCACATCGAAAATTCCCTACGTAGCTTCTCTTTGTGCCTCTTACAAGGTATTTGTCTTGGTTACTGGGCTACTCTCTTAACTCACCCTTCTTCAGTGTGTTTTGGGAGGCGGGGGCTGGACTCTGAAAACCCCATCTCATCTTTGCCCGCGGCTCCTTGCCGAGGTCTGCCAGTAGGGGGCGCCAGAGGGCGAGCGGGAGGCGGGACTGCTTCCAGACCCTCCCACCTTCCGGCCAGGTGTGGCTTCGCCCCCTGACGTTAGCACAGAACTGCGCTTTCCGTACCTGCACCCACCTGCACACACTGGGCCCACTTCCCCGTGTCTGCTTCTCAGAGGTCTGAGTCTCGGCTCCTCCCGGGTTGGCTCTGACTTCCTCAGCACCTGTGTCTGGTGGGCCACCTGTCCCCTCAGAGACCTGGGTCCCTCCCCGCAGGCCCCTCCTCCAGCTCCTGGGTGCTAACAGCCCCCTTCCTCTTTCCTCTTGTTTCCCCAGCCTCGGGGGCTGGTCTTGCTTCCTGAAGTTAGTATCTCTGTGTATGGGCCACTTCGGCCTTTTACCTAAATGCAAGACCCGTCTCACTAAATCCTTGCAATAATTTCTGAATGTTAAAGTAACTGGGGTGGTTTTTATTGCCCTGACTGGATACTGGCTGGCAGAGGAATGTACAGTTCGACACCTTGTACCATTTCTGTTCTCTGATCTCAGAGCATGTTTGCTTGGGTCCTAAGGACTGGGATCTTGTTTAGAGTAGGAATCACCCCTCACTTAGCCCTCTGCCTTCCTCCGCGGTGCCTCCCACATTGCAAACAGGCCATACATGTCTGATAACTGACCGATGGTAGTTTCCGAGGTAAATGGGGTCATCCTTCTGTTTTTAGAAGTAGCGTTTTTAAACCTTTCTGGGGAGACGCTATCTTAATCATCAAGCTCTCCAGGATAGGAAATTCTGCAAATGTTTATTCTAATTGTAAAATGTCTGCTTGTAAACCATGCATGCCAGAGCATCTTCGCTCTCTGGAAGTCCTTCCCACATCTACCTGGCAGTAGGGACTTACACAAAGGGGAAATGCTTGGATCTGAGAAAAATGTTGATCTAGGAAATAGGGGATGAAATGTGTTCCCCAAAGAGGTTCCTGCTATTTTCCAAATAACCCAATTATTTCACCGATCTCCAGTTTAGTTCTCGCTTTCTCTTCTCCTCTACCCCAGTTTTTTTGTGTTGTGGCAAGGACTGTTTGTTTAGTAGGTGTGAAAGCTTCCTCGTAAATACACCTGGCTGTCATCAGCTTTCCCTGCCAAAATGAAAGGTGTATTAATTTGTTTTTTAAAGATGTAATATTTTGGGACTGTGTGGTATGCCATGCCTGCCTCCCTTCACAATGAAGAGCTAGGGTCCCTTGGGCCTGGCACTCAAGCAAGGAGTGGCTTAGGAGCACCAGCAGGTAGAGCCCAAGGCCACAGCTCCTCTCTGCTGTGCTTGTGGTCCAGCCCAGTGGCTAGATCATTGCCTTCCTCTTCCCCGTTAGCCCTTAGTTTTATGCTCCATATAGTGGGGCCCTGCCCTGACCTGAAGACTTCTTGCTCTGCTGGATCCCTGAACCCCTACAAGTCATTATAATCCCCCTACTTGGGGATTGGATGGCATCCCCTTCAGCCCATGTCCATTCTCTCCCCTCCACCACCCCCAGACTGGCCTCCACACTCCCATGCTCATTCCTGTCTCCTTGGATTGGAGTTCTCTATGACACTTTGAAAGCTGACACATGGACTGCTGGCCACTTGCCTTCTGCCTGGTGTGTTCCCGGGGCCTTGGTTCTCTCTCTGGCTCTGACCTCCTCACTTCCCTCGTCTCCTGAGGTCTCTGTATGTCCGACTGCCAGGCCCAGATCAGCAGCAACGTTAGAGGTCGTCACACTAATTAGAGGGAACTCCTCTGTCTCTGCTACCTCATTTCGAATGTTGGATGCTTCGAGTGGCCTGGCTGATGGAAATGTACTGGTAGCCACTTCCTCCAAAGAATTTTAGGCTCACGATTTTGTTTAGCAGTGATTAGCTATTTGCTCCCCCAGATTTCATTTTCAAATAGTGGCCTCATTCTGACTTTAAAATAACAGAGCTGATTTCCATGTATGATGTATGCAATTGATCTTCTTACTTCATCATTACATGTTTTTTTTTTCTTTAAGTTTTTACTTAAATTCCAGTTAGCGCACAGTATATTATTAGTTTCATGTGTACACCAGAGTGATTCAACACTTCCATACATCCCGCGGTGCTCCTCACAGCAGGTGCCCTCCTTCATCCCCATCCCCCATGCCCCGATCCCCCTCCTCCCACACCCCTCCCCTCTGGTAACCAGCAATTTGTTCTCTATCATGAAGAGTCTGTTTCTTGCTTTGCCTCTCTGTCTCTCTCACTTTTTTTTCCCCATTTGCTCATTTGTTTTGTTTCTTAAATTCCACATATAAGTGAAATCATATGATATTTGTCTTTCTCTGACTGGCTTGTTTTGCTTAGCATCATACTCTCTAGCTCCATCCCTGTCATTGCAAATGGCAAGACTTCATTCGTTTTATGTCTGAGTAATACTCCATCGTGTGTGTGTGTGTTTGTGTGTATCATCTTCTGTGGACTGATAACTGACTGACTGTAGTTTCAGAGGTAAATGGGGTCATCCTTCTGTCTTTAGAAGTAGCACTTAAACCTTTCTGGAGAGAAGCTATCTTAATCTTCAAGCCCATTTTTTATCCATTCATCAGTCGATGGACACTTAGGCTGTTTCCATGATTTGGCTACTGTAGATAATGCTGCTATAAACATCAGGGTGCATGTATCCCTTAAAATTAGTATTTTTGTATTCTTTGGGCAAATACTCAGTAGTGCAATTGCTGGAATATAACAAAGGATTCTTCTTTTCCAGGTTGTAGTGTCTTGCTATAGGGCCACCATTTGTGGGTGTTTTCCAAGAACAATAATGATAAGGTTAACATTTGAGTCATTATGTGTTAAGCACAATTTTTAGTGCTATTCACATATTAACTCATATAATTCTCAAAAAAGAATCCCAGGGAATAGGTTTTATTATTTTCTCCATTTAACACATAGGAAAGTGAAATGCAAAGCTTAAGCAACTTGCCTAAGCTTACTAGTTAAGTAGTAAAGCTGGTAAATGACCCCAGGTACTCCCAAGTCCAGACCTCAAGCTCTTGAGCACTATCATATGCTATTTCTGGAGGTGGGGGCAATTCCTGTCCATTCCTTTTTCTGTCTTTATTTCCAGCAGGTTCCACAAAGCAGAATGACAAGCCTCAGTCTGATATCCTTACAGCATGGTCAAGTGAGAGGTTCCAAAATCTTCCAGACTTGGACTACAGTCTAACTCTCTCATATGCAAGCTGTGTGACTCAGATAAATTACTTAACCTCTCTGATCCATAATTTTCTCTTAATTTTCTGTTGCTTTTTTTCTTTTCTCTGACATCACTTCTGACACCAAATAAGTGCCCTACTCTTCCATTCCATTCTGACACTAACTACTTGGTGTTAGCGCAGATCTCACGAGTCAAGGGTTCAGTCCCACAAGACTGCTCCTACTTCAGATGTGGGTTGCAAGTCCTGGGGCAAACCTGTATTTCTGATGAACCAGCTGTAAGTCCAATGTTTCTACTTCCCCCACCTAGGTTCAATAATTCACTAGAACAGTTCACAGAACTCAGGAAAACACTTTACTTATGTTTACTAGCTAATTATAAAAGATCCAACTCAGAAACAGCCAAATGGAAGAGATGCATAGAACAAGATTTGTTGAGCTCAGAGCTTCCATGACCCTTCTCTGGGACTGTCACCTTCCCAGCACCTCAATGTGTTCACCAACCCAGATCTCCAAATATTATCTTTACATGGAGTTTCCATTACCTAGGCATGGTTGATTGAATCACTGGCCATTGGTGACTGACCTCAATCACCAGCCCCCAGTCCTCCCCAGATGTCGAGGGTGGGCTAAAATTTCTAACTCTCTCATCATGGCTTGGTCTTTCTAGTGACCAGCCCCATCCTGAAACTCTCTAGAGGCCCCAGCTATGAGCCATCTCATTAACATACATACCAAAGGCACCATCCTGGAAATTCCAAGCTGTAGGACCTAGGTACCAAGAGCCCAATCTGTATTCTTTATTATAGCACAATTGCAAAAGGGACAAAAGAACATCTATGTCACGGGTTTAAATTAGATAGACTGATATAAAACTGATGCAATTAGTACATTGAAAGCCTTAAAACAAATGAGAGTTACTCCTATTTTTCCTCAAGTGGTCCCAAGGGCTGTTCCTTGCATCACTTTCCTTGTTATAAGTCACACCAGGCACAGGACATGTACCAGCAACTTATCTGAGAATCTTTAGTACATGTAACATGACATGTTCAGATGGACTGTGAGTCCCTGTCAGAGGTGGTATGTGTCTCAACCATGACATACAACAAAATAACGGTGAGCACTTACTGCATGCAGCTCACTTTATTAGTCCATGGAAGCATCCAGAGGTTAATAATCAAAGGTGTTTTGTTGGTGGCTCTTTCTCCATCACCCATATAGCTAGTTGCAATGGACTGAATACCTGTGTCTCCCTCCCCCAATTCATATGTTCAAATCCTAACCCCCAATGTAATGGTTTTAGGAGGTGGGGACTTTGGGAGGTGATTATGTCAGAAGGCTGGAATCTCCATCAGTAGTAGCGGTGCCCTTATAAATTACCTCTAGGGCACTCCCTGGCCGTCTTTCCACCACGTGATGACAAAATGAGAATCAGCAGTCCACACATCAGAAGAAGGTTATCACCAGAACTGAACCACGCTGGCATCCTGATCTCAGACTTCCAGCCTCCAGAGCTACAAGAAGTACATGTTTGTGGTTTGTAAGCCACAATCTCTATGGTACTTGTTATAGCAGCCTCAAGGGACTCATCAGTCTAATTTGCCTCCACATTCCCTTTAAAGCACATCCCCATTGTTCATGATCATACTTTTATCCCTAATGCTGTCCATGCCCTGTCCTCTGTCTGGTGAAATGCCCACTGCTGCGGAGTGCCAGTCCCAATGCCACTTCCCCCATCTGGTCCACCTCCCGAGGACACCCCCTCCACAGGCCTGCTCCTTCCTGTCTGCATCATAGTGCAGCACCCTCATCCCCCATGGCATCCGCTGTTTGAGGATTCCTGTGCAAGCCTTAGAGAGCTTCTGGATGGAAAATTCCAAAAAGGCAAATGTATCACCCTATGCATCTCCCAAATAACCCAGTGTTCTACAGAGAATGGACTGGGAACGGAGGTGCATGGAATGAACTCGATTCAAATCTAATCAAGTGCAACAAGCTATAACTATGAACACCTTCTGTGGACTTAGCACCCACCACCCCCCACACACACCCCTGCCAATTCCAGAGTCAGTGTTGACTGGAACAGGCTTTCTGGAAGCACTTCACCCTTCCAATAGTTTAGGTCTAGCTGCTGAGCTCCATCACTAAGATCAAAGCAGGTGTTTAAAAAAATCCCTTAACCTTGAAAATTAAAATTGCAATAAAAAGTTTGCTTGGCTGTAATCATCAAGACAGTATGGTACTGGCACAAAAACAGACACATAGATCAATGGAACAGAATAGAGAGCCCCGAAATGGACCCTCAACTCTATGGTCAACTAATCTTCGCCAAAGCAGGAAAGAATGTCCAATGGAAAAAAAGACAGTCTCTTCAACAAATGGTGTTGGGAAAACTGGATAGCCACATGCAGAAGAATGAAACTGGACCATTTCATTACACCACACACAAAAATAGACTCAAAATGGATGAAAGACCTAAATGTGAGATAGGAATCCATCAAAATCCTAGAGGAGAACACAGGCAGCAACCTCTTCAACCTCAGCTGCTGCAACTTCTTCCTAGAAACATTGCCAAAGGCAAGGGAAGCAAGGGCAAAAATGAACTATTGGGACTTCATCAAGATAAAAAGCTTTTGCAAAGCAAAGGAAACAGTCAACAAAACCAAAAGACAACCGACAGAATGGGAGAAGATATTTGCAAATGACATATCAGATAAAGGGCTAGTATCCAAAATCTATAAAGAACTTATCAAACTCAACACCCGAAGAACAAATGATCCAATCAATAAGTGGGCAGAAGACATGAACAGACATTTCTGCAAAGACATCAAATGACCAACAGACACATGAAAAAGTGCTCAACATCACTCGGCATTAGGGAAATCCAAATCAAAACCTCAATGAGATACCACCTCACACCAGTCAGAATGGCTAAAATTAACAAGTCAGGAAACGACAGATGTTGGCGAGGATGCGGAGAAAGGGAAACCCTCCTACACTGTTGGTGGGAATGCAAGCTGGTGCAGCCACTCCAGAAAACAGTATGGTGGTTCCTCAAGAAGTTGAAATAGAGCTACCCTACAACCCAGCAATTACACTACTAGATATTTACCCCAAAGATACAAATGTAGGGATCCAAAGGGGTACGTGCACCCCAATGTTTATAGCAGCAATGTCCACAATAGCCAAACTATAGAAAGAGCCAAGATGTCCATCGACAGATGAATGGATAAAGAAGATGTGGTATAGGGCGTCTGGGTGGCTCAGTTGGTTAAGCAACTGCCTTCGGCTCAGGTCATGATCCTGGAGTCCCAGGATCGAGTCCCACATCGGGCTCACTGCTCAGCAGGGAGTCTGCTTCTCCCTCTGACCCTCCCCCCTCTCATGTACTCTCTCTCATTCTCGCTCTCTCAAATGAATAAATAAATCTTTAAAAAAAAAGAAGATGTGGTATAAATATCAATGGAATATGATGCAGCCAACAAAAAAACAAAATCTTGCCATTTGCAACGACGTGGATGGAACTAGAGGGTATTATGCTAAGCGAAATAGTCAATCAGAGAAAGACAAGTTTCATGTGATCTCACTGATATGAGCAATTTGAGAAACAAAACAGAGGACCATAAGGGAAGGGAGGAAAAAATGAAACAAGATGAAACCAGAGAGGGAGACAAACCATAAGAGACTCTCAATCTCAGAAAACAAACTGAGGGTTGCTGGAGTGGTGGGGGGTAGGAGGGATGAGAGGTGATGGACATTGGGGAGGGTGTGGGCTATGGTGAGCGCTGTGAATTGTGTAAGACTGATGAATCACAGACGTGTACCTCTGAAACAAATAATACATTTATGTTAAAAAAAAAAAAAGAAAGAAGATAGTAGGAAGGGGAAAATGAAGGGGGGGGAAATCGGAGGGGGAGAGGAACCATGAGAGACTATGGACTTTGAGAAACAAACTGAGGGTTTTAGAGGGGAGGGCAGTGGGGGGATGGGTTAGCCTGGCACTGGCTATTAAGGAGGGCACACACTGCATGGAGCACTGGGTGTTATACACAAACAATAAATCATGGAACACTACATAAAAAAAAAAGTTTGGTTGTAAGCAGGGTAAATAATATTGGATTGTCTCTGAGGAAAAGACAACTGGACCATCTTAGATTCATCCCTCTGGTACCCTGAGTATTCCCATATTCTGTATTCAGCTTGTCCTTTCCCCTTCCTGCCTTTCTCTCTGTTCCACTGGGTCTCTCTACCTCTCTGTCTTTCTCTTTCTCTTTCTTTCTCTGTTTTCCTGCCTCTGTCTCTCCTCATCTCCCTCCTCTCCCACAATGCTGAATGAAAAGTAGCAAACCCTTGATCTCCAACGCTTTCTTTTCCTAGACTCTGTCAATTCTCTAGAGACATTCTTCTTTCCGTGATGCCAAGATACCTGATTGGAGCCCAGGTTTCTTTTCCATGGATCAAGTTCAAGCTGGGCCTCTACACAGGTGATACCTCGGCCTGCTTGATTGGACCTGGGTGTTTCCCAAATTTCCATAGCCACACAAACATGCAGACCATTTTCAGAGAGCTTAATTCAACAGATAGTTAATCTCATTTTTCTGTGTTGATTTTTCCTAGTTCCTCTCACAGAGGGTAATTTATTTCTAAGCTCCAGGAGCACTTACTATAACCTCTTCTTTGTTGACTATCATAATAATAACAACCATCATTTATTGGATGCTTATTATGCATCAATCACTGTGTTAAGGGCTTTATGTAAGTTCACTGATTTAATTTCCACAATAACCCCATGAGATGTGGGTTTTGTTTGTTCGCTAATTTTTTAAAATAGATTTTGCCTTGCTTGAAAGATGAGGAAACCAATACTGAGAGAAGTTGGTGCAATTTCCAAAGGCCCTATTAAGAGCTTGATTCTTAACAATGTCCCTTTCTGCCACTGTCCTTTTAAGCATATCGGACTAGATAGCACCTGCCCCAAAGGTCAGTCCTGCAGCCAGGGTGCAACCTTATTCTCACCCACAGTCCCACCCATTCTCAGCTGCTTCCCATTCACCATTGTCCCGGGACAGGTAAGCGTCACACCTCCAGACACTGGTCGGGCTATAACAGAGTTTGTGCACAAAGAGACACACATCTTTGTAATACATCTTCGATTCGGTTCCAACCAAGTGATACAGACTATACAGTTGAAAAAAGTATCGAGGGTGCCTGGGTGGCTCAGTTGGTTAAGCGACTGCCTTCGGCTCAGGTCATGATCCTGGAGTCCCGGGATCGAGTCCCACCTCAGGCTCCCTGCTCGGCAGGGAGTCTGCTTCTCCCTCTGACCCTCTTCCCTCTCGTGCTCTCTGTCTCTCATTCTCTCTCTCGCAAATAAATAAATAAATTAAATCTTTAAAAAAAAAAAAAGAAAAAAGTATCGAGAATGTTGAGACAATGAAAGGCTGTGGCATTCAATGCCTTGGTCATGTAGGAGATGGTTTCTGAAGAAAAAGTATAATTCAGACAGAGAAGAGTTTGAAAGACCCCTCAGGTAGGAAATGGCCGGATCCAATTTGGGAGCCAGAAATACCTCCACCACCTTTGGGGACACTGACAACAGTGGTTCCATAGAAGAATCAGGCGTAGACACTATTTGAAGAATGTGGTATCCGATTATGAAGGTATATGAAATGTTGAGACAAGAAATCTGAGCACAGTGTCTGTGTTCAGAAGTTCATGTCCCACCAATAGAATTTTCACATGTAAAAGGTCCATAGGTTAAACCATGTTCCTTTAACTGTAAGAAAGTAGGAAGTCTCAGCCATGGTTTAGAGTTCATCTAATGTCCCCTAGAGACCATTCCTACAAGGCAAAGAGAATGACAGTTGCTTTCCTGAAAGTTTCCTGAGATGTACAAATTATAGTCATATTATCTTATTCAAAAATAGTATATTCAATTTTCTAAGCCTGAGGCAGAATTCACCAGTATGTGGATTCTGTTTAAACTCATTGCCATTACCATGCACAAACCGATTGATCATTTCTTATTTTGTCAATCATGACACTTTAGTAGCAAATACCCTGGGATCAGCAACTTAATTTATCTTTAAATTACACAGCAAACTACATACGTACATAAAGGTAAAGGACATATCTCCAACGTTGGTGATGGTGATTACACATGGTTCCTTGCTACTGCCAAAGTGACCTTTCTAGCAGGCAGTGAATTAACCATGTCCCTCCCCAGTTAAAAAATCCTCCAGTGAGTCTCCACAGATGTAAGGGAAGCTCTACAACTTGACACTCACTGCTTTCTATATCTGGACACAATAGACCTGGAACCTAGAAGCCAGTCCTCTTCACTCCTTGTAATCCATCCCATCTGTATAGATCTGCACATGCCTTAGCTTCTGCCTGGAAATACCCTCTCCTCAAAATGTTTGGCAGTGTTTCAAAAGGAATTTAGTCATTTATTTCACATGTATTTCCTTTTAGTACTTTATTACATTTATTAAGCCATTATTCTTATTATTAATTATTTAGTATTCCTATTTTGTCTAGCACCGGGTTTGTCTAAGCCTCAAAAGAGTGTGTGAAGGCAGATATTATGAGTACCCCCCTTTTACATAAGAGAAATTGAGGACCAAAAATCTTAAGCTGTCTTCCCAAGGGCAAAATCCACAAGGTTCAGAATTAGGATTTGAGCCCTGGTATCTGCGTGTGCCCTGAATTTCTAAACCGTACTACCTACTGTGCAAGCAAGGGAGACCCCTGGGAGGGGGGTCGAGTATAAAACACAAACGCAATCCTGTTGCAGAGTGCAGACTCCACCACTGCCTGGGGGCCTGTAATAAAGAATAACATATGTCCAGGAAGATGAGTCCGGAGAAACTCTCTCCCCGGGGAAGGAGTGGTTGTATTTTTTCACCTGAAAATTCCCTTCTCAAAGGTGTCTGTAGCCAATGCCTTTTTTCCGGTGGATTCTGCTCCAAATGTGGGCTTTGAAGGCCACTGAATATTTGGCCCATTACCTGATCTGAGGCAGACTCATAGATTTTTTTTTCCCCCCTCTTTCCTGTCTCCTGGGAATAGCTCTATTCACACACTAGTATGCCTCATCTCTTCTTGCCTCAGTGTTTTAAATGGGATGTCAATATCACTGCACAGAGGCTCATGGGTCACCAGGGAATTGGCAATGCCATCTGTAATAGGCCCTTTACACTGAGGACACTGAATAGCTAAGGTGTAATGTATGAGAGGAAAAAGAAATGAAGCTTCGAGGGAAATCATTGTTTAAAGCAGCATATCCCAACCTGTGCCCCCACAGAATGCAGTCCTGTGAGATGCTCTGTGATAAAATGTTGGCAAACCATAGGTTTTGTAAATTTTGCAAATGCTGTTTACTACATCCTTATCTTAGAGATTCACATTCTACACTAGAAGATTAAAGGCTCTGAGAAGTCCTGCAAATGGACTTTAACCCAAATTTCTCAATTCATTTGGACACAGAACATCTCTTCAAGCCTCCCCTTTGATTTGTATAAGATCTGTTAATAACTCACAGAATTAGCATTCCATGAATCACAGTTTGGGGAGCACTGATTTAAAGCACCTACTTTACTAAATGGAATTTAAATAAAAACTTTTTAAAAAAGCACCAACTTTAATTGCCTACTTTTAGACTGTCAGCTAATATCTAAAATTGTACCACTGGGAGGAAGGAAAAGTTCAATTCACAAGTCTTTTGTGTTCATAAATTGGTTATCAGAAGAGCTGACTTTGTCTTTCCTTTTCAATCTTTTCTTACATTGCCTCCAAGCAGCTACCAGCACTAACAGCCCTGGAACAGGAAGGAGTGATTGTGCCCCAAGGACAGCTCTGGCTGCCATCTTTCTTTTTAGAAGAAGGTTTCCTCATTGATGCCTCTCGACTACGTCCCTTCTTTCCACTAGTTTAGTTCAAATCATCTCACCAGGCCTGTTGCGGTAGTGACTTAACTAGTTTACCTGCTCTCAGTTTCACCCTGCGCCCATCCAAATGGAATGCACATCACCGACCAATCTGTTTTCCTAAAGCACCACTTTGATCAAAGATGCCAACAAGGTTCTCTTTCTGTTCTACCATTTTCTGTTTATTGCACTAATAACTATATTCCCTTCTCGTGGTTACAATGTAACTGCTGCCACTCCAGGCATCCCCAGTGTTAAAGAAAAGGCTGTTTCCTCCATGTTATTCGTTGAAATGTAGACCTTCAAAATTCTTCTGTTGAAATCCTCACCCCCAGTACCTCATAGTGTGAACTTATTTGGAGATAAGATTGTTACAGAGGTAATAAAGTTAAAATGAGTTCATTCAATTGAGTCCTAATCCAATACGACTGACGTCCTCACAAAAAAGGAGAAATTTGGACACCAAGACACATACAAAGGGAGAACATAAAGATGGCCATCTAAAGCTGAGATAAGCTTGGAACAGATCCTTCACAGCCCTCAGGAGGAAGCACCCTGCTGGTACCTTGATTTCATAGTTCTAACCCCCAGAACTGCAAAACAATACATTTCTGTTGTTTAAGCCATTTGGTTTGTGGTACTTTGTTACAGCAGTCCTAACAAACCTATACACTTCTTCTTATTATTAGTTTGGAAAATGTACTCCAGAAGTCCTCTAGAAGCTTTCCCCCTATTGCTCATGATTAAATCATGAGTCTATGCTGAAATCAGCTGGTGGAAGGGGAAATGAAATTATATGATTTGATTAAACAAATTAGTATCCATCCCTGGGACTAGGAAAAAGAGTCATCTTCTTTTAAGCATATGGGAGGGTGAACCCCTGAAAAAAAAAAAAATCTGAGCTGTGTCAACATGACCCAAGACAGACTGCTGGCTACTAAAGAGGTAATTACATCCACCAGGTATCAGGGACTGTACAAAACACCAGGACTTCAGAGATAAATGAAAAACGATCCCTGTTCAGGGTCTTCTGAAAATAACACTGAGATTAAGAAGAAACCAAGACAGCAAGTAAAGAACTAGAATAAATATGTACAATGGAAGCCAATGGGAGAGAGTTCCAGGAAGGAGAGAAATTCACAAGTGTAACACAGAGATCACATGTGAGGAGGGCTCAGAAGAAAACATTAGATCTGGCAAGTAAGGCTTCCAGTTGATTTTTTTTTTTTTTAAGAATAATTTCAATGGAGAATTGATGCAAGACCAAACACACTCTTCAATAGACTGGCAAGCCAGGGGGAGGTAAGGCACTAAAGCAGCTTTGTTGGGAGTCATCCTGACCTGTAAGTTGCAGGTCACTTTGCAATAACATATGGTGAGCAAAATGCCCAAAGAAGAACCCGCACTCGATGTTGCTAGTTCCATCCCAGCTGCTGTTGAGGTTTGCAAAACAGGAGATGCGTTACAAGATTTATGGGGTAAAGAAAGGGACTCAGTGGAAGGGGATTATGGATAATATATTTCAGGTCCCATCCCGAAGAAGGAAAATTTTACTATGAATTCACACCATTAGGGGCAAGTGCTTCTTTCCTATTCCTTGCATTTCTTTCCTTATGAAGGGAACTCAATGAGCGCCATAGCCCTGGGCTCCTGCCACTTCTTTCTTTATTCCACTTAGCAGAGGCAGAGTGCATTACCTGCAAAGCCATGGTTGCTTCATCAGGACTTCCTTTTCCTTTTCAGAACATGCCAACCCATGGAAAGCAAGACTTTCCCAGTGTCCTGTGTAGGTTTTTGTCATATGCAGGGCATGCTGTGCTTCAGGATTGCCCGTGACTCGGTAGATAAATCTTTCTGCTGTGGGTATTAGAGTTATAGGCTGATTTAACTCTCATATTAAACTGTGTCGTCTGACTTAGTCATTACTGATAACGGAGTGATGATGGGCCCCCATCTGTCTTATGCCTTGCTTTATTTCCTTTTTTCAAAATTAAGGTAGGGACATGAGGCTCTTTTTAATGGGCTCTCTCATCCCCATGACCACAGACATAGCCAAAGAAATTGAGCTTCCCTCTGGAAACCATCATCTATAAGGAATGGTTCAGACAGCAATCCAATTATCAGAGCAAAACATCTAACATTGCTTTTCTCATCCCATAAAATGGTAAAAATGTTCTGGAAATTCCACAGTTCATGAAAAACACTTGATACCATATGGACAATTTCTCTACCCCTCTAGCCCTCTTCCTTATTAAACCTAAACCACAGGGGTGTCTGGGTGATTCAGCTGATAAACATTGGGCTCTTGATTTCGGCTCAGGTCATGATCTCAGAGTCGTGAGATCGAGCCCTGCATTGGGCACCACAGTGGGCATGGAGCTTGCTCCAGAATCTCTCTCTCCCTCTGTCCCTCAGTCCCGCTTGCTTTTGCTCTTTCTCTGTCTCTCTCTCAATACATTAATTAATTAATTAATTAATTACGTTAATTAATTAAAAAATAAACCACAAATTTATAATGCAGATAGTTATCCCTGTGCTTCTCATGAATGACTGTTGAAGCAGTAATTCTTATAAAGTTTTTACAAAATCAATTTACTTACCAATGGGTAGTACCAATTCTTTTTATCTGCAAAAACCTTTTTCCAATACCTCAAATATGAGCAGGGGTTTTGGTTGTCTTAAACATAACAATAATCGTTAAAGATCAACTAGATGGAGTGAGAGAGAGAGACAGAGGAGATAAATACATTAATGGTTTCAGATTCCCTGAAAAAAAAAAAAAAAGGCAGATGGACTTGAGTGTCCTCAAGCTATGTTCTCATGAAATCATAAATATATATTCTTTCCAAGAACTCATCTCACTTAAGCTGGATTCTACTGTGTAGGTATTTACAAAATTCACAGGCATCACTGCATGAGCATTTCCCAAATTCTAGGCTTACCTCCAGCTTGTCCATCCTCATTGCAGGCATTAACATCACTGCTGCAGCTGGATCCTACAAGAGTTCCCAAGACCAGTGGTTTTTCTAGGAAATATAGACGAGCCCTAACAATGACTGAACCAAGACTGTTCAGGTAACCTCAGCCCCCAGACCCATCTCCAGAGAAAGGAGCCCACTGCATTAAGCACATCAACACCCCCCACTGAGCACCTTTGCGTCGGTCAGGATTTGATCACAGAAGCACAGCCACAGTGAGTGATGGAGAATAAGCGATTATTATAGGGATTAGACCTTAAACTATATGGAAGCCAGAGCAGGAGTTTATAATTGGAGTCTAAGTCAACATTGGTCAGGCAGACCAGCCGCTGGGAATGAACGATGAGTGTGGATAAGGGCAAAGATGAACCAGAACCCATGAAGATGAACCGGAACTCGTAAGGATGGATGGAAACCCACATCTTTCTCTCAGCACCTAAAACCTGCATTGAGAGGGCGATGTGCAGGAGAAGCCTGCACCCTGTGCCCTGGAGTTGCTCGTATACTTGGCCCAGGAATTTAAAAATCTGAATCAGGAGATTTAGTGAGAGCTGGAGTAGTGGGAACTCTGGGTGCTTCTCCACACTGATAAGGTGAGTCACCAGATGAACGCAGGTGCGCTGCCCCAGGACCTGACGCCTCACATCAACCTTCTGAGAATAAAAACTATACTGCCTCATCCCCACCTTCTACATGGCTCTTGTGACTGGTAGGGGAAGAGTCTTCATGGGGAAAAATTTCTGTTTCAGTTGCTATTGTTGCATAATAAATCACCCCAAAACTCAGCAGCTTAAAACAAGCACAGTCATTTTATTCTATTGCAGTTTCTATGGATCAGAGATTCAGAAGCACTTAGATGGATGTTCTGACCTAGGCTCTCTCCCGCAGCTGCAGTCAATCAGTAGCTGGGTTCAGAAGAGCAAGAAAGTGGAGCCTCTGCAGGACCTCTCTGTATGGTCTGTCCATGTGGGCTAGTTTTGCTCTCATTATATTTGGGCTGCCACCAAGCATCACTTCTACCATATTGTATTGTTTGAAACAGTCCACTCACTGGGCGCCTGGGTGGCTCAGTTGGTTGAGCGACTGCCTTCAGCTCAGGTCATGGTCCCGGGGTCCTGGGATCGAGTCTCGCATCGGGCTCCCTGCTCTGCGGGGAGCCTGCTTCTCCCTCTCCCACTCCCCCTGCTTGTGTTCCCTCTCTCGCTGTGTCTCTCTCTGTCAAATAAATAAATAAAATCTTTAAAAAAAATTAAAAAAAATTAAAAAAAAAAAGAAACAGTCCACTCAGATTCAAGAGAGGATCAGGGTTCACCTCTTTTTTTTTTTTTATTCAAGAAAGTGGGGGAGGAGTAGAAGGAGAGGGAGAGAGTCTTAAGCAGACTCTGCTGAGCACAGAGCTCCGACATGGGGCTCGATCTCACAACCCTAAGATCACAACCGGAGCCAAAAGCAAGAGTTGGATGCTCAAGCAACCTTGTCACCCAGGCATCCAGGGGGTTCACCTCTTGATGGGGGAGTGGCAAGGTTCTAAAAGAGCACATGGTATAGAAGACACTGGGAGGCACAATTCTTACATTCTGTATGTCCAACCAAAGGCAAGTGGAAATCAGCCCTTGAGCTTTTCCACCTTGCTCGTTCTCTGGTAATTCTTGAAGCCAAACAATATCAATGATTAATATCAGGTTAATGTAAATTCTGTATTTCCTAACATAATTGTGATATATCTCTAAGTGTGGTCATGCTAATCCCAGCTATAAATATTTTTCTTAAGATTGAGATAATGCGGGCGCCTGGGTGGCTCAGTTGGTTAAGCGACTGCCTTCGGCTCGGGTCATGATCCTGGAGTCCCGGGATCGAGTCCCGCATCGGGCTCCCTGCTCGGCGGGGAGTCTGCTCCTCCCTCTGACCCTCCCCCCTCTCATGTGCTCTCTCTCTCATTCTCTCTCAAATAAATAAATAAAATCTTTAAAAAAAAAAAGATTGAGATAATGCATATCCAGGAGATGAGACATCAATGAAATAAAATAAAACCCACACTAAAATGATTATAAACACTTTTAAAGTACTTATTATTTTAACCTCTCTGGGCCTCGGTTTTCTCATCTATGAAATGAAAACATTCTACTTGAATGACTTTACTTGATGTTCCCCATATTTATTGAATCTACAATAAATAAGATCATATTAAAACACTCTCTGAAAGATGCAGAACTTAACTATTTTCTTGCCAAATGATAAAATCAGCCTTGATTTTGTTTATTCTTTCCTATATTTACACATGAGAAGTAAACAGCAATATTAGGAAATATAAGTCTTTGAATCTCCTTCCAATCTTTTTGATTTTCAGACATGTGCAATGATTTTTATCTAAGGGAAAGTAATACATGATTCAAAGATAAACCAATTTTAAGAGATGGAGATGGATTACTAAAATATTTACTGTTCGAAAACAGAAAAGAAAGCTGCTCTAATTCTCTTACATTTCTCCTCGTTATAACCCTCCACAATGTTTGCTCGTATGGATCACAAATGAATCTTGGGAAAAATCTAGCAGAGACTTTTGATTAAATGGTATGTTGAATATACAATGCTGAGACATTTTAATGAGGTCAGATGAAAGGGCCCTGCTGAAAAGAAATATTTAAAAAATCACTTTGAGGCTCTATCCTTAAACCATTTCCTGGAGACTTGGGGCTCTATTATACAAAGACTTTAAAAACTCTCATTGGTTTTGCTACCATGAATGATCCAGGGCTCCTTAGCACATAGATTTCATTGCTAGATTTCTGAACATTATTTAGGCTCATTCTAATGAAATCCACATAAATAAATTCTGTGTTCAAAATCAATGGCATTAAGTCACTTTTTCACAGACGTCAAAAACATAGTTAATAATATGCCTATAGCTCTCTGTGAAGTGATGCCATGACATTGCTTCTTGCCTATGTCGGCTGCTGATAGCTGCAGAGTTAACAGGACTTACAAAAGTCAATTAGAGATTTTTGAGACAAAGAAACAAGGACTTGGGACATGAAATGTACAGACCAAACTCACATAACCAATTTGCAACTGTTTCCGAAGCTGACTTTAATATGATTGTTTTGGAAATGGAGTAGAGCTTACAGAAAGAAAAATCCTTGTCTATAGCAGGCATGCAAATAAGTGGGGGGGGCGAGAATCAGAAGAAACCAACCAGAATGGCAGGCAGAGCCAGTGAGTAAGGTCAGCAAAGAGAAGATAGGCATTGCAGATATAAGAGGTAGAATGGTTTGCACTGATATGAAGGTCCAGTGTGACCCCATGGAGATTGGTGGTATAAGTGGAATGAGGTCAAGAAACCAAGACAGGCAAGGTTGTCAAGTGGAATACTGCCATGCCTACAAGGACCCCCAGATGATCACAATATGCAGTAAAGAGAAAGGCTGTGAGTTTTCAAAGTAAAACTGATTTAGGGGACTAAAGAGGAGGTCATCCAATAACAGGAACAAGGAGGAGATGAGGACAGAATCCAGGTGCAACAGATCTCAGGGGACTAAGGGTTCCCTCAGGTGGTGGAGACATTGGTGTGGAATCGGCATGGTAAGTCTAGAAGTGGGCTACCTTCTGGCCCTGACAGATTTGGGTCTTGGGAAAATGAACTCCTATGCCTAAGTGGGTCAGCCAGGACTCTGACCTCTGAGAGAAACAGGATTTAGTGAAGACAACAAGGTAAATGAATGTGCTTGTAAGAGAATATGATGCAAAGAAGTTTGTTCAACCACAGGAGGAAATCTCCAAAAGGCAAAACAGAAAGATTTAAGAAGGAGAAGTGTAGTAGAAACTTGGGTCTGAGGGTCTGAGGGTCTGAGGGATGGAATCAGAAAGCTAAAGATACAGCCAGAAACGTAAAAGATGAAAATACAGGAGCACTTCCCAACAAAAAGAATGCAATCTTCTTGATAAGATTGCTCTAGCAAATGTAGCTATTGTTAAACTCTTTGAATCTCCTAAAATATGATATCCATTATATAGTATGTATATGTCCATATAGCAAGAATACACATAGATACTTTTAAAATTTGTTTGCTACTTATTCAGAGATAAATCCTATCTTCTTATGTGTAAGCTATTAAGAAAAGAACTATGTTGTGTATCAGCTTTATTAGCATTGATCAATATCCAACCATCAATCAATGGGTCCAACCAAATTAAGATTACCTGAGAATGCTCACCCACTTCTTTCTTTTTTTTTTCACTTGCTGAAAAGAAAATTAATATCTTTTTTTATCTGAGACTCCTATGAATCTGTCAGTGTGACCCACCATGTTGATAAATGAGGCTGAAGACAGTGTGAGCATGTCTCTTCCATTGAACTTACTGAACGCTCATTCCTGCTTCCAGATTGGGGTCAGCTTCTGAAGTTTCTACTTCGACATTATAGCTCCTGTCATCTGAGATGTTCCACAAGGCTGTCTCTTGCTAACTCCATCTACATTTCACCACGCCAGTCCTTGGAACTTGAAAATGCCACAAAGCAGAACTATGGGATGAATCTAAGAAAGGTTTGTCTTTATGTCCAACAGCACTCAGAAACCAGACAAGGAGAAAGAGTCAGCCTGGGAAGCTTCTTTACAAGTAGTAAATCTAGAATTGCTTGGATTCAGGCCCAAATATGTAGTTCATTCTGATGTTCCCCTCCCAAGTGACTCCATCATTGGCACTGCTGATTGGTTAAAGTTGTGAAAGGCAATTGTGAACATGTTCCCTACAAAAATAGTCAAGCCAGGGGCGCCTGAGTGGCTCAGTCGGTAAAGCATCTGCCTTGGGCTCAGGTCATGATCCTGGGGTCCTGGGATCAAGCTCTGCATAGGGCTCCCTGCTCAGTAGAGAGCCTGCTTCTCCCTCCCCCACTCCCCCTGCTTGTGTTCCCTCTCTCGCTGTGTGTGTCTCTCTGTCAAATAAATAAATAAAATCTTAAAAAAAAAAAGAAAGAAAGAAAATAGTCAAGCCAAGTGGATTTACTCATAACAGGTCCTTTTTGTACCTTGGCTCCATAAGGCCATTATGTTAAAATAGGCTGGGCTTCCAATGACGTCGCCCTAGTCTATTCCCAGCTTCTGGCTGAATGATGCTTCTAAGCCTACCAAGAAAACAGAGTGACTTGAAGACAGGCCTTTCTTTTGTCCCACTGAAATCTCTAAATTCACAAGTTCAACCTGTTCCTCTCATTTTTATCTTTAGTGCATATCTCTAGCAGCAGTAGTATCTAAGTTTTATGTATATCCCTGGATACGGAAAGACTATATTTTTTCAATCCATTAACAGCCATATAGACTGAATCTAAAATTGGCAGCTTTGATTTATTATTTTTTCTGTTTTGCATCAAAGCACATGCAACATGACAATGGGGTCTCTTGCTCCTAAGACTACCGTATCATATGGAATGCTAACTTCCTGATTGAACTTAGCTGATAAGCCATATGGCACCACCGTATTGGGAAGAGTCTGAGCAAGCTTTTCCAAATATGAGTTATTATTCATGTTTCCCTAAATTATGCAAATGATACCATTCATTTTCCTACCTAATCCTCGCTGGAGATGCTCCCAGGTTTGAAATGAAAGAAATTCTTCTTTCAAATATATGTAATCCACATTAATTGCTTTTGACAGCAAAGGGTGGGATGGTTAGATACTGCAGTAGTTAATACTTGAATCATATCACCTCTGCAACAAACTTAGCTGGGTGCAGCATTCTGAAGAAGAGTCATGCCAATGCACCCTCACTGTACAATCAAAATGCAAGCTGCTCATATTTCTCCATTGCATTTTAATGTAAGTGAACTTAAGGCAGGTGAAGGAGAAAAGAGGATCAGAAGTGAGAAAAGCGGGGGGAAAAGACCTATCTAACATCTCTGGGGACAGACACATTACTCTTGCCATTTAGTCTCTTCCTATGGAACAACGGTCAAGTCTTCAAGCCTATGAGACTCAATAAATTACTTGCCTTTCTTCTATTTCTATCCCTACAGTAGCCTCACTCTCCCCAGTCCCCACATCTGCTTTCTCATGCCTGTCTCAACTTTTGCCTTTGTTTTATTTTTTTCTTTTTCTTTTGCTTTTAATACCCTCTCTATTCATCTTCCAAGCCTTAATCAAATGCCACCAGGTTCATGGATTTTTTCTTCCTTCCCCAGCTAGAAATTATCCTTCTCTTCTCTATGTCATAGCACATTCAAGTTCTGTAATAGCATTTATCCAGAAAGACCCTGTAATTCAGTTATTGATATATATGTTTTACTTTCCTGAGGTTTATGTCTGGGGATCAGGAGAAAAGAAAAATCATGGCTTGACAAAAGCAAAAACAAAAATTTAAAAATACTACTTAGCACAGACACATAATAGATGCACGATTTTTAAAAATTCTTGAATGCCTTAATGAATACCTAGTCTAATAAGTTGTAAGCTCTGAGAAGGAAGCGACTACATCTTCAAAGTATAGATGGTATTTTCCAAACTCCCAAAATCTAGTGGGGTGCCTGGGTGGCTCAGTCATCTCAGTGCGTCTGACTCTTGGTTTCTGCTCGGTCTTGATCTCATGGGTGGTGAGATAGAGCCCTTGCCGGGCTCCACACTCAGCAGGGAATCTGCTTAAAGATTCTCTCCCTATGCCCCCTCCCTCCCCACTCTTTCCCTATTTCTTGCTCTCTCTCTCAAATGGATGAATAGATCTTTAGAAAAAAAACTAGCAAGACACCATATTCATTATAGAGCTTAATGAGTCAAAGTGGGAATTACATTGAACTGGGATGGCCGTAATGGGTGGTTATGATGAGCCAGATATGATAGGTAGTTACAACAATGGACCTTAGACTTTATGGCTCTGAGTTCAAGAACAATGGGCGTTCTTTGGCTCTCCTGAAAAAAAAAATTATCTGATCAGGGTAGACCTATGATGAAAGTCCTCTCTATTAAGACATTGAAATTTTAATTCAACCGTTATTTTATCTTATGAAATATGGAATTTTTCTCCCAAGAAAAAGGAATGGCAAAGGTTAAGAAAAATAGTCATGATTTTTTTTAAACTGTTCATAAATAAAAGAATTGCTTGCAATGCAGTTGTAAAACAGAACATATGTTAGTTCATAAGCTAAATTTAGAGTTTGCTTGCAATTTCTTTTAATTTCTACCATTGAATGTGAGGCATCACAAACCGTAGGTAAAGCAATTAAGTGGAAGTAGTAAGTAAATCTCCCAAACAAGCTGCCAAACTTTCAGTGGGGTCTATTTAACAGTCAATATGAGCATAAAGACGTGTTTTCACAAAAGCCACAATAATAGCCGCATGGCGAGTCATAAGGCAAAGAAAGTTCTCAATAAATATTTCTGGAAGGAATACCTCATTACTATGAAATATTAATTGCCTTAGAATCCTCTATGACCCCTTCATCATTTATGCCCATTTATGACAATTCAGATCTTAAAGGAAAAAGAAGTAACTTTCAATCACAGTGCCTATCAAAACTTCATTCCACTCAATGCTTAAGAGTCTACTTGGTGTTTACATAGTTATTTAAACAACCAAAGCCCTCTTAATTCTGCAAATCATTGTATAATAATCATTAAAATTTTTTTGTCCATTGGAGCCACAGTGCACCCCAAAGGACTTCTCTGAAGTCCATAAAAAACCAGCATCTCAGGATGTTTGGCTGTTTCTCTGACACGTCACCTTGACCAATGCCTCTACCCTGACTTCTGTGACAATATGGCTTTGGTTGATTGAGCATTAGCTGAGCCTGATCTGGATATGCAGAACCAAACAGAAAACCTAGATGTTGCTTTCTTCTGCTATACTCACAGCTTACCTGAATAATGGCTCATGAGTCCCTCCAGCTCTCCTTGCAATACATATGTCTGCCCACCTTTCCAGGATTTCTGGGAAGATTAACGGAATAACTATACAGCAGTCTAAGAAGTTTGAGCATACAGGAAGTGCATAATAATAATAATAAATGATTCTGTGGTTCCTTTGTATAGTTTAATTGCACACTTAAAATTTCTAGAACACAAACCAAAAAAAGTGTCAATTCTAATGATTCAATCATGAAAGAATTTAGTTCTGTTGCAACCCAATATGATGGACATTTTGGCTTTGTTCACCTCCCTAACAAGTGGGTGGCTGGAATCAAGGGTGATTTTTCTCTGGTCATTGTGATGACCAATGCTTCAAACCCTCCTTGATCAACATGTTGCCTCATACTGATCTAGAATTGAATTCTAAACCTGCAAGCAGATATTTCCAAAAGGGGTTCTCTACTCTCTGTGAATTATTATTCCTTCAGTGCTAGGAACTTCTCAATTCATCGTTTGCCAAACTTAAGTTATTCTTGTACCACTTTCCAATTTTTGTCATGTCTATAATACCACCTGTAATGTAAATTACTTAAAATATTTCTTTATATCCTCTAGCAATACCATCCACAAAATAAGGTTTGAGGTGCTAGTTAGAATTTCATACATGAAATAAATACTACAGAACTTCCTCCACTTATGATGAGGTTACATCCCAATAAACCCATAATAAGTTGAAAATACCAGAAGTTGAAAATACATTTAATACACCTAACATTGTAGCTTCACCTAGGCTAGTGCTCAGAACACTTACATATACTGTTGGGCAAAATCATCTAACACAAAGTTTATCTTATAATAAAGTATTAAATACTCCATGTAATCTATTGAATACTGTACTGAAAGTTAAAAAAAAAAAAAAAACAGAATGGCTGAATGGATACAGAATGGTTTTAAGTGTATCAGTTGTTCACCCTCATGATTACATGGCTGATTATGAGCTGTGGTTTGTGGGCACTGCCCAGTGTCAGGAGGCAGTACTGTACTGCATATTACTAGCCTAGGAAAAGATCAAAATCCAAAATTTGAAGTATGTTTCTACTGAATACATATCACTTTCACACCCTCATAAAGTCGAAAAAACGTTAAGTCAAACCATCAAAAGTCAGAGACTATCTGTATAAAAATTAAAAAGTGCTACCAGAGATTATTTCAGACAACACCACAGTTATGTGTACCATGTTCTGAGAAATATTCTTTGAATATATTCCTGAAAACCAAACTACTTACAAAGAAGTTCAGGATTTGTGGCAGCTTTGCTTTCACATGAATCCTGTAGTGTCTGGGACATATTTATTGAGCACATGATGCTTTTTAAAAAAATCTAGGCCCAGTAAGTGAATGCATAAATGCATAATCATTAACTCTTATGCTTTTTCTACTCTTTGTGCATATACTAAAAGATACATGTTGATTACCATTACCAATGCTTGTACATCCCTTTGCAAAAATGTCCTGGTATGATCACTAGCAACTTTTGACTCAGGTATTTACAGCAGCAGACACTGATCTGTGTGGGAAAATGTGAAGAGAAGTGTAGCCCCCTTTATTTATTAATTTTTTTAACCTTATGGAGGAAAAACAAGTAAAGAACATAGATCTGGGAGTTCAGAGATTCAATTTCTAGATATAGCTATGTCTTCACATTCTTGTGTTTGTGTGAGTCATTTGTATGTCCAAACTTCAGTTTTTCAATCTGCAAAAAAGGGCTGGATTGTTAAACTAAATATAATCTAAGGTCTTTTTCAGCTCTATTTCCTTTAGCCCATAATTAATCCATCCTAAAGATTTAAGGCAAAGGAATATTAGAGGCCTGGTCCCATAAGCTTCCTCAAAAGTACTTTACAAGTGTTTTGTAAATGAAATTCCAATTTCCCTTTTTTTGGACATATAACAATTAATATTGTATTTGGAAAATGTATACTCCCATAATCATACAATGAATAAATAATTTTCTACCAAAGAACAAGGAGGTTTGGCTTTGAGGAAAATAGCCAATCTCATCCATCACCTGAGCAGACATACTGGGAATTTCTATAAGGGGACAATAGGTATGATTTCTGAATGTTTTCTGAAAGGACAAATTAAACTCAGCCTTCATTCCAGTCCTTGCCAGAGGAATTCTACCCAAAGCAAGTGAGCTAAAATAGTTTTAGGAACAGCAAACTTTAGGGAGACTCACATTCATTCTCTGTATTACCTTCCTATTGTTTATCTTTTAATTTGGTCATCTGTGCTTACATGCAGCCTTGCCAATTATTTTTATAGCCAATTTTTTTTTATTTCTTTCATTGCCTAAAAGCCTGGAGTTTTCTCTGGAGAGGCAGTATGTGTTAACTTCTGTATATTTTTAATCTTTTTCCTAGCCAATGTTTCTATAATCATTTGTTCTCAACAAAATACATGTGTTTATTCATTTGTTCATCAAGCTGAATGGGAAGGTCTTCTAAGACCCTTTGACTCTCTAGGACACATTCCAAGCAGAGAGTGAATTGTCCGTGTGGCATCCCTCAAACATCTGAAAGTATAAGGTTGGATTCCTACTATAGAGTTAACAAGTGCTAGAGGCCATTCTTTTCAGTAAGTTATTATTTTTCCCACTATATGTGGTAATTAGAAACAATGTAAATAAAACCAAAGGAATATAATTGAAAAAAAATTGGCAATTAAAGCCACTCAATTGCAAACCAACCCATGGGATACCATACTGATGTAATTCTTCTATGAAAAGATCTTTGTCTTTTTTTTTTTTCTATTTTGTGGGGGTAGAGGGTTAAATTTAATCATGTTTATGATCTTTCTGTACATGATTTTGTATCCTGTGTTTCCTGTAATATAATAACGTAATACTTCATATTTTATTATAAATGATCTACATACATTTTTAACATCCACATAGTATTTCATTGGATAAATGAATCACAATTAACCTAACATTATCTACTTTTAGACTCTTAGCTTGTTTCCAAATTTGTATAGTATAAACAATAAATATGTCTTCTCTTGCAAATCTGAGATTTACTTCTTGTTTTTGTTTTCATTATTTTGGTATTATTTTCCAGTGGTAGAATTATTAGGTCAATAGATCTAATCATTTTTACATCTCTTGACAAATATTACTAAATTTCTTTCTTTGCAAGGCTTGTGTAAATTTATATAAGTCCTTTATATAAGTCCTTTTCCCCTTTCAGGAGGGTAAAAATCTTACTTTTATTTTGTTTTGGTTTTTTTTGGTTTATAAATTGAAGTTTTGCCTGTAATCATGTTAGCATGCTGATCTTTTTTATGAATTAACTGATACTATATTTTGCCTAATTATTTATGAGGCCTCACTTTTTATAACAATTTGTATAATCTTTTTATATATAAAATATTCATTCATTCTGCAATACATTCTCTGAATATTTTTCTCAGCTTGTTTTTTACTCTTTAGACTTCATTTGTTTATATACTTATAATCATATCTTTGTGATTTCTTTCATTGTTCTCTCATTGAAAGCCAAAAAGAGAGCTAGAGAGCTGATAAATATTCATTTCTATTTTCTCTATTTTTCTAATACTCCATTATTTATTTTTAAATTTCTCACTCCGCAACAAGGACAAAATCATGGCTAGAATATCAAAAATTGCTTCAGAAGCAAAAGTCAGCTTCGCGCTAGAAGAAATTTAGCCATCAGGTGTTCTTAGGTATTTTTGTAGCCCTTGAATTCCTAAACCTGGACATTTTGAACATTAATCTACAAATGCCTACAAAATACTACTGCTTTCATTATTCAAAGCTCTGTACCATGCAATGTGGGAAGAAGAAATGGAAGGAGAAGGTGACAACATGACTTTGTATAACCAATCCCACGTCTTATATGCAATGCCCCTGCAAGTAATGGCAAAAATGACATGGCAGTCTTTAATCTGGGTTCTTACTCTCCCTACAGGAGACAGCCACTGAGCACTATAGTCTAAATATCTAACAAAAGAAAGACTCTAAATCATGGCCTTTATGTTATAAAGAGAAAATGTTTACTCTATACCATATTACATGGTATAGCCAAATTAATTTTACTTTGGGTACTTTGTAATGGTACTTTTCTCTAATTGAATCAGCCATAATTAGTCCAATGATCCATCTTCTGAATGATCAGTCTGAACACCAGAATCAATGCCATCACTCATGTGTGATAGAGGAGATTTGTTTATAATGCATTTAACAAATTTTCTCTGAACACTTTCTTTGTGTCAGACCCTTTCCTAAGGATTAAAGATCCAAAATATAAGTAGCACATTAACCCTGCTCACTAGGACAGTGATTCTTGAACCTGATGGATGGCTTTTTGAAGTATATGTTCCTTCCCAGACTCCACCTTAGATCCTTTAACACAGTGCAGAGCCTAATACTATTTGTGTCTCAAATTCCTCATGGTGATTTTGATGAGTCACCAGAATGGAGGACCTCTCTTTGAGCTCAGAGAGCAGTGGATCTCTATTCCTTCAGATCTCAGAAGGTAATAGGAATAAACTTCCATTTATTGGGTCATTAATCTAAAGTTAGAGGCTTTACATATAGAAACTCACACACTTCATAATACATTTGAAAATCAATCAATGTTGTCCCCATCTTACAGATGAAGAAACTGATCTTAAGAAAAGTTCAGGAATTTACCCAGGGTAAACATCTATAGTCAGTGGGCCTGTGATTTTAACTCAGAGTTCTCTGACATTAAAGGCCACATGACAGAAAACACACACACACACACAACCATTTTGATTAATTAGGTTGGGAATTCTGGAGAATTACATCAAAAACTTTAAGTATTTTGGTCAAGAATCCGCATATTTCAAAACCAAGCCATATGTCAGAATGTGGTAACAGTAAGATGGTGGGGAGTCTCTCTCCAAACTCTTTAGCTGGGGTTTCTAGTTTTATTTGTATTAAAGTTTTACATGACCCACCATGTCCTTCCAGGCTGATATTAATCTTCTCTTTCAACTACATCATAAACTGTAGGTTATATTTGCTTTCTTGATTGGTCTGGCAACCGACTCCTTCAAGAAATTTGCTGGGAGCAAAGAAAACGCAGCCACTTTTCATCTATGCCTATCCCCAAAAGAAAAGAAAATGCTTGTCTCCTTCAACAAAGAAAAAGGCACAGCAAAACCTATAGTCATGTAGCCATATCTCATTTTCAGCAACATGGAGCCCCATGAGTTACATTGATTGAAAAAAAAAAAAAGATTCATCCCTCCCCCTGATTTGAAAAACAAAACATTTGAAGACATGCTTTCTCCCCATGAGCACAATACTAGATGTCTTTACCTTTGCAAAAAATTGCTTCTCATAACCAGACTTGTCCTTAGCATGAATATAATCCTCTTTTCATGCAAGCTGTTTAGAATGTCAAAGTAGGCGGGCAATGGATAAGCCAAGTATTAATGGATTCACTTCATGTTACATATGAAAAACTAAAATTCTGAGACCTTAAGCTTTCAGAAAGAGCTTATTAGTACAATCACAATCATCAACAAATTTTATTGAGCAATGGTTGTATGTAAGACACTCAGCTAGGTGTTGTGGGAGACAGAGAAAACAAATGTAATCTCTGATCTGTAGGAATTGGCACCGGTGTTTACAAAGAGACATGATTCTATGAACAAATGATGGGCATTCAACGCTACACCACAGTTTTTCAAAACCGAATGGTATTCCACACCCCTTTTTTTTATGTCAAAGATTCCTCAGCATCAACATAAAATGCTGTTATACTGTAATATATATGTCCCTTAAGTATGTGTAAACCTAAAATGATGTACAAATATCTGATGTTTGGTGCACTTATAAAGCTGTAAAACCAAATCAAATTTAGCAACTAAATCCAAACAAAACTACAAAAATCGTTTAAAACTACAAAATTTAAACTACCATTTAAAACTACAAAAACCGGGGTGCCTGGGTGGCTCAGTTGGTTAAGCGACTGCCTTCGGCTCAGGTCATGATCTTAGGGTCCTGGGATCAAGCCCCATGTTGGGCTCCCTGCTCGGCGGGAAGCCTGCTTCTCCCTCTCCCACTCCCCCTGCTTGTGTTCCCTCTATCACTGTCTCTCTCTCTCTGTCAAATAAATAAATAAAATCTTTAAAAAAATAAAATAAAATAAAATAAAATAAAACTACAAAAACCATTTAAATTAATAATACTAATTTAGTGAGATGGGTGGTGTTACTTTACTGAAACTGAACTTCTACGCTCTGTGTGAGTATAGTCCTGAGGGTTTCCATGCAAGTTCTTTGGAATTCTTCTTTCCATGTCTTTGGGCCATACACCATTTATGTTCCCCTAATTTTTTTTCATAGGAAAGTCACCTTTCTCACAGCATCTCCTAAATTATTTGACTTTCAGTTGTCATGAACCTGTTTTATTTGTATATTTAGTTAATCCCTGCTCTAGTATTTGTAGAGGAATCCTGGTGCCAATGGGATAACAAAGTCACATGCAAACTTGCTTAGACAGTGAAATGGTGCGGGGGGGGGGCAGTTATTTGTACATCATCCAACTGATCAAGCACATGCTTTTATTAACTTAGATAATCATCAAGGTGAAAACATTTAAACTCTTTCCTTTTGTGCCAAACAAACCTAAACAATAAAAATAAAAATTGGACACATTAGAGAATATGTCATCAGACATGCAGGGGCACACAGACTCATACTGAGAAATGCTCACAACAACTCAAGACAATACATTTTCCAGAAAAAAAAAAAATAGCAAGATAGAGAAATCCCCTAGCAGGATAGAGAAAGCAGGTTCCAAAAGGACTTTACAACAATGGGTAGAATTTTAAATAGACGTATGAAGGGAGAGTTTCCCAGGGCAGAGATGGTGTGAAGAAAAGCAAAGAAGCAGGAAACTTTCAGACATGCTTGGGGATGGTGAGTGGACCAGTTAACTCGAATATTCTAAAGGGGATGTAGTGATTTAAAACTGCCAAAAGAGAGTTTGCCCCCAAAGTATGGTAATTCTAAGTAATGCTTAGACAGAAACATAAGTTGGTAAATAGGAATTAAAAGTATTTAAATCACAACTAATGAAGGATGTCACCTTAACTTTTCAACATGATACCAAAACCCACTGGTATCATCTAGCTGGGAAACAGAGTTCTTCCTGCTCATGTAGGAAGGAAAGCAGAGGCGGTTTATATCTTTCTCTGTTCACACTCCCATTTAACTTCTTAATCTATAGGAAATTTAATTTTTCCTTCAGTCCCCCTCCCTTGATTCTAAAGATATATTTTTCATTAAATTACATTATTTTGATTGAGTAGCTGTTTTCTATTTTTTTTTAAGGTGGAGATATTTATTTATTTTTTAAAAATTTTATTGTTATGTTAATCCCCATACATTACATCATTAGTTTTAGATATAGTGTTCCATGATTCATTGTTTGTGCACAACACCCAGTGCTCCATGCAGAACGTGCCCTCCTCAATACCCATCACCAGGCTAACCCATCCTCCCACACCCCTCCCAACTAGAACCTTCAGTTTGTTTCTCAGTCCATCGTCTCCCATGGTTCGTCTACCCCTCCGATTTCCCCCCCTTCATTCTTCCCCCCTGCTATCTTTTTTTTTTCCTTAATATATATTGCATTATTTGTTTCAGAGGTACAGATCTGAGATTCAACAGTCTTGCACAATTCACAGTGCTTACCAGAGTGCATAACCTCCCCACTGTCTATCACCCAGCCACCCCATCCCTCCCACCCCCCACCACTCCAGCAACCCTCAGTTTCCTGAGATTAAGAATTCCTCATATCAGTGAGGTCATATGATACATGTCTTTCTCTGTTTGACTTATTTCGCTCAGCATAATACATTCCAGTTCCATCCATGTCGTTGCAAATGGCAAGATCCCATTCCTTTTCATGGCTGTATAATATTCCATTGTATATATATACCACCTATTCTTTATCCATTCATCTGCCGATGGACATCTTGGCTCTTTCCACAGTTTGGCTATTGCGGACATTGCAGCTATAAACATCGGGGTGCACGTACCCCTTCGGATCCCTACTTTTGTATCTTTGGGGTAAATACCCAGTAGTGCAATTGCTGGATCATGTGGTAGCTCTATTTTCAACTGTTTGAGGAACCTCCATACAGTTTTCCAGAGTGGCTGCACCAGCTTGCATTCCCACCAACAGTGTAGGAGGGTTCCCCTTTCTCCGCATCCCCGCCAACATCTCTCATTTCCTGACTTGTTAATTTTAGCCGTTCTGACTGGTGTGAGGTGGTATCTCATTGAGGTTTTGATTTGGATTTCCCTGATGCAGAGGGATGCTGAGCACTTTTTCATGTGTCTTTTGGCCATTTGGATGTCTTCTTTGGAAAAATGTCTGTTCATGTCTTCTGCCCATTTCTTGATTGGATTCTTTGTTCTTTGGGTGTTGAGTTTGATGAGTTCTTTATAGATTTTGGATACTAGCCCTTTATCTGATGTGTCATTTGCAAATATCTTCTGCCATTCTGTCGGTTGTCTTTTGGTTTTGTTGACTGTTTCCTTTGCTTTGCAAAAGCTTTTTATCTTGATGAAGTCCCAATAGTTCATTTTTGCCCTTGCTTCCCTTGCCTTTGGCGATGTTTCTAGGAAGAAGTTGCTTCAGCTGAGGTCGAAGAGGTTGCTCAGCCTGTGTTCTCCTTTAGGATTTTGATGGACTCCTGTCTCACACTGAGGTCTTTCACCCATTTGGAGTCTATTTTTGTGTGTGGTGTAAGGAAATGGTCCAGTTTCATTCTTCTGCATGTGGCTATCCAGTTTTCCCAACACCATTTGTTGAAGAGACTGTCTTTTTTCCATTGGACATTCTTTCCTGCTTTGTCAAAGATTAGTTGACCATAGAGTTGAGGGTCCATTTCTGGGCTCTCTATTCTGTTCCATTGATCTATGTGTCTGATTTTGTGCCAGTACCATACTGTCTTGGTGATGACAGCTTTGTAATAGAGCTGGAAGTCCGGAATTGTGATGCCGCCAGCTTTGCTTCTCTTTTTCAACATTCCTCTGGCTATGCAGGGTCTTTTCTGGTTCCATACAAATTTTAGGATTATTTGTTCCATTTCTTTGAAAAAAGTGGATGGTATTTTGATGGGGATTGCATTGAATGTGTAGATTGCTCTAGGTAGCATTGACATCTTCACAATATTTGTTCTTCCAATCCATGAGCATGGAACGTTTTTCCATTTCTTTGTGTCTTCCTCAATTTCTTTCATGAGTATTTTATAGTTTTCTGAGTACAGATCCTTTGCCTCTTTGGTTAGATTTATTCCTAGGTATCTTATGGTTTTGGGTGCAATTGTAAATGGGATCGATCCCTTAATTTCTCTTTCTTCTGTCTTGTTGTTGGTGTATAGGAATGCCACTGACTTCTGTGCATTGATTTTAGATCCTGCCACTTGACTGAATTCCTGTATGAGTTCTAGCAGTTTTGGGGTGGAGTCTTTGGGGTTTTCCACATAAAGTTTCATATCATCTGCAAAGAGTGAGAGTTTGACTTCTTCTTTGCTGATTTGGATGCCTTTTATTTCTTTTTGTTGTCTGATTGCTGTGGCTAGGACTTCCAATACTATGTTGAATAGCAGTGGTGATAGTGGACATCCCTGCCACGATCCTGACCTTAGGGGGAAAGCTCTCAGTTTTTCCCCATTGAGAATGATATTTGCTGTAGGTTTTTCATAGATGGCTTTTATGATATTGAGGTATGTACCCTCTATGCCTATACTCTGAAGAGTTTTGATCAAGAAAGGATGCTGTACTTTGTCAAATGCTTTTTCTGCATCTATTGAGAGGATCATATGATTCTTGTTCCATCTTTTGTTGATGTATTATATCACATTGATTAATTTGTGGATGTTGAACCAACCTTGCAGCCCAGGGATAAATCCCACTTGGTCATGGTGAATTATCCTTTTAATGTACTGTTGGATCCTATTGGCTAGTATTTTGGTGAGAATTTTTGCATCCATGTTCATCAGGGATATTGGTCTGTAATTCTCCCTTTTGATGGGGTCTTTGTCTGGTTTTAGGATCAAGGTAATGGTGGCCTCATAAAATGAGTTTGGAAGTTTTCCTTCCATTTCTATTTTTTGGAACAGTTTCAGAAGAATAGGTATTAATTCTTCTTGAAATGTTTGATAGAATTCCCCTGGGAAGCCATCTGGCCCTGGGCTTTTGTTTGTTGGGAGATTTTTGATGACTGCTTTAATTTCCTTAGTGGTTATAGGTCTGTTCAGGTTTTCTATTTCTTCCTGGTTCAGTTTTGGTAGTTGACACATCTCTAGGAATGCCTCCATTTCTTCCAGGTTATCGAATTTGCTGGCATAGAGTTGCTCATAATATGTTCTTATAATTGTTTGTATTTCTTTGGTGTTGGTTGTGATCTCTCCTCTTTCATTCATGATTTTGTTGATTTGGGTCATTTCTCTTTTCTTTTTGATAAGTCTGGCCAGGGGTTTATCAATCTTGTTAATTCTTTCAAAGAACCAGCTCCTAGTTTCGTTGATCTTTTCTACTGTTCTTTTAGTTTCTATTTCATTGATTTCTGCTCTAATCTTTATTATTTCTCTTCTCCTGCTGGGTTTAGGCTTTATTTGCTGTTCTTTCTCTAGCTCCTTTAGGTGTAGGGTTAGGTTGTGTACTTGAGACCTTTCTTGTTTCTTGAGAAAGGCTTGTATTACTATATACTTTCCTCTTAGGACTGCCTTTGCTGCATCCCAAAGATTTTGAACAGTTGTGTTTTCATTTTCATTGGTTTCCATGAATTTTTTTTAATTCTTCTTTAATTTCCTGGTTGACCCATTCGTTCTTTAGTAGGATGCTCTTTAGCCTCCATGTATTTGAGTTCTTTCAGACTTTCCTCTTGTGATTGAGTTCTAGTTTCAAAGCATTGTGGTCTGAAAATAGGCAGGGAATGATCCCAATCTTTTGGTACCAGTTGAGACCTGATTTATGACCTAGGATGTGATCGATTCTGGAGAATGTTCCATGGGCACTAGAGAAGAATGTGTATTCCGTTGCTTTGGGATGGAATGTTCTGAATATGTCTGTGAAGTCCATTTGGTCCAGTGTGTCATTTAAAGCCTTTATTTCCTTGTTGATCTTTTGCTTAGATGATCTGTCCATTTCAGTGAGGGGGGGTAATGTCCCCCACTATTATTGTATTGTTGTCGATGTGTTTCTCTGCTTTTGTTATTAATTGCCTTATATAATTGGCTGCTCCCATGTTAGGGGCATAGATATTTACAATTGTTAGATCTTCTTGTTGGATAGACCCTTTCAGTAGGATATAGTGTCCTTCCTCATCTCTTATTACAGTCTTTGGTTTAAAATCTAATTTGTCTGATATAAGGATTGCCACCCCAGCTTTCTTTGGGTGTCCATTAGCATGGTAAATGGTTTTCCACCCCCTCACTTTCAATCTGGGGCTGTCTTTGGGTCTAAAATGAGTCTCTTGCAGACAGCATATCGATGGGTCTTGTTTTTTAATCCAATGTGATAGCCTGTGTCTTTTGATTGGGGCATTTAGCCCATTTACATTCAGGGTAACTATTGAAAGATAGGAATTTAGTGCCATTGTATTGCCTGTAAGGTGACTGTTACTCTATATTGTCTATGTTCCTTTCTGGTCTATGTTGCTTTTAGGCTCTCTCTTTGCTTAGAGGACCCCTTTCAAGATTTCCTGTAGGGCTGGTTTCATGTTTGCAAATTCCTTTAGTTTTTGTTTGTCCTGGAAGCTTCTTATCTCTCCTTCAATTTTCAATGACAGCCTAGCTGGATAGAGTATTCTTGGCTGCATATTTTTCTCATTTAGTGCTCTGAATATATCCTGCCAGTCCGTTCTGGCCTGCCAGTTCTCTGTGGATAGGTCTGTTGCCAATCTAATGTTTCTACCCTTGTAGGTTACATATCTCTTCTCCTGAGCTGCTTTCAGGATTTTCTCTTTGTCTCTGAGACTCGTAAGTTTTACTATTAGATGTCGGGGTGTTGACCTATTTTTATTGATTTTGAGAGGGGTTCTCTGTGCTTCCTGGATTTTCATGCCTGTTTCCTTCCCCAAATTAAGGAAGTTCTCTGCTATAATTTGCTCCGTTATACCTTCTGCCCCTCTCTCTCTTCTTCTTCTGGGATCCCAATTATTCTAATGTTGTTTCGTCTTATGGTATCGCTTATTTCTCGAATTCTGCCCTTTTGATCCAGTAGTTGTTTATCTCTCTTTTTGTCAGCTTCTTTATTTTCCATCATTTGGTCTTCTATATCACTCTTTCTCTCTTCTGCCTCATTTATCCTAGCAGTTAGCGCCCCCATATTTGATTGCACCTCATTAATAGCCTTTTTGATTTCTACTTGGTTAGATTTTAGTTCTTTTACTTCTCCAGAAAGGGTTTCTCTAATAACTTCCATGCTTTTTTCAAGCCCAGCTAGTATCTTTAAAGTGATGATTCTGAACTCTAGATCTGACATCGTACTAATGTCCGTATTGAGTAGGTCCCTGGCAGTCAGTACTACCTCTTGTTCTATTTTTTTTTTAATTTTATTTACTTTTGAGAGAGAGAGAATGACAGAGAGAGAGAATGAGAGGGGTGAGGGTCAGAGGGAGAAGCAGACTCCCTGCTGAGCAGGGAGCCCGATGCGGAACTCGATCCTGGAACTCCAGGATCATGACCTGAGCCGAAGGCAGTTGCTTAACCAGCTGAGCCACCCAGGTGCCCCACCTCTTGTTCTATTTTTTGAGGTGATTTTTTCCGTCTTGTCATTTTGTCCAGAGGAGAATAGATTAATGAGAGAACAAAATGCTAACAGGGTAACAACGTTCCCAGAAAATACACTCTAAACAAATCAGAAAAGACCTGAAGCAGTGGGAAAAGAAAGGGAAAGAGAGAAAAAAGAAAAAGAAAAAGGTAAAGATAAAAACAGATAAAAACAAAAACAGAACAAAACAAAAAAAAAAACAGAATATGATCAAATATGATCAGGCTGGTACATAGATCAGTGCCACACACTAGATTTTGGGTGTATTTTGGTCTTTTAGAAGAAAGTGCCTCCCAAAATTTTAAAGAAAGAAAAACTTATATATGTACAAAAATAAGGGTTGATATGATGAAGGGATGGAATATGACTGTAAAGATGGAAATTATAAAAAATTTTATAAAGGGAATTGATAAGAAGTTGTTTGAAAAAAGAAAGAAGAGGTTTTAAAAAAAAAGGGAGAGAATGTGATCAGGCAGGGGAGTAGAAAAAACCATATACTAGAGATTTAGGGTATATTTTGATCTGTTAGAAGAAACTATCTCAAAATTTTAAAGAGAGAACAACTTATATATATATGCCAAAAATACAGGTAACTATTATGAAGGGATAGAATATGACTCTAAAAATGAAAAATAAAAATGAAAAATAAAAATGTTTTTTTTTAAAAAAGGGATTGATAAGATGTTGGTTGAAAAAGGGAAAAGAAAAATTCAAAAAAAAAAAAAGACAGTTAAGAAAAATTAACTTTGAAAGACTAAAGAATCATGGTAAAAAAGCCATGAATTCTATGTGCAGTGTTCCCCTAGCGCTGGAGTTCTGCCGTTCTCATTGATCGGTAAACTTGGTCTTGGCTGGCTGTTCTCGCTGATCTGGGGGAGGGGCCTGCTGCCGTGGTTTCCAAAAGTCTTTGCTGGAATTGCCTCGCCCTTGCCCAGTCCGGACTAAGTAATCTGCTCAGGTTTGCTCTCTGGAGCTTTTGTTCCCTGCAAGCTTTGGAGGCGGAGAGTGAAAATGGTAGCCTCCCAATCTCCGCCTCAGAGAAGCCGAGAACTCAGGCCCCACTCCTCAGTGCGCCCCCAGAGAAAAGCCGTCAGTCACTCCTGTCTCCCTGGTCTCCGGCCGCACTCCGTGCTCACCCAGCCTGTGACCCTGCGTTTCTCTTTCTGGCACCCGACCCCATGTGGAGTCTCCAAATCCAGCAGATCCCTGCAGTGCACTCCCATGCCGCTCCTCCCAAGGGAAAAAGGTGAGTCTCCCCGGATCTGCCATTTGTTGGGTCCCTGCTGGAGGAGCAGGGGCCCGACTGTGCCACGGATCATGGTCTATGACAACCCCGAGCTGACAGCCCATGCCTCGGCTCTGTCTCTGCAGCTGGCTTCCCCTCTCCGATACCTGGGAGCTCTGCCGCACTCAGGCACCCCCGGTCTTTCTGTGTTCCCAAGGGTCCTGAGACCACACTGTCCCATGAGGGTTTCACCCCCCACTTAGCCACCGGAGTGACGTCCCTCAGCGGAGTCAACTTCTAAAAGTTCCGAATCTGTGCTCCGCCGTTCTATCACTTGCCAGAAGCGGCTGAGGGAAGCCCCTCCCCCTCCATCTATCCTCCTGAATATCGCCTCAGATTCACTTCTCCGCACATCCTACCTTCCAGAAAGTGGTCGCTTTTCTGTTCAGAGAGTTGTTGCTCTTCTTTTCTTCGATCTCCTGGTGAGTTCGTAGGTGTTCAGAATGGTTTGACCCCTATCCAGCTGAATTCCTGAGAGGAGACGAAATCCAGGTCTCCTAATCCTCTGCCATCTTGCCCCGCCCCCTTGTTTTCTATTTTTCTTAATATGCTTTAGCCATCGGGGGAGTGGCAAGGAGCCCTCCTAAGTACATCTGATTACACCTGTGCTGCCCTTTTCAAGAACTATTTTGCATTTTGTTAACTTAATAAGAATAATAGGATTCTGAGAAAGACTTCTCTGTTCTCCTAACCAGGGCACAAAGATAGGACATATGAGTCAAGTATTCTACACTCTAAAATAAGATTCAAACATTCAGGGGACAAAAATCCCCTCCTGGGGGGTGCCTGGGTGGCTCAGTTGGTTAACCATCTTCAGCTCAGCTCAGGTCATGATCCCAGGGTCCTGGGATTGAGCCCCTGCTCAGTGAGAATCCTACTTCTCCCTCTTCCTCTGCCCCTCCTCCTGCTTGTCCTCTCTCTCAAATAAATAAATAAAAATCTTTTTAAAAAAATCCTTTCCAGTGCTTTATAGTGTGTGTCGGGGTGGGGGGTGGGGATAAATTACTTTGCTATGTCAGTATAACTGAACCACCACCACAACCCAAGTCTGATGAATGGGGGAAGGAATGGGAGAGAATTGGAGAATTATCAGAGACATGACTTGTGAACCTGGGAGAGTGAGTGTGCACATTTGCTTCCTTCCATGGGGATAGTGGATGTTTCTTCCACACATGTCAAGTGAGAGGGTCTCCAGGAGAACAATGTGTAGAGATGATAAGGTTGCTGCTGCAGGAAAGGAAAAATTGCATCTTCTTTATTTATTGGAATATCTGCATATGTGGTGGGTCTGCTAATTGTTCTTTCAACCTATTTGAACAGAAGCACACAAAGAACACAAGAGAAGCAGAAGAACGGGGTACAGCACCAGAGCACTCTGCACACCCACTGTTACGGCAAGGAGACCTCAGTTTCCTATGAATGAGCCAAGGGAAAACCACATGAGGCAGTCTGACCTGAGCTGGTTTGTTTGTATCCCCCCCAAGAAGGCTGGCATTCTGGACAAAGGAACACAGCAACCAGGAGTTGTTAGGTGGACCCCTTGAGGGAGAAGCTAAGAAGTCAGGGGGAAGAGATGGGGTGAAACTAGAACAGATTTCCCAACTAGAGAATCTTAACATTGCAGATGTCTCTAATCACCCCTGGATAGTTTACACATGCATTCCACAAGAGAGCCAACATTTGGATACCTTTAGCATTTGACAAAGAAGCCAAAAGAACCAAAATGGGACCACCAACAGGATGCCTGTTGTATAGGATCATTTCTTGTCTCTCTCACGTTCCCCTTACCCAAGCTTACATCACAGGAGCTGGAACCAGAAGAGAAGCAAATGGAGAAAATGTCCCATATGCCACTCACAACCTCTCTCTTAGGTTGCAAATCTCTTGGGCTGAAATCTGATATCAAAGACAGGGAAGATGATAAACATTTAATGAGGGTATGAGGCTGGGATTTAAAACTAGGTGAAATTGGATTAGACTGGACTTTTCAATAATGGCGAATGATAGATACCTATGAGATCTGTCATCATTAAGAGATGGGAAGAGCAGATTCAGCATGAGGACATAAGTAGAAAAAAAAGAGCCACCACATATTGGTACTTCATCACATTCAGACTTCAATGAGATCCTAACCCAAGAAAAGAAATAAGAAAGCTATTAAATTCGATTTCAATGGATTGTGGATCAATGAATTTGAGCATTAACAGAGCTGAGGTTTAATCTTGTCTCTGCCCTTATCAGCTGGGAGTCCCTGGACAAATTATACAAATTGTTCTGTATGTTAATTTTTCATCCATAAAATTAGAATATTACCAATTTCATCAAGTCATTCATGGGGTTATATGAAAATAATTGACAGGGAAGCTGGCAGGTATGTTTGTTTGGGTTTTTTCTCCCATATCCTTTTCTGTTTTTTCCTTAATACACACACATAGAATTTTTTTTAATATGTAAAATGTTGGAATCGGTTGACATATAATTTTGTGTTTTGTTAATTTGCTTCATAGTTTAGAGCTTTTCACATATTGAAATTGCCACATATTATCATTTTAATATGTTTAAAGGAGCCATCAGTTGTGAGACAGTTTGCTTAGCTGATTCTCTTTTGTGGGAAATTTGGGTTGTTTCCAAGCTCCTCCCTCCCAATCTAAAAGATGATATTGCTAACAGTAAAAAGAAACCACTTTAACACTTTCCCCATCCCTAAGGAAAAAAGGGCTTAGGCAGTTATTATTACCTTGGGATATCATTTCCCAAATGGAATTACTTATTCTATCAATTAATATTTTTATCGGTATCTCTTAAAAGTGCCGATATCCTTAGAATACCTGGAATTCTTGTTTTTAAAAAAGATTTTATTTATGTATTTGACAGAGAGATAGAGAGAGAGAGCACAAGTAGGCAGAGCGGCAGGCAGAGGGAGAGGGAGAAGCAGGCTCTCCGCTGAGCAGGGAGCCGGATGTGAGGCTCAATCCCAGAACCCTGGGATCATGACCTGAGCCTAAGGCAGACACTTAACTGACTGAGCCACCCAGGCGCTTCTAGAATACCTGGAATTCTAACTGGGAAAAAAGAAAGAACAGAAAGAAAAGAAAGCCTCCTCTTGACTCATGAGTCTCCACTTCTTCTCTAGAGAACACTGACTTATTTAATTTGGCCTGGTTAAAAGGAAACTCCCCGTGAGTCCTCCCTGGGATTTTCCAAGACCCTTCCCAATTTAGACTCAGGATTAAATAGCCTGTCATAATTTCATGCCAGAGTATAGCAGAACACACTGATTTAGTTCTATTAGTGCTCTTTTACCTACCTTTCAGCTTCCTCTTCCCCGACAGGCTGGAATGCAGTTTCTTTATCTTTCCCAAGGCTGCACTGGAGAAATCTCTTCCTCTTATCTGCCATCTGCTTTAATGCTGTCTTTCGTCCCAAACCCCACTTGCTCAGGTTCTTATTACTATCAACTTGCCCATTCAGGTAGCTGAAAGTCTTTTGAATAAATTACACCCTACCGTATTCACATTAAAAAGCGTATCGGGAAAATCCACTATTTCCTATCATGCGAAGGGCGTTTGTGGGCTCCAATCACTTCTGTTTCATTTCAGGTTCGCTGCTAAAATCAATTCAGTTTCTTTCTTATTGAGATGTAATTTACATACCCTAAAATTCATTCTTTTTTAAGGCCGAGTAATACACCATCATAGAGCTAGGCCACGTTTTGTTTATCCATTTATCACTGGGTGGACGTTTGGATTGTTTCCACCTTTTTGGCTTTTATGAATAACACTGCTATGAACATTTGCTTATAAGTTTTTGTGTAGGCATGTGTTTTTCTTTTTCTTGGTGTGTACATAGGCATGGGATTGCCAGGTGATATGCTGAGACCATGTTTAACCTTGGAGGAACTGACAGACTGTTTACCAAAGTAGCTACACCATTCTTCATGGTCACCAGCAATATTTGACAGTTTCCATTTCCCAAATCCAACCAAAGCTTCTTATTATCTTTCTTTTTGATTATAGCCACCTAGTGGGTGTGAAGTGGTATCTAACTGAGGTTTTGATTTTGATTTGCTTAATGGCTAAAGGTGTTGAGCTGAGCAGCTTTTTATATGGCAATTAGCTATTTGTATATCTTCATTGCAGAAATGGCCATTAAAATAATTTGCTTATTTTTAATTGGGTTATTTGTCTTTTTATTGTTGATATGTAAGTGTTGTTATAGGTATATGATTTGCAAATATTTTGGTATAAATGTTTGTGTTGTTATCAGATATATGATTTGCAAGCATTTTTCCCATTCTGTGTGTAGTGCTTTCACTTCTTTTTTAAGATTTTATTTACTTATTTGAGAGAGAGAGCAAGCACGAGAAGAGCAGGGAGGAGCAGAGGGAAAGGGAGAAAGAGACTCTCACCTGAGCAGGAAGCCTGTTGCAGGACTGGATCCCAGGACCCTGGGATCATGACCTGAGCCAAAGGCAGACACTTAACCCGACTGAGCCACCCAGGCACCCTAGTCTTTTCACTTTCTTGATAATATCCTTCAAAATACAAAAGATTTACATTTGATAAAGCTCCATTTATCTATTTTTTATTTTTTACTTATGTTTATGATATCATATTCAAGAAACCATTGCCCAATCCAGTCATAAATGTATATATTTAAGTTTTCTTCTAAGGGTTATATACATTTCACTTTTGGGTCATTGATCCATTTGAGTTATGAGTTATATTTGTATAGAGACTAAGATATGGTTCCAAACTCATTAGTTTGCCTGTGGATATCCAGCCATCCCAACACCATTTGTGAAAAGACTTTTATTTTCCCTTATTGAATTGTCTGGACAATCTTGTCAAAAATCAATTGAACCAATTGTTTCTGGGCTCTCAATTCCATTCCATTGATCTAAATGTATATCTTTGTACCAGGACTCGATCATCTTGTTTACTGTTGCTTTGTAGTGAGTTTTGAAATATGGAAGAGCGAACCCTCCAACTTTGTTCTTTTTTTTTTTAAGATTGCTTTAATTCCTCGGGTACCTTGAATTTCCATGTGAATTAACAGCTTTCCAATATGTGGAAAAAAGGCAGCTGGAATTTTGATAAGGATAACATTAAATATATAGACCAATTTGGGGAGTTTTAAAAAATACAGGTCTAATAATAAACACAGAATGTATTTCCATTTGAGTCTTTAATTTATTTCAGTTATGTTTTATACTTTTAAGTGTACAGATCCTGCACTTCTTTTGTTAAATTTATTCTTAAATATTTTATTATTTTGATAGTATTTTAAATGGCATTGTTTTGTTAGTTTTATTTTGTATGGTTCTCTTATAGTGTAGAGAAACAAAATTTATTTTTCTACATTGATCTTGTATCCTACAACGCTGCTGAACTCATTTATTAGCTCTAATATTGTGTGTGTGTCTGAATGGGTGTTGGTGTGGGTGTTTTATAAAGGGTTAGTATCCAAAATATATAAAGAACTTATAAAACTGAACACCCAAAAAACAAATAATCCAGTTCAAAAATGGGCAGAAGACATGAATAGACATTTTTCCATAGAAGACATACAGATGGCTAACAGACACATGAAAAGATGCTCAACATCACTCATCATCAGGGAAATACAAATCCTTCGGATTTCTTTTCTTTTTTTTTTTTTTTAAGATTTTATTCATTTATTTGACAGAGAGAGACACAGAAAAAGAGGGAACACAAGCAGGGGGACTGGGAGAGGGAGAAGCAGGCTTCCCACAGAGCAGGGAGCCCGATGTGGGGCTCAATCCCAGGACCCTGGGATCATGACCCGAGCCGAAGGCAGATGCTTAACCGACTGAGCCACCCAGGTGCCCCACCCTTCGGATTTCTATGCACAATATTCAATCTGCAAACAGAGATTATTTTATTTCCTCCTTTCAAATCTGGATGTCTTTTATGTCTTTTTCCTTCCTAAATTCCTTAGCTAAAATGTTCAGTACAATGTTGAAAAGAAGTTCCAAGAGCAAACATTATTTTCTTATTTCTGCTCCTAGAGGGAAGCTTTCAACCTTTAGCAGTAAGTATGACATGCTCTGTGGGTTTTGCATTAGATGCACTTTCTCAGGTTGAGGAAGTTCCCTTCTATTCCTAATTTGTTGAAAGTTTTTATGATGAAAAGATGTTGCATTTTGTCAAATGCTTTCTCTATGTAGATGATCAAGTGGGTTTTGCTCTTTAGACTATTAATATAGTTATCACAGTGATCTGTTTTTGTAATTGAACCAACTTTGCACTCCTGGGATAAATCCACTGGATTGTAATGTATAATCTTTCTCATATATTGCTAGGTGCAGATTGTGAGTATTTTGATGAAGATTTTTGTGCCTATATTCATAGGGATATTTGTCTATAGTTTGCTTGTGATGTCTTTGTCTGGTTTTGGTATCAGGGTAATACTGGCCTCTTAGAATAGTTTGAATGTGTTCCCTCCTCCTCTGTGTTTTGGGATAGTTTGTGAAGGGTTCATATTTATTCTTTTAAAGTTTATTACATTTCACCAGTAAAGGTTAAGTGCACCTAAAGTTTTCATTGTGGGAAGTTTTTTGATTATTCATTAAATCTCTTTACTTGTTATAGATCTATTCAGATTTTCTATTCCTTCCTGAGTTAATTTTGGCAGTTTGTGTGTTTTTAGAAACTTGTTTGTTGCCTCTAGGTTATCCAATTTGTTGGCATAAAATTGTGTATAGTATTCTCTTCTGATCCTCTATTCCTCTACAATCAGTAGTAATGTCCACATTTTTATTTTTGATTTACTAATCTGAGGCTTTTCTCTTTTTCTCTCAGTCTAGTTAAAATTTGCCAATTTTGTTGATGTTTTCAAAACACCAGCTTTTCCTACACTGATTCCACTGTTTTTCTAGTCTCTCTTTTATTTATTGCCACTCTAGTCTTTATAATTTCTTTCTTTCTGCTTGTTTGGGGATTAGTTTGCTCATCTTTTCCCAGGTTCTTAAGGTTGACTTACTGACTTGATATTTTTCTTTGCCAATACAGGCATCTGTATTTATAAATTTCCCTCTAAGCACTGCTTTCACTGTATCACATGCTGTGTTTTTTTATTCATTCATAAAATATTTTCTAATTTCCCTGTGATTTCTCTTTGATCCATTGGTTATATAGGAATGTGTTCAATTTCCACAAATTTCTGGGTCTCCTAAATTTCCTTGTCCTATTATTTCTAATTCTAGTGCATGGTGACCAAAGAAAATGCTCTGTATGATAACAAGCCCTTCATTTTCATTGAGACTTGCTTTGTGGCTTAAACTATGGTCTATCCTAAAGAATGTTCCATGTGCACTTGAAAAGAATGTGTTTCTGTTGCTGTTGGGTGAAGTGTTCCATAGATGTCTTTCACATCTAGTTTTTCATCATATTGTTCAAATCCTCTATTTCTTTGTTGGTCTATTGTCTAGTGTTTTTTTTTTCCTTAATATTGAAAGTGGAATGTTGACAACCCCAACTATATTTTGGGGTCTGTTTGTAGATGCATATATGTTTATAATTGTTATACCTGGCTATGGATGACAATTTTACCATTACAAATTGTTTCTTTTGTTTCTAGTAACAATTTTTCTCCTAAACTCGATGGTGTCTGACATTACTACAGACACTCCAGCTCCCTTTTGGTTAATGATTGCATGGTATTTTTTTCCGTATTTTTAGATCTATTTGTGTCTATGAGTCTATTGTGTGTCTATTCTAGGCTGCACATAGTTGTATAATGGTTTGTTTTATTTTTTACTTTCTTCCAATCTTTGTCTTTTAACTGGAGTATTTCATTTATTTACATTTAATATACTTACTGAAAAGGTGAGAATTTTGTCTGACATTTTGCTATTTGTTTTCTGTCCATCTTATGTCTTTGTTATTCCCCTATTCTACCAATATTACCCTCTTTTGTATTAAATAAATATTGTTTAGTATACCATTATAATCCCCTTGTCATTTACCTTGCTGTATTTTTTGAGTTTTCTTAGTGGTTTCCTGGAGATTGCAATTGATATTTTAAGTTTTAACAATTTAATTCACATTAATACAAGTTGATTTCAATAGTACAAAAATTTTTCTTCTATATAGTGTCATTTCCTATCTCTCTTTCATTTGCTTATTGTCATACAAAGTGCATCTTTGTACATTATATACCCATCAACCAAGATTTATAATTATAGCTTTATACCATTGTCTTTTAAATCAGATAGGAGGGGGGGAAGTGCAAATTTAAAAACACTATAACACTGATTTTTGTTTACATATAAGTAGGCTTTATCAGTGACTTTTATTTCTTCATTTTGATTCTAGTTACTGTCTCATGTCTTTTCATTTCACCTTGAAGGACTGCCTTTAATATTTCTTGTAGGTAGATCTGCTAGGAACAAATTCTCTCAGTTATTTTTTCAGTATCTTAATTACTCCTTCATTTTTGTTGGGTAGTTTTGCTAGGTATGAAATTCTTGATTGACAGTCTTTTCTCAGCACTTAGAATGTCATCCCACTGCCTTCTGGTCTCCAAAGTTTCCATTGAGAAATCATCTTTTAATTTTACCAAGCATCCTTTTTATGTATGAGTTGCTTCCCTCTTGCTGCATTCCATGTTCTCTTTGCCTTTTAGTTTTGATGGCTTGACTATGTGTCTAGGTATTAATATCTTGAAATTTACCCACAGTGGATTTTGTTGAGTTTCTTGGATGTGCAGATTTATGTTTTTCATAGAATTTGGAAAGTTTTGGTTATTATATCTTCAACTATACTGTCTGCCCCTTTCTCTCTCTCCTCTCCTTCCTGAACTCCCATTACATCAGTATGCTTGATGGTATCTCATAGTCCCTGTGAGGTTCTGAGGCTCTATTAATTTTCTTCATTCAGTTTTATTTCTTTTCTCAGATTTGATAATCTCACTTGACCTATCTTCAAGTTCGTTGATTCTTCCTTCTGCCGGGTCAGATCTGATGTTGAGCCCCTTCTAGTAATATTTTCATTACTTATTATACTTTTCAACTTCAGATTTCTATCTCATTCTTTTATTAAAAAATAATTTATACCTTTTTATTGATATTCTGTATTTGATGAGGCATTATTCTCATATTTTCTTTTAATTTTTTAGACATAGTTTCTTTTATTTCTCTGAATATATTTTAAATAGTTTTGTTTACTAAGTCCAATGTCTGCTATTCCTCAGTGGCAATTTCTGTTGATTATTTTTTTTTCTTGTGTATAGGTCATACTTTCTTTGCTTCTGTTGTTGTTTGCTTAGTGACTTTTCTGAGGTAATTCTATGAAGTCTATATTCTTTGTATTGTGTGGTCGCTAAAGTTTCTCTTTGGTTAGTTTAGTGATCAGTTAGTTTAATGATTGGGTAGAGATTTCCTTAAACATCTGAAATCAATGTCTTCCAGTCTTTGTCAAGTGGTTCTTTCTGTGTGTTGGCGGATGACTTCAGCACTGAGCCAGGTAGTTACAATGCCACTCTTGCCTTTATTTCCTCTCTGCTCAAGCCTAAGGCTAGTGAAAGGTGAGAGCTTTGAACTTTCTCAGGTCTTTCCTGAGTGGGCACACAGTCCTTACACATGCATGTAGACTTCCAGATTCCCAGGGATATGCCAGAGCTTTTCAAAGCCCTGATAGACATTTTGTTCTCCAGGTTTTCCTTTCCAGATTTTTGGTTAGCTTATTGTTTGCCCCAATTTTTATCCACAACCTCAGGCAACCAGAACGTTAAATATTTGTATGTGATTATTTTTGATGAATACACCAAGGAAATGCTGTTTGTTATGAACAAATTCTGAGTCAGGTCAAATAAAAGCATCCCTGTTGGTGAGGTCTTCCAGAGAACCAGCAAATGGATTAAATAATGATAATCCTCTGAGAATGGGGTTTAGAAAAATCTCCAGCCTTCCTGTTCTGCCCCATTCCCCCAATGGCTACCAAGCTTCTGGTTTTCACAGTTATCACAAGATCTTGATCCTCAAGGCTACCCTGCAGCTGGAAATAGGATGGAAATAGGAGGATGGAAACAGGACAAGTGAAACCAGAAAACTTGTTCTTCTCATGGACATTCAAACTTTTGTTTTAAAATAAGTCTCCCAGAATGCTTCAAGCCTTAGTTTAATTTTCAGAGTTCTGAAGAACTTAATTCAGACAATTTTGGCCAGTGTTCTCATTGCTTTAACAGAGGAGAGGATTACAGAAGGTTCTGATTCTGTTAATGTTACCCTCTCCAGTAGCTTCTTAGACTTCCAGCTTTGTCTCTCTCTAAACCATCCCACACATGGATGGCAGATTAATCCTTCTAAAGCTCAACTTGGACCATATTATCATTTGAGAAACTTTGATGGTTTACACATCTTCTATCCTTGATCTGATATACATGGCAGTCCACATTATGTTGCAGCCTGCCTCTCCTTAACCTTGGCTGCCATCATTTCCCTCACATCTTTTCATATCTCTAACCCAATAGACTACCCATTCTAGAGTTTTCCACCTTTCTCTTTAATCAGGAGAAAGCCAGCTGTTGGATGGGACTTGTTTCAAAAGACCAGCAGCTCACATATTTTGTGTGTGGAAAGATTGGTTGGCTAATGGGCCAGAGTCTGAGGGGTGTGGGGGAGGCAGGCTCATCTGAACTGTTTGGGAGATCAGCTGCCTTTTCTGATATATCTTTGCTGGGTCTATGGAGTTAGGCTCTGTTGATTCACCATTTGTGAGATCAAGTGTGATTAACATCAACAAGACATTTTCTACTTAAATTTTGTGAAATGTTAGTGTCCCTAAGAAAAGTCTACAAAATGGAAAAACCTACAGTTCTCCACTGTGTGTTTCCTTCCTGTGAGTCTCCTTTAACCACTCAGAAACAAACAAACAAACAAAAACACTTCACTGTTGACACTTCTGGTCACCAAATATGCAGAGACATTTCCCCCACAACAAACAATTCTCTGTGATACCAGCTGAGTGTCCTACAATTTGACTCAATTCTAACACTATCTATCTGTAAATAGTGTCAGATCCCACAGGTAAGAGCCCAGTCCCACTGCTCCCTTCCCTGATTCAGAGACCAGTCACAATTGTGCCCAGGTTGTTACCTGGGATTCTGACCAACAGGCTACAGATTGGACATTCCAATGACCCCCTCCTGGATTGTGATTAATTTGCCAGCATGGCTCGCGAAGCTCAGAGAAACATTTTACTTACTAGGTCACCAGCTTATTATAAAAAGATATAACTCAAGAACAGCCAGATGGAAGAGAGGCCTAGGGCAAGGTATGAGGAAAGGTCATGGAGTGTTCATGTCCTCCTCTCTAGGCATGTTACTCTCCCCATACTTCCATGTATTCACCAATCCAGAAGCTCTCTGAATACTCTCACTTGGGATTTTAATGGAGGCTCCATTACACAGGCATGATTCACTCATTGGCCACTGGTGATTGATCTCAATCTCCAGGCCTTCTCCCCTCCCCAGAGTTCAGGGAGTGGGACTATAAGTCCCAAACCTCTAATCACATGGTTGATTCCCCTGGCAAACAGTGCTTAGATGTTTCCCAAAAGTCACCTCATTAATGTAACAAAGTCACCTTTTATCATTTTCAATACTTAGGAAATTCCAAGGGCTTTAGGAGTTCTGTGCCAGAAATGGGGTCAAAGACCAAATACATATTTCTTGTATATTATATATCACAATTTTACAGCATAAAATTATACTGTATAATAGTATATAGTACACAGCAAATATAGTAATATAGTATATAGTAAATATATAGTAATATAAATATAATATATAAATATATAGAAAATATACAGTATAAATATACTATAAATACTATATAGTATACTATAAATATAGTAAATATATAAAAGTGTATATAAATATATTTACTATACTACACTACAAATATATATATTTATGTTGTAAATATATAGTAATATGTTAATGTAACATATACATAATAGTATATGGTAAATATCTAGTATAAAATTATAACATTTCATAAAAATTACATGAACATAAGAAGTGGATATTGACTTGACTAATTGAATTTAAATTTAAAAAAAAAGAAAAGAAGGAGATATAGTCAATCTCCAACCACTTTTTATGGTAGGTTCTGTGCTTGCTCTTTGAGTTGTCTGAAAATAGTATGCAGTTGGATGTTTGACTTTGAGGAGTTTACAACCATACCAGATTAATAGACCTAAGAATGTGACTAAATGCCAGAAAAGAAATTAGCAGTGTGTAGTATGTTAGTATTTTACTACAGCCAAAGGAGAGAGATGTCAGGGAACTCTCCTGTGGATAAGGGATTTGAATAAGGTTTTACAGGGTTTGGGGAGACAGAAAAGAGAAAGGATTTTGAGAATAAAACATAAAAGTGTATAGGAGGTGTTCAAAATCTGAAAAAAAAAAGGACTTTTGATTTAATTACAGCACAATTTAAAAAGAAATGGTTGTGATTCTCAATGACAAAGGTTCTCAGCCTCAGAATTATTGATATTTGGGCCTAATCATTTTGTGCTATGGGAGGATGCTGTGGCATCATGGGATATGTAGCAGCATTCCTGGCCTCTACCCACTAGATGACACTAGCACTCCCCCACCCAGTGTGAAAGCCAGAAATGTCTCCAGACACTTTTAAATGTCCCCTGTTTGGAGAGGGGAGCAAAATCACCCCTGGTTGAAAATCACTCCCACAACTTAGTAGCTTTAAACAAAAATTTATTATCATCTCTCATAATTCTGTGGGTTGGCTGGACTCCGGAGGGCCACCCATACCAAGTCCTTAGCAGAAAACTGAAGAAATTAAGTGTAAATGCCAAATTTAGAAAACATGGAACAGAACTGATTTCAGGATTAGAGAGCCAAGCATTTGAAGCCAGGGGTGGTGGGTGAGAATCAAGCAATTTGAATATAAGCAAGTGACTGTGGAGGTTCTGGCACATTCTGTGAGCACCTCTAGGTGGATGGTGGACACAATAAATTGATAGGTATATCAGTCATATGGTTAGACTTGATTGGCTTAATGATGAAGGCAAGGTAGACATTTACTTGCTTCCCAAAATGGCAAGAGATGCAAGAAAGGACCTCATTAATCTGAGTTGTGACTCTTCAAATATAATAGCTTTTCCAACCAAAAGCACCTTGAACACATATATGCTATGATGTTTTAATGCTTTAGCCTACTGCTTTTATTCAGCTGCTTTACCTCTCTAGTTGCTACATTTCTAATTATTTTATAAATGTTTGTAATAAAAATCTTTTAATTTTTCTCTTTGGGTTTTAGGAAAACCAAGATGAACTCAGTTGAATCTCGGCCATTTAGCCTGCCTTCCTATGTCCACATAAACATAACATAGCATGGAACTTATGCTTATATGGCAGTCTTATTCTCAGGAGACACCATATACTTTTTCTCATTCAATCTTCACAATAATTCTTTGGTGTATGCACAGTATCTCCCTCATGAGGATATATGTTTATGGGTATCTTATTCATTGTTTTGTAAACCCAACATAGAACTTATCATTGTCTTGCATACCAAGTAATAAGTGAGGAAATGAGACTCAGAGTTAAGTGGCTGGATAGTAAACTGAAAGGAACAATGTCCATGAAAAGACGTGGAGGAAAGTTAAATGCATATTGCTAAGTGAAAGAAACCAATCTAAAAAGGTTATCTACTATATGAGTCCAACATGACATTCTGGAAAAGGCAAACTATGGAGACAGAGAACACATCAGTAGTTGCCAGGAGTACAGGTTAGGGGAAGAATGAGTAGGCAGAGCACAGATTTTTAAGGCAGTGAAAATACTCTGTATTATACTATAATGATGGATACATGTTATTATATATTTGTCCAAACCCACAGAATGTACAACACTGAAAGTGAATCATAATGCAAACTATAGCTGGGCAATTATGGTGTGTCAATGTAGGTTCATCTGTAAAAAATACATTGCTCTGATCAGGGATGTTTACAGTGGAGGAAGTTATGCATGTGGGGGTAGTGGGTATATAGGAAATCTTTGTACCTTCCTCTTAATTTTGCTATGAACTAGAACTGCTCTAAAAATAAAGGATTTGGGGAGGTTTGGGGAGGGTTGTATTTTGTTTTGTTTTGTTTTGTTTTTGTTTTTTAAAGAACAATGTATGGGTAGTAGAAAGTCATGGATTTTCATTGTAGGGCTAGCTGAAAAAAAAAAAAGGCATGACTTTATGAAAGATACTCCACCCTGTGAGTCTATCTAATTTTTCTTGCTTATAAAAAGGAGGAGGGGGAGACGAGCCATGAGAGACTATGGACTCAGAAACAAACAGGGTTCTAGAGGGGAGGGGGGAGGGGGATGGGTTAGCCTGGTGATGGGTATTAAAGAGGGCACATTCTGCATGGAGCACTGGGTATTATGCACAAACAATGAATCATGGAACATTGCATCAAAAACTAATGATGTAATGTATGGTGATGAACATAAAAATAAAAATTTTTTTAAAAAAGAGGGTATGTATTGAATGGAGCACTGAGTGTTATATGCAAACAATGAATCATGGAACACTACATCAAAAACTAATGATGTAATGTATGGTGATTAACATAACATAGTAAAAAAAAAAAGGAGGATATCTTTATTTGTTAAGGGCACAAGGTCTATTTCAGCCATGCCTGCTGCATAGAAGATATCTGAAAATGATTACTTGAAGGAATGAACCAGCAAATGAATGACTGTACTAGATGACCTTTTCTGCCCTTATCAATTCAAACACACAAAGATCACGGGAATTCATGGTTGGCACAACCAGACAGTATCCTGACTTCTTCATTTGTCTTCTAGATCAGAACCATACATTCTTTCTCAAGGAATTTGCTAGTGCAATTAGATACTCTCTTCAGCAGCATCAAGTTCTTCATTTTTACTGGAGCATCTCATAAGCAAACACACATGCTCTACTATCTCCTACCCTACAGCACAACAACAACAAATAAAATAAAAACAAAAAACCTTTGACTTCAGTTCCTGTGTATCTACAGCCCATGTTTCTTCTGTCCATTCACAGAAAAGCTGCTCCAGTCACTCTCCCACTGCCTATAACCCATTCCAATCAAACCTTTCTCATAACAACCTCCCTGAAGCCAAGCACCCCTTTATTATAAAATGCAAAAGTCACTCCTCAAAACTTACTTTTCTGGACTAGTCTGTAGTATCTGTCAAGTAGACCACTGCCATTTTTCTTGGATTCTAAAACAGCACATGCTATTCTAGTCTCCCCTTTCCTCACTGGTTACTTTGCCCACTGAATGTCCTTGTATCAAACTCTAAATATCACAGTGCCTTCAGGCTTGGTTGAAGCCATCAATTGCTCCCTATCTACACTCTTTTCCAAGATGAGTTTATCCCACCCGATGGCTTTATTGCTTGTGATTCCCAAGTGTGTATCTCCAGGTGTAAGTTCTCCAACTGAGCTCCAAGATTTTTATACACATATTTGATAATATGAATAGATGTTGAATAAGTACCCCAAGATAAATATGAACAGGTCAGAACACCAGAATTTTTCACCCAGATATATTTTTCCTCCAAGTCTTCCCCATCCAGTTGATCGATTCAGAAATCAGTGATTCATTCATGAGTTCTCCTCTTGGCTCACCCTCTACTGTGAAGCTACCAAGAAGACTCATTCTTTTTATCCACTTATATAAATATTTTTAAATAAATGGAAATGAACATTCTCTTTCTACTTTTTTTTCATGCTAAGGTAAGTTAAAACAATTTATAGCAATTAAAATCTATAATTCACTATGTTCAACTGAGATTTGGTAAGGAACATATCCACAGTAAAAAATATATCCTACAGAGTTTTATAATGCCAGCTATCAACATGAAAAGTCAACACCCAAAATAATTGAAATAAAGACTAGAAAGGCAAGAGAAAAAAAAATTAATGAAGCCAAGAACTGGCTTTCCTGAAAAGATAAACAAAATTACAAACCTTTCACCAGACTAACCATGATAAAAAGAGGAAGGACTCAAACACAATTATAAATGAGGAGGATATATTACAACTGGAACCACAGAAATACAAAGGATCATAAGAAACTATTATAAACAACTATATGCCAAAAAATGGATTACCTAAAAGAAATGGATAAATCCCTAGAAACGTATAATCTACTAAGACTACATCATGAAGAAATAGAAAGTATGAACAGATCAATAACGACTAAGGAGATCAAAGCAGTAATCAAAAACCTCCCAACAAAGAAAAGTCCAGGACCAGATGGTTTCATGGGTGAATTCTACCAAACACTTACAGAAGAATTAATATCAATCCTTCTCAATTCTTCCAAATAATTAAAGAGGAGGGAACACTTGCAAACTCATTTTATGAGGCCAACATTGCCCTGATGCCAAAACCAGACACTACAAGAAAACTATAGGGCAATATTTGTGATTAATGTAGATGTAAAAATTCTCAACAAAAGCCTAGCAAAGCAAATTCAACAACACATTAAAAGGACCATACACAGTGATCAAGTTGGTTTTATCCTTGGGATGCAAGGATTATTCAACATATGGAAATAAGTACATGTGATACACACATTAGTAGAATAGAAGATAAAAAATCGTATGTTTTCAATAGATGCAGAAAAAGCATTTGACAAAATTCACTGCTCTTTTTTGAGGAAAGCTCTCAACGGATTTAGTATAGAAGGAGCATACCATAACATAATAAAGGCCATATATGGAAAACTCACTACTAACATGCTTAACAATGAAAGACTAAAAATCAGAAATATGACAAGGGTGCCCATTCTCACCACTCTTATTCAACATTGTCCTAGAGACCTCACCAGAGTAATTAGGTAAAAAAGTGAAATAAAAGGCATCCAAATTTGAAAAGAAGAATCAAAATTATCTCTGTTTGCAGATGACACAATCTTATATATAGAAAACCCTGAAGACTCCACCTGAACTCAGTTAGAACTTACCAACAAATTCGGTAAAGTTGCAGGATGCAAAATTAACATACAAAAATCAGTTGTATTTTTATACAATAACAACAAAATATCTAATAGAAAAAAAAATAAGAAAATAATCCAATTTACAATAGCATCAAAAACAATAAAATATTTAGGAATAAACTTAATCAAGGATGTGAAAGATCTGTACATTGAAAACTATTGGACATTTATGAAATTCACTGAAGGAAAACAAATACATAGAAAGGAATCCTGTGTTCATGGATAAGAAAAATTAATATTGTCAAAATGCCCATACTACCCAAATCAATCTGTAGATTTCATTTCCTTGAAGTCTGTGTTCCAATTCAGTTGTAATGAATGTAACTTAGGTATTACAAAATATCAAGGATGCTATATTTTACCAATATTTACCAATACTAATAATTGACTCAAGTTCTGTTATTCTAGGATTTTATAAATAACACCTCTGTTTAATCCATCATTAAGCAAATAATTGATTTGGTGAATATAATGAAGCTACAAGCCATCATTTGCATAGCAATTTCCTTGGGGCAAGTGTGATCTCCAATCTCCATCATCTCGGAGGGTAAGAGCAGGAGTCAATAACAATGTGGTATGGAATACTGCCCAGAAAGCTCTATCAGACACTTCGGGTTTCAGATTGTTTCTTCCAGCTTGTGTTCCTTTTTTACGGACAACCACACTTTCCTATAGGCATTGACTCCTTTTTCTAATTACAGCTCTATCTGAGTGAGGGTAATCCTGATTCTTTGCAACTTCCCTTGCTCCTAATTTAACACTTAGCATAGAAGGAATTTACACAATAAACACAAAATGATGATAATGACAAAGAGGCAACGGCTCTGAATGCAATCACAGAAGTGAGTCAAAGTGGCTTCTTTCCTGACACAGCTGTCGGATCCTGATGATGTGCTTCTGTCACTTGGCTGGGAATTGGTGTTCGATACATTTGAAACTGAGTCAGAGTCCTGCTGCTAGTAATTGGATCCCATTGATTTTTAATGAGTATAATTGTCTCAAGGGTGACTGAAGCTACTTTTTTTCTTCCCCCAATACATAACGTTCCTTTGGTGGCTAACACTGGGAAGAGCCAAAGGGTTAACCAGAAGCTAATGCTATGCTAGTTAGCCACAAATTGAAAGGTAGCAGAGTTGAGGACGAGTGAGAGAGAGAAAATTCTGGCAGAAGCTGTGAATCATCCTGGCAAGCAATTTATTTGCTTCGAAGCTCATTGTAAAGGGCAATAATTGTTTTAAATAGAAAAGGTGCTGAATGATAATTGGGAGTAATTGAAACTCACCAAAATATTGAATAAAACATTAGATATTTTAACTGGTCTTATCTTTATAATTATCTTCGAGAGTAATACCAGCACAGCCCCATGAATGGCTGTGAACCTGACCCAAACCCCAAGTCTTTGCCAATCACTTCTGCCAAGGGTTTCCTAGCAAGAGCCCCGGCTAAGAAGATACCAGGTCCAACTAGTTGTATGTGCATGGCACCACTGAGCACGGACGAGCACGGAGTCAGTTTCCAAAAGAGTGAGCTTTGTAAATGTGACAAGGAAGTGCACCAGGCTGGGCATCTTGCAACGGCCTCTGTGGGCTCGGAGCAATATTTCCACAAGCCGTTATGATGTTGCTCGGCATGCCGTCTCTCTGATCACAGCCTGGGCAGGGGCTATTAACTGTTATTTTCCAGCTGTCACCCACGCCGTGTCTGCTGTCACATCGTTTGTCGGACAGATTCTGGCTTTGTGGCGCACTCCCTTCTTCCTCTCCTCACCCTGCACCCATTGACAGGCTCTTCTTGTATTCCATCTGCCCATGACACCAAAATGACAGGCAGCGGGAGGAGGGTGGGAGGCATAGGTGGCCGAGACTAGAAAATTTAACTGAGTCTGGCAGATGGGGAGGACAGTCACAGATGACACAAAGATGGCAATGGTACCAGGAGCACACAGGGGAGGCATATTTTATGGCCCCTCATTAGATCATGAGGATTGATGGCAGGTCTTGTGTCCTTTTTTTGCATCTCAGTGTCCCCAGGACCTAGCCTGGTGCCCACTCGATAGATGAATAATACCAGCTCATTGAATGAACCAAGTGCAAGTCTATACACCCTAGAGTTGTGGTCGACAGCAAGGGCTCAGGAGTTAGACAGAGCTGGGTTCAGATCCTGCCTCTACTTGTGCCCTAGATGTCATAGTAAGACAGTTTGAATAAACATGAACAGGTACTTAATTGCTGTATGTGTTATTTTCACCAACTGCAAAATGGCAGTAATCATGGTCCCCAACTCATAGTTGAGATAATGCAGGGAAATCACAGAGCACAGAGTCTGGCACATGATGCACCATCAAGAACCCAAGAATCACTGAACACTACATCAAAAATTAATGATGTATTATATGTTGGCTAATTGAACATAAAAAAAAAAAAAAACAGAATCCAAGGTAGCCACCATCTTACATGGCCATGGTATGTTCCCAAAAGACATAGAAATGGTCAAAGTGTTTCTTTTCGTGACACCTTTGGTGCTGAGCTGAAAACCTTCTTTGTTACCAGCTCAGACTTTTCAAATAGTTCTCTACCTGGAATGAGCTGGGCTAGTCAAGGGAAATGCTGAAAGGCTCCCTGTGTTTTCTGCTTGAGACCCAGACTATAAGGCTCAGGAGCCAGTTTCCAGGCACCCTTCCCCAAAGTCCTCAGTATGGCTGTCACCCTCTGGACATAGTCTCTCCGAAGGTGAGAGAAGGAAATGAGCATGAACAAAGGAAAAGCGGTTTTCTTCCTTAAAGTCTGTGACTGTCAGTCTTACCACCATGAGGGCCTCCTTTGCACCCCCCAGGTCTGGCCAAGGAGCGGTGCTGCCCTGCACACCAGCTTTGCAGGGAGAGGCATGGTGCCTTATTATTTCTTCCCTTAACTAAAATCCCTAGACCTCATGATCATGACCTAATGGTGTGATCCTGAGGACTCTATTTTGTTTTGGCCCCATGAGAGTATTTTCCTCCCAGATGAATGGAGAGAGGGATGCTGGAAGGTTAGTGAATGCATGAAACTGGGATAAGGAAGCCGCACGGGGTTTGGTTGCAATCTGATGTCAGGAAGACCTTGGAAGGCTATCCAAACTGAGCTGTTGGAGAAAGCTGATTTAGAGAGATGGCCGGATCAGATGGCTGGCTGACCATAAAAAGTCTAAAACATGATGGAAAGGGTAGGATATTCTGAACTGCCCACAAAGTCACGGTCAAAATATTAACCCTTGATTGGAGATATAGCACATACATGAGGGCCAGCACTGGGTCGGTTCAGACATGGTCCGGATGTGGTCTAGATGTGGCCAGAAGGCTGCTATTTTTGTGGGCCTGTGACCTGTACCCTTGGGCTGTATCGGATATGCTAAGAAACAGAGTCATGTTGGAAGGATGTTATTAACATAACCTTACATGAGCATTTCCTAAAGAAAGTTCTGGGCTCTGCACCCCTAGAGAGATCACCCCCCTGAAAAGAAGTAATGTTATCAGCAGAAGACAGTGACAAATAGCCCAAAAGGAAAGCGTGACTCTGTTCACATTCCAGCTTTCAATGCCTTCTACAATATACAGTAGAAAGTGAAAAATCTTGTTTCCATCTCTCCTTTGCATGTTCGCGCTCTCGCTCTCTCTCTTTCTCCAACAAAGAGATTTATGGAGTCAGTGTGATTCTTAGAGTCCTTTCAGAATGGACAACCCTTGAGTTGCAAACCTCCTCATTAGCAAGTGACAAGCATGTGGTGAAGAGAAGAATAAGATTCTCCCTTCAGCCCACTTCTCCCTGTCCAACCTTCCTTTGTGGTGCCTCTTGAATAAAAATTAGAGGCACTGTCTCCTGCCCAGACTGGGTGTGGGCAGGAGCTCTAGACTCCAGGGAGATTTCCATGCTATGAGGAGGGTGAGTAAAACCCTTTCTGGGCACAGGAGATGAAGAGGTATTGGGAAACACCCTGATTGGGGCAGCTCACATCTCAGTTAGGGAGGAGAGCAGTCATAGGGAGGGCAACAGGCAGCGTATGACCACAAGGTTGGTCGGGACTACAGAGCATCATTTTATTTTATTTACAGGAGAGGAAAGGGTGTACTTTTATTTATTTTTCACTAAATTCCACTGAATGACTGATACTAGCTCACATTTAAGAAGAAAAGAGTCTCAGACCTGCCTTTGGGATTAGCTTCCTCCTATGGACTCTGCTTGCTGTCCCAAAATATTCAACACAGGCTGCAATCCACCCAAAGGCTCTGAAAGGGCAGGGCGCAGCCTGGCTCCCTCTAGAGGGCTGAAATCAGGCACCATGGCATGCTCATTTCAAGCTGTTTATGAAGAAAAATAAATGAAATTCAAGTATGCTTTCTCCCCAGACCCATGTCATCCAGATGTGGTCTCTGTAAACTGCAAAAGCCAGCTCAATGAATGGCAGACAATCAAGAAGAGTTGCAAGAAGTCACCTCAAGGAGGGGAAAGAACATTTCCTGGAGAACAATTAGGGTGTTTGGGGCTCAGCACAAGGAGAGAGCTCAAGGTCAGGAAGTTTGTTTTTTCTTCCTCTGAGAACTTCTTCCAAAGCACATCACAGCTGCTGAGACCCCTCTGGGCATTGGCTTGTTCTGCCATTTACCACACTGTCATCTTGGAAGATGTGGAGTATCCTATACACACATGCTGCCTTTAAGTTCTTGAAGGAGATTCAACTTGGAGAAGAATTTAGCCAGAAATCAGGACAGTACCAATGGGTGAATCATGGTGAGAAGGATTTGGCCTAAGTTTAAGTGACTTCTTTGCCCCACAAAGGGTTTACCCAGTGGCCATATTTTAAATGAATGTAGGCCATGGGGCGCCTGGGTGGCTCAGATGGTTAAGCGTCTGCCTCCGGCTCAGGTCATGGTCCCAGGGTCCTGGGATCAAGCCCCACGTCAGGCTCCTGGCTCAGCAGGGAGCCTGCTTCTCCCTCTCCCTCTGCCTCTAACCCTGCTCATGCTCTCTCTCTCTCTCTCTCTGTATCTCTGTGTCTCAAATAAATAAATAAAATCTTAAAAAAAAAGAAAACACTCATTCTTAATAAAAATAAATAAATAAATAAAAAATAAATGAATGTAGGCCAGCATTGTCTTGGGATCAGAGGATAAGAAAAACTCTTTACTCTATCGAGTCTCCCTCTGATTGAGAAGACCTGTGTGAGGAACAGGTCCCTGGGAGGAAGGTGGAATCATTCTTATAAAGAGCTTCTGGGCGGGGAGGATCAGCTCTCCCAAAACTGGATCCTGAGATTTGAAGCAAGAATACACAGGACAGTGCCCCGCAGAGAGCAGAAATGGAACTCCAAAAATAAAATTACCAGACTGAGAGAGTCTAGGCTAGTGATCTGAGTTCAAGGTAAGTTACTCAAAATATGTGAGGTGGGCTGTAGTGGGCAGTTGGTGACTGTTGCTGAAAATCATCAGTGCACACCTCTACTCTGGAATCAACATCTCAACATGGGATCATGTCTGAAAAGGAAGTGAATGGGGGGGGTGCCCCAGACACATGAACCATCTATGCAGGGATTGTGTGGGGGTAGCAAACATGAACTGGGTTCAACACCAGCACTGGAGACAGCCAGAAACAAGAGCAGTGGTAGAGCCACGGCCAGGAGAGCCCCCTTCAGGCCTTGAACTTAGAGAGACCCTCCTGCCGTGGGAAGTACAAGCCTGAGCTTTTGGGGAGGGAGAGTCCCAAGACTTCCGTGAATGTGGCACATTGTCCTGGAGCCAAGATATTTTTAAAAACCATGTGATGATTTAAACTTTTCAAAACATTGACACAATTGTGCCAATTGATAAATGTTAACATATACCGGGCTCTGCCCAGGACCGACTCCATAGTTAGCAGGGTCTAGTGCAAAAGAGAATTGGGGAGTCCCTCGTTCAAAAATTATTAAGCAGAGCATTAAACCCAACACAGGGTCCTACTGAGCTTCTAAGTGCAGCCAGCTCTGGTGCCAACTACCATTCTAAGTGTTTTGCATGTGTTAACTAATTATTTATTTACATTTGCATGTATTAACCAAATAAAATGAAACAAAACAGCCCTACAAGATGAGAGCTATTATTATCTCCAAATGATAAAGAAACCATTCACAGAGAGGCTAAGGTAGGAACCCAAGGGATGTCAGGCTCCCACAAAATTTTCTCCCAGATTAACATAGCCATTCCTGACCCCAGTGCTACACAGTCCTTCCAGGAAAGAAGATCACCCAAAACAGCATACTCTTGAGAAAAGGAGCTTCTGTCCCTGGAGGCATCCAAAGCAAAACTGGTACACCAATCTCAGGAATCCAAAGGAAGTGATGCATTTTCTGGGAATCGAGCAAGGTAAGGAGAAATGGAGTCTTTAGTGAATGAATGACAGCCGCAGTTCAAACTTTTACATAAGAATCATGTGGTGAGTATGGAAAATATACACCCTTGGTCCACGGAGGCCAGGAAGTCTGAAATGCAGTATCCACAGATTCCAATAGAATTTGCTAACAGGTCAGGCTTAGAGAAATAATCACCTCTATGGGAGGTCATCTCCAATTTCCCTTCTAAGGGTAAGCTCTTCGTTTTGTACTAATTCTGTGAAATGATGGCATGTTGAGAATACCACTGCTCTTTGCTGTTCTCTCCCTCCTGTTTATCCCTTCTTCCTTCTCCTTTTTCCACATCACATAATTCATTCCTACCACTAAGCAGAGAGTCTGCTCATTATCATCTTGTATTTTGCCATCTTTCCTGGGCTTGTCCTCATCTTTTTGCCAAGACTTGTGCCTCCCCTTCCTCAATATCCTTTCTCAGGTGTCTAGGGATTTATCAATTCTCCCGTGAACTTGAGCAGGTTATTTTCCTTGTCCATTTCTGCATCCCAGTCCATAAGATAATGGACTACATCATGTCCGTGATTCTCCCAGCCCTAATGAGATATGTCATTAACATGAATGTCTGGGATTAATATCATTGCAGTTGCCTTCACCAGGCCCCTCAATCTCCTGATGCTCAGAATAAGATCTTCTCTCTAGATTGGAACCTCACTGCAACAAGACCTACGCATGGAATTCCATCTACATGGACCTACTGTCCAAGAGGCAACCTTGTATACACCCCATGACAAGATCACAAGGTATTTCCATTGGGATAATGAGGCTTATGTAGCAAGCCTCTAGCATAGTTCTGTGTTTCTGTCACTTACAAGTAGTTAGTCTATTTACGAAGTCAGTCATTAGATGATAACTCTTTAGAGCCCAAGCAAGTATGTCTTCTTTCCTCAGCAAAATCCAAGGGTGCTGTGAATTCTGTATCATATGCAAACTGATTAAACTATTGGTGTTTTCTGCACCTCTCCTGGTTTCTAAGCCCTGGGTCAGGAGCCTCAGAAGTATCTGAAAACTTTCACTAGAAATGTAGATTCTCAAGCTCCAACCTCTGAATCAGACACTGCTGGGGCCCAGCAACTGGTGTTCTTCTAGGCCTTCCAGAGGATTCTGATGTTTGTAAAGTTGGAGAGCCACGGATCTGGGAAAACTGGCTTAAAATGCAGATCACCAGGCCCCAGGAGGAGATTATAAGTCAGTTGTTTGGGGGAGCAGGGCCTGGCAGTCTGCATTTCTGTATTTTTACCCTGTCCTTTTGTGGAGAGGTACCATTTTCCATTCATTTGGTGCTCGGTATATGACCAAGAGCTTTCGCAGGCTTTAAATTTTAATTTTTCCCTTCAGAGAATTGAGGAGAGTGTCAGGTGGCTATTTTGTTATAGTCTCTTGGTTCACCTCTCATTCCATATCTATCTCGCTGGCATTAGAGTTATTTATGGGTGCCCTATCGCTCTTCCTAAGTCATGAGCGCCTGGAGGAGAGAGGTATCATTTTCATCAGCTTTGCATAAGCCTGGTTGTAGCCTGGTGCTTTTCTTATAAAAGAGGCTCAATAACTAGTTGAATTTTATCCAGATAGACATCTGGATATTTTTAGTCAACTTTGGAGGGTAAGATGACCGGGTGAGCCCTTCATTCTAAGCTTTCCTGCGACTAGTCTGGCTGTATGACCTTCAGAGAGGTCACCAAGGCAATGTCTATAAACACAAAGTGGAAGGAAAGAGAGAAGGGGATGAGTTTTGCTGATAATTAAGGTCAGAAATACACATGCATCAATTATTCAGTTTCTACAAGTCCTCGTTAATATCGGCTTCTCAAGTGCAGACAGCATAATAATTCAAATGAGCACTGGCCTCAAGTTTATCTCTGCATGTTCGGTGAAAGAAAAATAAAGTGTATGGGAGGGACAGTCGTGATGCAAGATTGGTTAACCGAACTGTGACAGTGAAATGGTGGGCAACATATAACCGAGTACTTAAAATTCCAGCAGCGCCCATAAAAGGCAGGCACCATGTACAGACGACCTCACCTTAATGCTGCACCTATATTTAGGCCTCGCATATATCCAAAATCAAAGGATTCAAGATCGTTGAGACCCAGCAACCTGTAATTTATATTCATTTGCCATTGGTTCAAACTGCTGCAATTAAAATTAGACCAATTTTTTTTTTTTGCTTTTTCACTGATTTGTATGCTTTTTAAGGAGAGCTCCATAAGTGAGGTTTTACTGTGGTTTTAAAACACATAGTTGGGGACCTGAACTCCTATGTTTAAATTCATCTCATTCCTTCATTTTGTGGGTTATTCATTTAAGTCTAGGTCCTTCTATGAAAACTTCTCAAAAGGACTCGCCTATGATCCCTCCCAACTCTGGGTGGGTAGGAAGGATGAAATCTGTAGTTGGTGGAAATTTATATTGTTTGACAATACTAAGTTTTGGTGGGGACACAGGAAAAGGTAACTGTCATGTTCTTATATATTGGTACAAGCACTCAATAGAGAGATTTGACAATAGGACATGTAGCTTATGGATGCATGTACATAAGAGGTAAGCAACAACAAAACATGCTTGAGACGGATCTGCCACACATCAGCTTCAGGATAATGGTCATTGCCAGGTGGAGGGGGAGGAGAGTGAAAATGGGAAGAAGTAGGCCCCTGTAATATTTGTAAGGCTTTATTAAAAAACCAATTGCTAAGGGGAGCCTGGGTGGCTCAGTCGGTGAAGTGTCTGTCTTCAGCTCAGGGTCCTGGGATCCAGCCCCGCGTTGGGCTCCCCACTCAGAAGGGAGTCTGCTTCTCCCTCTGCCCCTTCCCCCCTGCTTGTGCTCTCTCTCCCTCACTCTCAAATAAATAAATAAATAAATAAACATAAAAAACTAAATAATGAAATTAGAGGGGTGCCCGGGTGGCTCAGTCAGTTAAGTGTCTGACTTCAGCTCGGGTCATGATCCCAGGGTCCTGGGATCTGAGTCCCACATTGGGCTCCCTACTCAGCGGGGATTCTGCTTCTCCTTTTGCCCCTCCCCCCAAGCCACCCCCCTCCATGCTTGTGCTCTCTCTCTCTGTCAAATAAATAAATAAATCTTTAAAAAAGTTTTAAAAATGGCTAAAACAATTGCTTTGAAGCAAATAAATAACAGTTACTCATTATGTGGTGTAGAAAGGAACTCGTTCAACTCTGGGCATTGTTCTGGCTTCCTATTAGGAAAGAGACTATGGTGAAGTCAGATCCCTAAACGAAGTCCATCTGTCCACGCTTATAATCGGAGTGTGAGGCCGCAAGCTGATGACACTTTGCAGGACCTCAGGGAGCTGATGACAGAGCATCTGCTTCAGGAAGTCTAGGGATGTAGCTGCGGGGGGGGGGGGGGGGGGGGGGGGGGGTGAAGGCTGAGAGTGAGAAGGAGTGTGAAGTGGGCTAAAAAAGACATTTTGAGAATGCCTTGTCTGAAAATGTAATTTATGAGATTTAGGAAATGACAAGTGATACCAAAATGCATGCAGGTATGTGCCCGTGCGCACACGCATACACACACACACAGACGCACGCACGCACACACAATGACAAATGTGTCCACAAGTGCCCAGAAGGAATCCAAACGACCAGAAGAAATTTTTGTTCCTGGCTTTTCATCTGGGCTAGTAACTGAAGCATCCCTAAAGAAATCAATCCAGACCGCAGCGGGTTCCCCGGGAGGGAGGGCTCCAACTGCAAGGTAGAAAAGCCAGGAGAATAAAACAGGTGCTGATCATCTCCCACCCTTTGCTCCACTCCAGGACACCTGGTGGTGAAGGCCCCAGATCCATCTGCAATTTGGATCTCTATTCTGATCTGAACTTACTAGTAAACCTTTGGATTACCTGCAGGAGAATCACTTGGGGAGGTCGTTCAACAGGCAGATTGCCAAGCCCCAGCTCAGCTCCCCTAAAGCAGAGTCTTTGGGGTGGCGCTGGGCACTCCACTTTCCTGTGAGCTCCCCAGGGATGCTGATGCACACCCAAGCTGGGAAACAGCTGGTGCTCCACTGTGATGGTATCAGGGGGCGCAGCACCCCAGAAAGGACCCACAATGTCTCATCGAACACAGTGAAAGCAGGCCAGAGTCTGCAATCTCAACATGAATTAATAACGTGCGACCTTTCTTGGCGTGTTTGTTTCTCCAAACAACACAGGCCTGGAGTGGCTGTAAGACCATCACAGGGGCTTTCCGGCCAGGGTTACTGGAAGGGAGAAAATGAAATTCTCCCTGTGTCGGCAGGCTGGTCAGAAGCCAGGCTGCACCTCGGCGCTCGAGCAGGACCAGAAGAGCTCACGTCCCGGCCTCCCGCAGCGCCCTGCCATTCTCTGAAAGGTTCTCTCCTGCACAGCCGTCCCCGCATCCTGAGCCCTGGGACTCAAGAAGCTACACAGTGATAAATCAATTATGAAATGGAAACCTCGATTACTGCCTGTCTGCTTAATTGTTTGACAAGTTAATTAATCTCCCAAGCAACTGGGCTCCGTTCTCCCTGTAAATTGTGGGGAAACAGCTATCGCGGGTCCCCGAGGTCTTGGCAGTACAGTAACAATGAGGATCCTGGAAAACGATGAATAATAAGCATTTAGAGGGGGTCAGCGCCTCGACAGAGGAATGAAGAGGTTTGCTCCTGCCCGGAGGCGGTTTTGTCACTAATTACTTTGCGACTAATTACAATCTGCGCTTGTCTGTTTATTTATTTGTTTGCTTTTATTTCTCTTCCAAGAGACACGTTTCTTTCTGTTCAGATGAGACCCTGGGATTCAAATGGCCAGTACTTCCAGATCGCGAGAAACCTGACGGGGGTGTGAGACATCGCCCTCTGGGCAGACAGTGCCAAGAGAGCTGTCACTAGGGGTATGTGTCGTGGGCCTGTCTGGCTGCAGGAAGTGCCTCCCGCTGTCTCAGCCTTGTGACCACATCACACTGCCCTGTCATCTGTGGCCTTTAGAAATTCCAAATGACAGAGTGGATCTGAGAAACGAGATGATGTCTGGTGAGTTTCCAGAACTTCCCTGCACCAGATCCACCTGGAGTGCTCCACTGGAATTCAGACAACTGGATAACAACTAGATCTACCTGAATCGGAATTATTAGGGATGGAACTCAGCAACATTTAATAAGCTCCCTGGGTAGATTGAGACCCACTTGGGTTAGAGTCAGGGAGAACTGGTTGCTGACAGAGCGAACAATTCCAAAATACACTCCCTAACTGGTACCATATTTCCTCGTCCTTTTACTCTTTATTATTGTTTTGTTTATGTCATATACCCTGCCCCTGGGCCTTTGCACCAGCTCTTGCCTCTGCCTTGAATGTTCTTTGCCACTTGGCCAAGCATAGCCCTCTTGCTTCATTCAGATCTCTGTTCAAATGGCACGTCCTCAGAGTCTTTCCTGATCTCTATCTAAAACAAGATTCTTACCAAATGGGATAAGGAAACTTTCTAAGTTTCTTCATAGCACATATCACTACCTTTCATTGTACTGTATCTTTGTTTATTACCTATCTTCCCACTAAGATGTAAGCTCCAAACAGGCAGGAATTCTCATTAGTTTTGTTCAGTGCTCTATCTGAAGTGCTTAGAACAGTTCCTGGATTATGGGCAACACCCAATAAACATCTATCCAGGGAAGGAAGGAGTGAGTGGATGATAAGGCATAAATTTGCCAGTAGGGGTAAATGCCAAACTCACATATGTTGGCAAAATCACAGCTGTAGAGTCCATGATGGATCCTAACAGTTTAAAATGTAATAAGTTTGTGGAAAACAGGACATAAAAATCTATAAAGGAGAACAAAACTGACAACACAGCCTATCGGAATACGTGGGATTCACCTAAAGCAGTGCTTATAGGGAAATTTATAGCACAAAATGCTTATATTAAAACAGAAGAATGGTCTCCAATCTATAAACTAAGCTTCCACATTACAAAACTAGACACAAAGAGACAATTAAACCCAAGCAAGCAGAAAGAAGAAAATAATAGATAAAAGCAGAAACAGATGAAATTGAAACATAAAAATGATAGAGAATATAAATGAAACCAAAAGCTGGTTTCTTGAAAAGATCAATAAAATTGATAAAACTCCAGCAAGATTTACAAAGAAAAAAAAAAGAAAAGACACAATTTACCAATGAATTCGAAATGAAAGAGCAGCTATTCACTACATGATACTGCAGACATTAAAAGAATAATTAATAAGGGAATCAGAATCTATAATCAACTCTACATACATAAATTTGAGAAATGAGATAAGACAGACCAATTCCTCAAAAAGTACAAAGTGTCAAAACTCACCCAAGATGAAACAGACGTGAATATCCTTGTAACTATTAAACAATTTGAATTTATAGTTAAAAGCCTTCCAAAGATGAAATCTCCAGGTCCAGATATTACTGGAAAATGCTACCCAAAATTTAAATGATGTAACACCACTTCTCTATAACCTATGTGAGAAAATCAAAGAGGAGAGAACATTTTGCTTCTCCTTTTCTTAGTCAAGCATGACTTTGAAACAAAAAACAAAGCTAGTGCCCAAAGTGAAAAATACATATCAACATCCCTCATGAGCATAAACATGAAAAACTGCTCACAATATACAAGCAAATCAATAGATGAGTATATACAAATAATGATATATCACAACCAAGTAGGGTTTGTCCCAGGAATGCAAGGCTAGGTCAATGTTCTGAACCCTATGAATGTGAATTCACTATTTACTATAAAAATGTGTCTAAAGATGAACCACAGGATCATATCAATCAATGCAGAAAAAGCAAAAATTGTTAATAAAATACATCCACCCATGATAAAAACTCTCAACAGATTAGAAATAGAAGGGAACCTTTTCAACCTAACAAAAACCATCCACATAAAACGTATAACTATCATTATACTTATTAGTGACAGACTCGATACTTTCCTCTTAAGATTGAGAAGAAGAGAATTTCCCATGCCACTGGTCTTCTTCAACATAGTACTGGAATCCATCACTAGTGCAATGAGAAAAAAAAAAAAAGATAAAAGGCCTACAGATGAGAAATCAAAAATTAAAACTCCTTATTTGAATGCAACATGATTGTCTGTTTAGAAAATTTCAAGGAATCTATAGAAAACAAATGAACCAAAAAACCAACATTCCTCTTAGAATTGATAAGTGAGCCTAGCAAGGTCATAGAATACAACAAATTTCATAGATATGGCACCAAAAATATAATCCATAGAAGAAAAACTGATAAATCGGTCTTCCTAAAAATTAAAAGATCATGCTGGCGAAAGGCAGTGTTAGAAAAAGAAGACAAGTTACAGACTTGGAGAAAATATTTTCAAATCACACATCAAAGGGCATGTATTTAGAATATATAAAGAACTCTCAAAATTCAGTAGTAAAAAGACAAAGCCAATTAAAAAAAAAAAAGTTTCAAAAGACTTGAAGAAAGACTTCCCCAGAGATTATTTAAGCATGACATAAGCACATGAAAAGATTTTCAACATCTTTAGCCATTAGAAAAAATGCCAATTAAAACCACGATGAGATCCCCCCACCTATCACCCATTAGAATCATTAACAGAGCTAAGACAGCAAGCGTTCGAGAGGGTGGGAGGCAAATAGAACTCTCATACCTTGCTGGTGTGAATGAACAATGGTACAGTCACTTCGTTAAACTGTCAGTTTCTTGTAAAGGTAAACACACACTTACCATATGACCCTAGAAAATAAACTTAGGCTCACACAAAAAATTGCACACAAAGGTTTATAGCAACTCTATTCATAACGGTCAAAAGTTGGAAGCAACCTAAATGTCCTTCAACTCATGAATGGATAAATAAAGTGTGGTGCACTCATATAATAACATTCATATAATGGGATACTATTTAACATTAAAAAGAAATAAACCATTGATACACATAATAATTTGGAAGACTCACAGACATTATATTGAGTGCAGGAAGCTAGTCTCACAAGTTATATACACTGTACTTATATTTAAATTACATCCTCAAAAAAAAAGCCCTGGTGATGGAGAGCATATCAGTGGTCACCAGAGTTGGGATTGTTGGAGGATGCAACCATAATGTGTATCACAAGGCAGTTTTTTTCGGTGACCATTCTGTATTCTAGTTGTGGGTGTCATGTGAATTTGTCCATGCATTAAGATTTTTATAATATAATTTTTATAATGACCACATGATCATTTTAAAACTAAAATTTATTTTTTTTTTAGAAATTTACATAGGAAATAGGACAAAAGAAAAGAAAAAACCTAGGTCTAAAAGACAAAAGAAAATCACAATGTCTTGGGGTCACTCTTGGTAACACTAGACAATTAATGACCTTCCCCTAGTACTCAGTTTTCAACCTGGCACCTGGACATGACACCACAGCTTTCACCAGGAGCACCTTTCACTCAGGACCACCTGGGCAAACACTGGATTTGGGGCTCCACTCGGTTTTCCATCCCCATTATCCATTAGTCCCTAACATTTGCTTTATTGATTTTCTCATCAATTTCTAGACCAGTGGAATCAGCCCTGGTGGAACAGCAGAATATTATAATCACCTGATTTAGAGAATTCCAACACCTCAAGGCTTTATCTCCTGGACTGAGCCCTCAGCATCTTTATTTGTTGAGAATTTGTCAGGTGAGCCTGATGAAACAATGAAGATAACTCAATGAAGAAAACAAAACAGAAACAGACTGATAAATAGAGAACAAAGTGATGGTTGACAGAGGGGAGGGGGATGGGGGATAGATGAAATAGGTGAAGGGGATTAAGAGGTACAGCCTTCCAGTTATAAAGTAAATAAGACTCGGGGATGTAAGGTACAGCATAGGGAATATAGTCAACAATATCGTAACAATTTTATATGGTGGTAGATGGAAATTAGACTTATTTTGGTGACCATGTTGAAATGTATGTAAACAGCAAATTGCTATGATGTGCACCTGAAACTAATACAATATTGTATGTCAGTTATTCTTCAATTAAAAGAATACAAAGAAATAAAGGGACACAAGTATCGTGTATGGGAGAGCTATTTATCTATTCAGAGAATGGGAAGCAAGTAAGTTTTCCTGGATGAAGAGAACTATGTTGGGACTTGATGAGCATCATTTGATCCTGGACTCCAAGCCTGGATGAGAATTTTGAGTCTTGGGACAGAGCAAATATGATGTGTGTGTGAAAGGACTGTGAAGGATTATTGCCAGAAGGAAGATTATGAGAGATTGCAAAAATGGGTTTTTCTCCTCCTTCAAGAGATGGGAATCTCCTTCCCTCCCCTTTGAGTCTGTATTGGTCATGCAAATGGCATTAGCCAATGGGAAATTGGCCCTTGTCAAGCATGCATGCTCCTGAAGGGCATCTGTACTAGCTGCTTTTGAAACATGCTGTCATCATGTAAATGAGATGTTCAAGAAGGTACATATGGTCCAATGGCCCCCTGTGACCCAGCTGTCATCCAGTCAACCTCCTGAAACAATGTGTTGAGTTGACCAGAAGCTGACCACAGATGAATGAGTGAGTCCAGCTTGGTCCAGCAGAGAATGACCTAGCCCAAGCAAATCTAAATTCACTCTCAGAATCAAGAGCTCAAGGGGTGCCTGGGGGGCATAGTTGGTTAAACATCCAACTCTTGGTTTCGTCTCAGGTCATGATCTCAGGGTCCTGAGATCGAGCCCCGCATTGGGCTCCATACCCAGGTTGGAGTCTGCTTGGGATTCTTGTTCCCCTCTCTCTCTGCACACCCCTCTAAAATAAATAAATCTTTTTTAAAAAGAAGAATCAAGAGCTCAAAAAATGTTAACATTTTTTACAAAAATGAGTAGGATTTAGGTTGCTTCTGTGAAGTTTAGCAGCCAGTCAAGGTCACTGCTATTATTCTGCCATCCAAAATGCTGATGCTAAGTGCAACCAAGGTTTCAGGTCTAGTTCAGTTCTAGGCCTGACTGGGGCTGGGGGCATGGATCCAGGGACCAGAGGAGGCAAGGTTTCACAGAGGTCATGGTAGGTGGAAGGAGGGCTCCTGTCTGGCTGCCGCTGCAAAACACCCAACAATTTGCTGCAAGATCACAGAGTGGGAAGAAAGAAAAGATTTCCAATAACTGAAAAATTCTTTATGATCCAGGGCTCTCCATGTACTCAATCTCAATGAATCCTCACGAAATTCCTCTAAGAAAGTGGCGATCATCAAATCAAGTAATTTGCCCAAGGCCCTACATCTTGCAAGTGTGAGTGATGAGGTTGGGCTTTGAAGAGCTAACACCCTTAACTGCTGCTCAGCCTTGCACTCAGTGGAAGGAACGCCCGATTTAGCATTGCATGGATTTGTCATCAAATTATCTCCGTGGCGCTTATTAGATACAGACTGTGGGCAATTACATTGAATCTCTCTGAGCCTCAGTTTCCTAATCTGAGAAAATGGGAAACAACAATACCTATCACTTAGGGGAAACATAAATGGGTTACATGATGGAAATGTCACTCCGTAAATGTTTCCTCTTTTTCTCTCATGTTCTAAGATGAGAACCTGGCTTTCTGCAGGTCATGGTAATTTATCCTGGAGCTTCTGCATGAAGAGAAATGCTTTACTGCATCACTCTGTAATCCCAGACCATTTCTTGCATTAATTTTTGCTATTTCTCTCTCTCTCTCTCTCTCACACACACACACACACACATTCCCAGATTTCAAAAGACACATCTGCTCTTACCCTCACTTTTTGTCCAGAAAGCACAAACACGTTGCCTTGGGCCATATCCTGCTAGTTCACCTGCTCTTTGCTACATCTGTTCATGCACATCTGTACTCACATCTGAAGGAGCACCTTTCCTGAAATCATCTCCCTATACCTCCATCCCCCACCCCATCCGACAGAGACCCTGGGTCCCACCTGAATAAGGCTTTGTGAAATAGCCTCCTGAAGCTGTCGTCTTCAGTCAGTGGGGATAATGGGATTATTCTATCTGTGTAATAATAACATGTTCAATTTAAAGAGAAAAAAAATCTGAAGCCACTTAAAAGCTGCTGTTGGCGCCGACATATTATTTCAGTAATGAATAATCACTAAAGATATTATTCTGGATGCAGTTACCATGCAGTGATGTGAATAGAATGCATTAGATGGAAAATTGTATTTCAAGTAAATATATGCACTGGTAGAAATGTATTACCACCCATTAATATGTATTAATTCAGAACCAAATGCCAACTGGAGTGTGCCTGCCTGGGTTTGAATGGCAGGCAGTGATTTGGAAGTGGGAGGAAAGAGGTTTGGATTTGGTCAAAGAGACTGAGAAATGATAATGAGGGTGGTGGTTCATGATTCAAAATGAACAGGCGACAGAGCAGGCATGGGGAGCACCCCTCCCACATCTCTTTAAGAGACTTTATCGTTGACTAAGGCATACTGATAACTATTGACATTTCTGCAGCAGGGGCTCTTTCCCCTCTCCCATAGTCTCCATCTTCAAGTACTCTTTCTAAAGGAAAGGAAAAGACAAACCAGTATATTTTTTGTTAGGGTAACTACCTTCACATCTTCCCCTCACTCTCTCCTTCCCTCCCTCTTGCTCAGTGCACAACAGGAAAAACTGTCAAGCTTGTCATCATCAAGATGAGCTTCCCCAAATCTGAAATCTGCGGGGTTCCCTCATTAGCACAGGGCTCCAGATCTAAATAGCAAAGGTGGTTTCCCCATTCTTTTTTTTTTATTCTTATGTTAATCCCCATACATTACATCATTAGTTTTAGATGTAGTGTTCCATGATTCATTGTTTGTGCATAACACCCAGTGCTCCATGCAGAATGTGCCCTCCTCAATACCCACCACCAGGCTAACCCATCCTCCCACCCCCCTCCCCTCTAGAACCCTCAATTTGTTTTTCAGAGTCCATTGTCTCTCATGGTTCGTCTAGGTGGCTTCCCCATTCTTTTTTTTTTTTTGGCTTCCCCATTCTTAAATGGAACATGCTCCAGGTGCCTGGGTGGCTCAGTTGGTTAGATGTTGGACTCTTCGTTTTGGCTCAGGTCATGATCTCAGGATCCTGAGATCAAGCCCCGCATTAGGCTCCACACTCAGCACAGTCTGCTTGGGATTCTGTCTCTCCCTCTCCCTTTGCCCTCCCCACCCCCCGCTGTGTACCCGCATGCGTGCACGCTGTCTCTCAAATGAATAAATAAATAAAATCTTAAAGAAAACACCTATCTTTTAAATGGCACACCCTCAAGTCCTCCCCTTTTCTCATTTTATGGTTTCTCAAGTACTCCAAAGATTTAAGGACTCTGCAGGTATTGGCACCTTAACAGGGGAATTCTCAAGCATGCATTTTCTCCTATTTGGAGCAATTTTATCTAAAAAGATACAAGACAGATGATTAAGCATCTGTCTTCAGCTCAGGTCATGATCTCAGAATTCTGGGATCAAGCCCCAAATGGGGCTCTCTGTTCAACGGGGTGTCTGCTTCTCCCTCTCACTCTCCCTCTGTGTGCTTATTCTCTCTTTCTCTCTCAAATGGATAAATAAAATCTTTAAAAAAATTAAAAAATTAAAAAGATAAGATTGTAAGCCTCTCATTAAAAGACACCCTAGAAAGAGTGAAAACACAAAATAATATTTTAAAGCCCATAATCAACAAAAGATTAGTATCTAGAATATATAAAGAATAGCCAAAATATTAACATATAAAAGACAGACAACTGATAGGAAAATTGACAAGACTAGTTCAGGTGGAAAGAAAGAAAAAAAGAAGAAAGAAAGAAAGAAAGAAAGAAAGAAAGAAAGAAAGAAAGAAAGAAAGAGAGGAAGGAAGGAAGGAAGGAAGGAAGGAAGGAAGGAAGGAAGGAAGGAAGGAAGGAAGGAAGGAAAAGAAAGAAAGAAAGAAAGAAAGAAAGAAAGAAAGAAAGAAAGAAAGAAGAAGGAAGGAAGGAAGGAAGGAAGGAAGGAAGGAAGGAAGGAAGGAAGGAAGAAGGAAGGAAGGAAGGAAGGAAGGAAGGAAGGAAGGAAGGAAAGAAAGAAAGAAAGAAAGAAAGAAAGAAAGAAAGAAAGAAAGAAAGAAAGAAAGAAGGAAAGAAAGAAAGAAAGGAAAGAAAGGAAGGAAGGAAGAAAGAAAGAAAGAAAGAAAGATGGAAGGATGGAAAGAAAGAGAGAAAGAAAGAAGAAAGGAAAATCCAAATGGCCAACAAATCAATATTAGAGATTTGAAAATGGAAAGTAAATCCACAATAAAATATCTTTGAACATCCATCTAATGGCAAAAAAAAAGTAGTCCTTTGATACCAAGTGGATAGAAATGTGGAACAAGAGAATCTGTCACACACTGATGGTGGAAATGTAAATTAGTAAAATCTCTTTGGAAACAGTGTGCCACTGTCTTCTACAGCTGAGAGCATGCATGTTCTATGATACAGCAGTTACAATCCCAGCCATGTACCCTCGAGAAACACATGCACTTGCACACAAATACCCATAGGAGCACCGCTCAAAATTGCCTCAAACCAGGATCACCAGTAGAGTGGACAGAACATGCGGCAGCCACACGACCAAATACTTCACAATGAAGGTGAGCAGGCTACAACTCCCTGCAGCAAGATGAACATCCCAAATGTAATACTGGGGTAGACTCCAAAATACATACAATGCGATTGCTTTTACGAATTGTTCAAAATGAGGTAAGACTAAACCATACTGCTTAAGGATGCACACACTGTGATAAAGTATAAAGGAAAGCAAGGAAATGACCCTTCCTGGGTCAGGAGGGTGGTTATGTCCACGTGGAAGAGAGGTGCATAACAAAGATTCTGGGTGCCGGTGTCATTCTGGGTCATGACCTATATGGATGTTAGGTATTCACTTCATGATCATCTGCTTAAATATATACAGCTCCATTTCCTATTCTTGACTCCATGTATGCCTGTTATAGTTTGCTATAGGAAGTTAATGTTAAGGGACACTTGAGTGGCTCAGTCAGTTGAGCATCCGACTCTTGATTTCAGCTCAGGGTCATGATCTCAGGGTTGTGAGATCAAGCCCCGCCTCAGGACCACGCTCAGTGCGAAGTCTGCTTGAGGATTCTCTCTCTCTCCCTCTGCCCCTACCCCTACACACACTCTCTCTCTCTCTCAAACAAATAAATCTTTAAAAGAATAAGTTAATATTAAGAATGTAACCCAAACTGGCACATTCCCCAGTTGACTATTGCAGGTGCCCTGGTTCTAGCCTCATATCTTTTTCCAAACTTTGGTTTACATTTCAGCATGCTGCCCTGTCCTCTCCCCAGCCCTTCCCTGCTGGATGCAGTACCTTCTCACACATTCCCAAAGGTAGGTTTGCTCCAGTAAGCAGCACTCAGAGCAACACTGCAGGCAGGTGCCCACTCCCTCCTTCTTGACACATCATCTCTGGAGTTCCATGATACCAATGTCTCCCGGTGATCCTCTTATGCCCCTAGCTGCTCCTCATCTCCTTATGGCTTCTCTTCCTCCCCTCCACTCAATCTTGGGGTAGCCTAGCACTCAGCCTTGTGCCTCCCCCATGATCTCCTTCTCTTCCATCTGCTCCTCCTCTCTCCTCTCCTCTCGCCACTCTCTATGTTGATGGTCTCATCTAGACCCATGGATTTAAACATCCTCACTGATCACCATGTCTTATAGGGTTTCCGAACTCCAGAGACACATCTGCTGTCAACCTGGCACTTGAATTTGTATGCTGAGAAATACCAAACTGAACTCGTCTGGAACGAGATGTCTTGCTCCCCAAATCCACTGTCAAACCTGCCACCCCCCAACTTCTCATTCCAGATCAATAGCTACTTCATTAAACCAGTTTCCCAGGTGAAAAACCAGAACCCACACTTGTTTCCTCTTCTCTTACTCCCCATGTTCCATTTACGCCATGTGCTATCACTTCTGCCTGCAAGAGGTATCTGGACTCCATGTTTTCCTCCATCTCAGCTGCTCCCACCATAGGTCAGATCACCATCACCTGTAAATAACTCTTGTGATGTCCTCTTGATGCATCTCCCAGTTGCCACATGAGCACCCACCTCCTGCAATCCATTCTCTGCCCAGCAGTTTAGAAGATCTTCTCTAAATAAATAATGCAACACTATACTGTTAAAGACCTGCCAATTGTTCTCTGTTATACTTAGAATGAAATCTGCCTTCCTTGCCATGAATGACAGAGCCCCTCGCCATCTTCCCTGCTCAGCCCACCAACCTCCTTTGACTTCAGTCTTCATCTGCCCAGCTCACCATGCTGTAGACACAATCACCTTCTTTCTGATTCCACCAAAAATAAGAGCTTTCCCTGTGATCTCAAGGACTTTAGACTCCTGTCTCCTCTTCTAGAATGCACTTTCTCCAGGTTTTCTGTATCCGACCCCTTCTCATAATCCCCTCAAGGAGGGCCTCCCTGGCCGGCCATTCTGACAGGGCTCTTCTGGAACCTTCCACCAACCCCTTGCTTTATTTCATTGCCCTAGTTGTTTTCTAAAACACCCTATTTGCTGAGTTGAGGTCTTGTTCCTTGTTATGTCCCCGGTCACTAAAATAAAGCCTGACACTCAATAAGTATTGACTGAATTTAAGACTAAAGGAGGGGGTGGAGGGCTTTTCCTAACTTTGTATCCTTGTCTTATCCAGAATTTACTGCATTATTAATGGTAGATTGGGGTCAATTTTCACATTTTATGATACAAAGTCCTGCAAATGTTACTGAATTTATAAGGATTCTCATGATTGCTATGGGCATCCATTGTATCGTGTAATGTGAATGACAGTGAATGAAAATTCCCATTTGCTGCTGGTGCATTAACTCAATAGAATTTGGAATTCTTTGGAACTTGTTGGTAATATTTATCAGAAGCTTAAAAAAATGTGCAGAGACTATTATATCCACTTCTAACATTTTATCTTGAGGGGAGGAGAATAAAACATATGAGTATGTATTTATAATAACAAAACAAAAACTAAATAAATACAAAATCCTGAAAACAATTTGAGGATATGATAGCTAGGATCTGGTCTAATAAGCTATCTGGAAAGTTGAATATCTTGCAATCATTAAAATTATGTTGTAAAAGATTATTTAACATCATGAAAAGTTGATCTTTTAAGTTGTAAAAGGGTATTTACAATGTGATCATATTTTCATTGAAAAAAAATCATGGTATTTTATTATATAAAATTATGCATAATGAAAAGGTTGAACAGCATATGATACAATGTAAGCAGTGGGTGGTAGCATTATGAATGAATATCTGTATTTTCCAAAGCATCTACAATGAATTATATGTTTCAATTTATAAAAATAATGATTTATTTGGTTTTTAAAAAATATATATGTACAAAATGAAAAAATGGCAGATATCTCCACTAGATAATTCTTGCTGATTTTTAAAAATATTTTATTTATTTATTTGAGAGACAGAGAGAGCACGAGTAGTGGGGAGGGGCAGAGGGAGAGGGGGAAGCAGACTTCCTACTGAGCAGGGAGCCCAACACAGGGCTCGATCCCTAAACTCTGGGACCATGACCTGAGCCAAAGGCAGATGCTTAACCGACTGAGCCACCAGGTGCCCCTTGCTGATATTTTAAATGAAAAATCTTCACTATGTGAGAAAATCAAAACAGTATAAAAGGTGAAAGCTTTCCTAATATGCCCTTCCTCTGTCTTGTCTCTTCCCACAATAACCTCTACTAACATTTTCTTATGCATAAGAAATTTTTCTCCATAACGACCTTATTTTGTCAAAAGCTGGAGAATACACCATTGTAAGGATGTGCCATAATTTATTTAACCATTTATCATAATGAGGGACATTAGGATAGCTATCTGGGTTTTTTTGCTATTATGAAAGATGATGGAGGGAGTAGGGAAATCTCTAGAAGCTTGATTACTGAGTCAATATGCGTGTACCTTTTTCTATTTTGAGATATAGTGCTAAATTGCTCTCCCAAAACACAACTGTCAAATAATATTTGTGGTTTGCTTTAGGGTTGCCTTTTATGTCATGATGGTATGAGGGGATGTTTCATTCTTCCAATTAATTCATAAAGAAAACTAGAGCCTCTCATTTTTCAGGATGGGGGATTTGGACAGGGTGATTTGTAATGCCATTTCTAGCACGAAAGTTTTAAGGATTCCATGAGCCACACTCAGAAACACAAAAAAGTATCACTGGAAGTACACAGTAAGGAAGAAAATTTGGGTTAGGAGAAAGAGCACTGGAATGAGAGCCTAGTCTCTGGTCTATGAGTGACATGGGTGTTCATGAGTCCTTGAATTTGGGAAGAGGTCCCAGTATCATTCAGAACTGACCTTTGAATCCAAGAAGTGGGCTCTGTGCATAACCCACAATGGCCCAGTGTTGTGAGCCCACAATGAATGGCATGCAAGGCCCCATAGCAAGGGAGACTGCATGTAAAAGTTACTGCATGGCCCCATGGTGTCCATTTTGTGGCTGGCCATTGTGTTCCTTGGGGTATGTAGACATAGGGGGAGTAGGTCAGTGACCCTGGAAGCATGTGACATTCACTTGGAAAATTCCTAGCATGTGAGTTCATTATGAATGACCTCTTTAACATTTGAAAGTTCAACATTAGGCTTTCTCTACCCAGGCAAGGTGACGGGAGCAAGTCAGGTGTCTGTTGCCCATTATCCTCATAAACAGGCACTGGATTAGCAGTCCAAAGGAGACAATCTTTTCTTTTTATTAACCTGAATTCCTTGGAACAAATTGGATTTGCTTATTCTAATTATCCTCAGGCATGCCTGAATCCCAATGCATTTTACCATTTCAATAAATAGCAGTATTGGTTTGATTACCCTTAAAATTCACCCACTTGTAGAATAAAATATATGCAGATTTTACAACAATCCTGTATAATTATTTCAGAGCAGACCTAGTGAGAAAATCTTTGTTGTGTGGAAGCCAGAGCAAGAGTGTTAAGATGATGAGATAGGGCGCCTGGGTGGCTCAGTTGGTTAAGCGACTGCCTTCGGCTCAGGTCATGATCCCGGAGTCCTGGGATCGAGTCCCGCATCGGGCTCCCAGCTCGGCGGGGAGCCTGCTTCTCCCTCTGACCCTATCCCCTCTCATGCTGTTTCTCTCTCTCTCTCTCTCTCAAATAAATAAATAATTAATTTAAAAAAAAAGATGATGAGATAATTATGGCTCAAGATACCACTCTCTTCCAGAGGGAAGAGCGAGGTTGGTCATCTAGGTTGCTAAATATTACAAATATTTCCGAGGAGAGGGAAACGAGTCACCTAGAGCTCAGGGAGAAGAGAGGAAGCTGTGTTGTCGGGGCAGGTAGAGCCCAGCCGTATATGGTGGATGAGGATGAGGTGGCTGCACACAGGGCTCCAAGGCTGAAGCAGATTGATCTAGAACAGAACCCAGAGTTCCCAACAGCAACAACAGCAAGAGGTCACACTCAGTGCTGACCACACACCAAGTGCCAACCAAAGCTTTCCACAAGCAAGTCTTGAATTCTCACAAAAAGCATGCAATGTGGATATGAGCATAGTGTCCACTTTATAAATGGGAAAACCAAGTGGAGGAGAGGAGAAGTAACTTGCCCGCCATCATGCAAGTAGTCAGTGCGGGCACCAAGCTGGAAACCAAGACAGTCGGACTTGAGAGCCCCTCTCCGTAATCAGATCTACCTGGGAATTGGGAGACCGGGACATCCAAAGGCCTTAAGGAAGGTGTCATATCACATTACAATTTTTGACAGTTTTCTCTCCAATGTTCCAATGCTGTCTTTGTCTCTGACCAGGTTTGTTGAGTTTCTCAGAGCAACATCTTGAGCCGGTTTCCGGGGCCCCAGTTTCCTCAAGGGAAACCTGAGACAGGGACCATTAGTGGACCATTTGCTCCCATCCAGGTATAGAACTATGGCTGAGGAGTGACTGCCAAGTAAGGGTTCCATTTCCCAGCCTGCCTTGCATGTAGGGGGCATTATGAGACTAATGCTAGCTAATAGAAGGTGAGCAAAATCAATCCATGTCACTTCCAGGATGAAATGCATAATCAAGTCTTGACTCACTGTTTGGAAGATGCTCAGGACAGCCACACTGGTACATGGGCATTGAAAATTTTGCACAAGAAAGAAAATGAATATTTATTCTATTTAGCCCCTGAACGTTGAGGTTTTTGGTATAGCACTTAGCCCTACACAGTTCTTTGGAGACTTAAAAGGGCAAACAAATGCCAGACAACTATTCAGTGTCTTATACCCAGTTCCTTGAAATCACTTCAGTGCCTTAAAGGTGAATGGGGTCTTGTTATTCATAACAAACCCCTTTCCACCACATGTGGGTTTATGTTCATGAGGTGACTTTTGGAAACACCTAAGGTTGGGGGCCAGTTGCCAGAAGAACCAATCAGAAATAGAGGGGATGGAAATTTCAGTCCTGCCCCCCTGATTTCTGGGAGGAGAGAAGAAGCTGGAGGTTGAATCAATTAGCAATGGCCAGTGATGTAATCAATCATGCCCATGTGTGCCGCCTCCGTAAAAACCCAAAAGGAGGGGGTTCGAAGAGCTTCCAGATTGGAGAACCGAGTGGTTCTGCTGCCACATACCACCATGCCCAGCCTCAAACTTCACATGAACAGAGGCTCCCTTGTTTGGGACCCTGTCCTATGTCTATCTTCATCTAGCTGTTGATTTGTATCCTTTCTTATCCTTCGTAATAAATCAGTAATCTAGTAAGCAAACATGTTTTGAGAATTCTGTGAAGCTCTCTAGCAATTTAATTGAACCCCAAAGTGGGTAATGGGAATGTTCAAAGTGTAGCCAGTTGGTCAGAAACACAGTAACAACTTGGGTTAGTGACTAGCATCTGAAGGTGAGGAGGCTGTATTGACTTGTGGGATGGAGCCCATAACCTGTGGGTTCTGGTGCTGTCACCCATAGACCGTGTCAGAATTGAGTTGAACTGTAAGACACCCAGCTAGTGTTGGAAAATTACTTGGTGTTGTGGGGAAATCCCTCCCCCCACACACATTGAAGTTGGGTCCAGAAGCTTTAGCCCTAAAATTAAGTCCCTCATGAGCCTATTCCAAAAAAGCTCCCACATACCTTACAGTTAGGATTTTATGAATGAAGACAATATGAGGCAGGCTGAAAATACTTGCTGTCCTTAAAAGATCTTCCCACCCCTTATTTCTTGAATTTCTACCATTAAAGAAATAGGTTTTGAGGGGCCTCCAAAACTTTGAAGTCTTTCAATATCAGTAGTGGATTGAGCAGTTTATAATTTTAGTTTTAACAGTGCTTTATCTTTGGAGGTAGGTCCTTCAAAAGAATCCCTGACATAATGAATACAGTAACAAGAATTCATAGGGACTGACCTTAAGTAAAACATAATCTCTGGGTATTATGCTTAGCAAAATAAGTCAATCAGAGAAAGACAAGTTTCATATGATCTCACTGATATGAGCAATTTGAGAAACAAGACAGAGGATCATAGGGGAAGGGAGGAAAAAATGAAACAAGATGAAACCAGAGAGGGAGACAAACCATAAGAGACTCTCAATTTCAGAAAACAAACTGAGGGTTGCTGGAGTGGTGGGGGGTGGGAGGGATGAGAGGTGATGGACACTGGGGAGGGTGTGGGCTATGGTGAGCGCTGTGAATTGTATAAGACTGATGAATCACAGACCTGTACCTCTAAAACAAATAATACATTATATATTTTAAAAAAAGAAAGAAGATAGTAGGAAGGGGAAAATGAAGGGGGGGGAATCGGAGGGGGAGAGGAACCATGAGAGACTATGGACTTTGAGAAACAAACTGAGGGTTTTAGAGGGGAGGGTGGTGGGGCGATGAGTTAGCCTGGTAATGGGTGTTAAGGAGGGCACACACTGCATGGAGCACTGGGTGTTATATGCAAACAATGAATCATGGAACTCTACTTCAAAAACTAATGATGTAATGTGTGGTGACTAACATAATAAAATAAAATTAATTTAAAAAAACCATAACCTCTGCCTCAATTCTTGTGTACTACTAATAAATTCTAACTGTGAATTGTGTCCACAGAGACTAATGATAATATTATGATCACTAAAAGAACCCAATGGTATTCATCTTGAGAGTGTGAGCCTCCCAATATTCCAGACCATATTTTTGCTTTTGACCAGATGCCCATTTAGATTGGCTTCTGACATCCAGAGTTAACTAGTCACCCAACCATTTATTACTTATATGTTGATGCATAACAAGTTGTCACAAATTTAGCCACACAAACTTCAAACCACACACATATGTTATCTCATAGTTCCTGTGGGTCAGGAGTTTGAGCATAGAATAAATGGGTTCTCTGTTTTGGGGTGTCTCATAAGACTACAGTCAAGTTGTTTGCCAGTGTCGGTGTCTCATCTGAATGTTTGACTAGGAAAGGATCCATATCCAGGCTTATCTACATGGTTGATGGCAAACTTCTTTGTTGTGGGCTATTGGAATGATGGCATCCATTTCTAGTTGGCTGTTGGGTAGAAGTCCCCACCTGTTCTTTATCATGTGGTCCTCCCCAGCATGGCAATTTGCTTTGTCAATGCCAGCAAGGGGAAGAATGTAAATATCCCTGGTATCCATTTTCCATCTTGTGGTCTCAGTAATACATTTAAAACATTAATTAGATCAAATCACTCCCCTGTTTACAACCCTCTAATGGCTTTTCATAACATTTAGATAAAAATTCCATGTTCTTTATCAGGTGCATGCTCTAGGCTTTCTCTAGCTCCTTGACCACAACCCTTACCATTCTCCAACTTTATAATTGTGCTTCACCACACCACCCTTCCTTCCCTTCCCCTACATTACCAAACTTATTTCAGCCCCTGGGCTCTTGCACATGTGGTTCCCTGCTTCAGAGCAGGAAACACTCTGCCTCAGAGCTTTGTATGGTTCCTTTGTACATTTCAGGTCAAAAATTTCCTCCTTAGTGAGGCCTTTCTTGACCATTCAGTCTAAAGAAGTTTCCCCAAACCCATCACTTTGTACCACATCCCCTGGTTTTATATCTCTCCGTAGCATGTAACGCTCTTAAAAACTATCTGGTTTATTTGTTTCCTTATAATCTGTCTCCCTCCACCAAGATGTAAAATGCATGTAGGTAGAGACTGATGGTAATTTGTTCTCTATTTTTGTAGTATAACATTTATTGGATGGATGGATGGATGGACGGATGGATGAATGGGTGGATGGGTAGATGGATGAATGGATGTTGTTTCTTTGCTTGGGACTTCCTTCAGAAGGTCATGATGTAGCAGCACTATGAACACTTTGACAATCAAGTAGTAAAGCAAGCTACATTCCTGAGTCATAAAGAACCATCAAACCTAGGACAGTAGTCTCCTTCTGCCTGTCTCGCTCCAGGCCATTCGGAGTATAAAGTTCAAAACCCTCATAAATGGAAAATTATGACAGGGAACATTTGAAGCATGTTTCTGCTCTTAAAAATGTATGATCAGGAGAGTTCTGGGGAAAAAAAAGACTAAACAATCCTAGACACCCACAGAAAAAGAGCCATATGTTGGCAGTAGGAAGAAAGATGGCTAAGAGTCTGGGAACATTGTATGAACCCCAAGAACCCCACTTCTGGGAACTGGATCAGCCAGGAAGAAATATCAGCTGTTCAACAGACTATAGGCTGAGCAAGATTGGGAGACTAGAAGAACCCTCCAGAAGAGGGGAAGCTGAGCTGGGCCAGACAGGGGATGGAGGAAGGTAGAGGCAGAGCAGGGAGTGATTTGGCCAGGGCTAGGAAGAGATGCAAAGTAAAGGAGGCAGCCTTAACATCACTCACAACTCATTGCAATTGTGTATCCCTCCAGATCCTCGGGAGACAGGAAAGAAGGGGCTGGATGGGTCTTGTCTATGCTATTGCCCCTTTGCAAGGGAAAAATATGCAGCCTGGCAGGATCCAGTGAGACCACAAAGGTGGTTAAGGTCAAGATCAAATTGGACTAAAAGCAATGTGGTCATTTCAAGACTTGGAAAGCATCTCTGAAGAAAACAGCACTGAACAGTAAAGTCAAGAGGCCAGTTCCATGACTGACTCTTTCCAGAGATGGCCTATGTATATACTGAGTGCAACACCTACTCTCCCAGAGCCTCAGTTTCTCCATCTGTAAAACAAAGGAAGTGAACAAGAACAAGGATCACACATTCAAATGCTTCCAAGAACCTGGGTGGTTATGCAAATCGTCAAAGCAAATGGACCGGGTATGGGATGGGATCAGTGGAGCCCTGGGGGAAGTATGCCTTATTTAAGGAAACTGTCTTAATGAAAATAAATAAATAACAAATAACTACTCTGAATGTCACATAAATATGCTTGCCAGCTCCTGGTTTGCAACCTTCCAGGAGAGAGAGTCTCTGGGACCCTTGACGATTATAACACAATTCTGTGGATCTGCTCATTTTATTGGCTCTCAGAAATGTGAGTTTGGTACATTCCCTTTGATTCTAGGAAAGCATGAGTCCATTTGAATCAAGGGGAATATGGAAGAGCTGTTTGTGTGTAAGCCAGGAGCCTTGATTTGGCTTCCTGGGAGCTGCATCTGGATCCCTCGGAAAGCAGGTCAGGGTTGGGAGTGTGGCTCAGGGCCATGGGACATGTGCTCTCCCTGTCTTTCCTCTCCTGCCCACCGCAGCTGCCCACCCCACCCAGCCTGTGTCTAATTGCCCCAATTCAGTTCTGCGAGCATAGGAGGAGTGGGGAGAAGCAAAGCAGCACCTGCCTAGGGGGGCTTCCATGAAACTATTAGGAAAAAGCAGCCCCTCTGGGCAGACACAAGGCCACAGGCACATGGCTTTGCAATGGAGTTCTTCTGTCTGGGTTCTTAGATCCTGCTAGTCCTTTTGGCCAATACTTTCGGGCAGCACAGAAACTATACTATGAATCGCAGCTGCCCTGCAGGAAAGGGAGGAGATGCCTGCTCACAGAAACCTGAGGGATATGGGCAAGGCAGCGGTGAATGGAGGGCAGGCCCGCTGCTCTGAGACCAGGTCCCTGTACCTCTGGCCAGGCCCATGGCTGGAAAATGTTTAGCAACAACAAGGCAACGTGAAGCCACAGCATCAGCTCTGCTTCCATGGCCACCTCAGTTTCCCTCTTGACAGCACGGCTGAGAGATGGCTCTTGGCAACACCAAAGCCCGGCATAACAAGCCACAAAGACACTTGATGGTGACATCTGCCTGGCAGAGCTGGAGGTGGGTCCTGCACCTCCCTGGAACATCTGGCTCTGCTTCCCAATTGAATAGGATGATGCCAGGTGGCCTTCCCCTGCAGCTCAGGGGTTCTGTCGTAAGGACAAGGAATTGGTTCTCCAGCAGGCACGTACTTGACACCATCGGCTCTTCCTCTTCTCCCAGACTGACTCGACTTCTGCCTGAGACTCCTAAGTGTGTCTGGGGTAAGTCTGCCCCTTCAACAGCCCGCTCCCCAGAGCTCCTCTTAAATGCACTTCGCGTGCCTCTGCCCCACCTGCAGGAGCCCACAAATACAAAATCCCTCATTTTGGAATTCTCATCAGCCTCATGAATATCACAAAGATGTATCACGGCACCTTCCTTCTCCAGCCCCCCGGCCGGTTGATACTCGACGCACGTTCACAAGGAAAAGGCCAGTAATTGGTTTTGCTGGGGGAACAACCTCACAGATAAATGTCCTGTGTACAATCATTTACCTTCCCCGGGTGTATGTGTGTTTCTGTCTCAGGTGCCTCTCCCTCTCATTGCTCACTCCTTGCGCCCCGTATGCCATCGTGGTGACGGAGGGGCTGTCAGACCCGCCAGCACACAGCTTCTGGAGGAGAGAAGCCTGGCTCAGGCAGACAGGTACATGGCTCCAGAATCAATCTGCTCCTCCTTTATACAAGCCTCCCTTTTAGTTATCATGCCAGAGTAAGAAAGCTTTCAAAGAGAAAGGCTATTTGGCAATATTAATTTGTGTCCAGTGGATGGTGTGTTGGAGGGCCAAGAGCCATGTCGAGTCCATACCCTCCACCCCTACAGGAGGAAATCGGGTTGCTTCTCGTTGAATACCAGGATGTCATTCTCTGGCCCTTTATCTGTCATCTCCCCCTACCTTCCCTGGGCCCCCGGCACCAACTCCATCAAACCCCTATGGTTCCATAATGCTCTCACATTTCTGCAGCAGGACCCAAGTTATTTCCTCTACCTGGAGGACCCTTCCCACCTTGGATGACTTGCAGATCCTACTCATCTTTGCAGACCTGTAGAAGTGTCAGCTGTCAAAGTCTTCTTTGACCTCTCTCATCGCCCATCTGTCAATTCATCTCCATGAGCACGCCGAGTCCCGATGGACACTCTGCAGGGCCTCCCACACAGCAGGGTTGCATGTGGAAGGTGGTTCTCTGACTCCCATCTAGGACTGGTGAGTCTCTGAAGGAGAGTGGCTGGTTGCGTTGGATCTGTGTGTTTTGCCAGACATTTGAGATGGTCTTAGAACAGGACGATGGCTCATCCCCAACTCCCAATGAGCATGTATTGACTGCTTAAAGAAGGGGAAGAGGCAGAGAGCTTCAAGCTCACCCCCTCTCCCCACCCCGCAAGAGACGCTTACTGATTAACACCATCGCAGGGGACAACAGACAGAGAGATTTGGACATTCTTGGGTTTTCTTTCCAGCTTCTTCATTTTCTAGCTACCTGACTTGAGTTAAGGTAATCGCCTCTTCCAGGCTGCAGTGTTCTCACCTGTAAAATGTGGATCATGGAACCTCCCATCATCGTATAGCTCAGAGAAGGCATGACATTCTACACACATACGAGGGGCACCAGATGCCAGATATTAATTTAATTTTGCTTATAACATTTTTTTATCCTTTCAGTTTGTTGTACAGATAAAATCCTGTTAAGGCAACAGCTATAAGAAAAATCTCTCTGTGAAAAAAAAAAAAAAAAGAAGAAGAAAAGTTCCAATTGCTAGCTCTGATTAATTTATTCAAGGCAATATCCAGAACAGTAAAATCCCCAACTACCACAAGTTTGGAGAGGCCGGTAGCGTTCTTTGGAAGTTGACTATATATGATTTTGTATTTAGTGTCATTCCTTCATAGATTATACAGAGATAAAATGTCAAATTATTTGGGTTCCTTCCATACATCACTTAGTACTTAGCACTCAGTACTTAGCACTGAGTACTTGGCTCGAAAACCATGAGTAGTAAGTATTCCATTTAACTTGAGTGAAATGTGTCATTTGTATCCAGCAACATGTAGACCACAGTGCCTTTCTTATGAATCATGAATTCAAGTAGGCACTGCTATGGGGAATTTTGTTAAAGCTAGTAGCTATCATAATGGTGTTATAATCATGGTCACATCCTGTACTTGTCCAGGGTCTTCCTCAGCCCTTCTTAGAAGACTGAAGACTGAAGGGGCCTTCTATGGCAGTTGTCCTCAGTGCCTGCAGACAGCAAGAAGGCACATGCTACCATTTGGAAAGCAAGGGAATAATGAAAGTGTCTACATGTTCTCCAATGAGGAGACGGAACATAACATATAATTGTCACATTTATGTAAGGCTTTTCCTACCACAAAGCCCATTACGAGAACTTCTCAAACTCAACACCCAAAAAACAAATAATCAAGTCAAAAAATGGGCAGAAGATATGAAAAGACACTTCTCTGAAGAAGACATACAAATGGCTAACAGACACATGAGAAAATGTTCATCATCATTAGCCATCAGGGAAATTCAAATCAAAACCACATTGAGATACCACCTTACACCAGTTAGAATTACATGTTATCCAAATCCCATTTCCAAACCAAACTCTGGCCTTTCCTGGTGCCCACCTACAAGCAAGCCCCTTACTGTCCTCTGTTCTAAGATTTTTGTTAGAATATGCAATTCCTATGAAAATAATTCACCTCTCAACCCAATTTAAGGGAACTGCACTACCATTTTACCAAGATCTTCCCATCGACTGAGTGATTTCTTCTTTCATTCAAATGGTTATTGGACACACTTGTCAGGATCTGTACTAGGTTCTCAGAAGTGAAACAGAGGCAGAATATAGGGGTTCCCCAGACCAAGCCCCTGCCTTCCAAAAGTTAGAGATTCTAAGCAATGGTAGATGAATGCACACATCTCGCTCCTGCTAAAACTATATATGGTGCCCTGAGGACAGAAACGCTGCCCCTGAAATATCTGAATTATCAAAAGGCTAACCAAGTAATATCCACTGTCCAAAAGTCCCAGTGACAGGAAAGAACAGGACAGAGGTTTCAATTCCCGATCTGACACTTAACTAGTCGTGTGACTAGAGGAAGTTACTGTCCTCTCTGAGTCTTTTCGTCATCTATAGAATAATGCTAATAATATCGACAGGCAGGGATGTTGTGAGGAATAAAGGCTTAGCATCTAGAAAGCATAGTAAGTACCCATGAATATAAGCAGTGTCTCTCCAAACCCACTCCCTACTAAGAACTGTGTGTGTGTGTATGTGTGTGTGTGCGCACGCATGTGTGTGCATCTATTTTCTGTGCCTTCACTCATTCGTCTTGTTTCTTCGATATTTCTTCTCATATTAACCCATTTCTGGTTGCCTGATTCTTGTTCTGGGAACTTCTCATTATTGTAACTTTAAGGGGAGATCAAAATGGCATGTGTTCACCGAAGCTCATAGAGAAGAAAACTATTTCCTGCAGAAATATGTTAGAATGCTCAAAAAAAAGTTAGAATTATCAAAAGTATATAAAGCCAGCCATGGGAATTCCGGTATATCCACCAAGGATATATCCATTACAGTTGCCAATTTTGAGAAAATTGAGACGGAAAAAATATATATTATGGCCATTGACTTCTTGATCCCCCTGGAGGAATGACCTGTATCGACTAGCATCACCTGTATTCCCAACAAAGGCATGTGTACTCCTCAGTGGAGTTCCTTCCAATGCATCACTAGTTCACTAGTTCCTTCCAATGCATCACTAGTTCACTAGTTCACTCAACAAATAATTATCAAGTGCCCAGTATATCCTGGGGTCAGTCCTAGTTCTTCATCTTCCAGCAACTTCTGTTGGGGCACACAGACAAAACAGCTCTTTGGAATTGTGTGTGTGTACCTAGGTGGACATGAGTGTGCATGCCTATCTGCTTATGTGCATGTGTGTGTCTATATGTATATACAGTTATGCGGGTATCTACATATATGTGTATGTGTGTACACATGCATGTGTTATATGTGTTCACATGTATGGGCACTAAGTATGCCTAGATGTATACGTGTCTATGTATGTGTGCATGTGTGTGTGTGTTTTAGTCCTTTCCAAGAGGTCAAACCTGCTCTTTTAATGAGGACTTTATTTTGGTGGCCAGTGTGGAAATCATCTTATTGAGAAGATGAATTACTCTATGGAATACTCTGCTACTTTTTTATAAGATACAGTAAAGTCTTTCATTGTCTACCTTTCCCTAGAAGAAGTCAAGAAACAAATCATGATTCCTGTTTATTGCCTCAGAAATCCCACTCATCCCCAGTCACTCAAACAATGAGGGCCCAGCCCAAGGCTAAGGGCAGATCAGGCATCCAACAAATGCTTGAAAGACATTGCATCTCTGCCCTGCGTTTGTCCATCACATGACTCTACTCAGATTGCCGGGTTTGGTCTGGGTGGCCCCGAGATGGCTTTGGCTAAGTCGGAGGCACTTAGTGGCCTGATACAAGTGTCCCAGGCTTGGAGAATTCAAGAATCATCTAATTCCAATGTCAGCCCATTAGTTTATTACAGAAATGACCAGGTCAGCTAAATGCACTGCCCTTGACCCCACCACAAGGTGGGCAGTACTACTCTGATAGGATGAGCTATCATCCCTCTGGGAGGCCTATATCCCCAAAGAGTGGCCCGCTGACAGGTGAGAGCAGGGAAGAGTCCAGAGAGATAGGGCGAGTGGCAACATAATCTTGATGCAAATTAGGGACAGGAAGACAAAGGCACACAGATGTTGCTTGTTGCTTCCCTGGGCACTGCCCCTGGAGGAATGAAGGCAGAGCTAAGGGAATGAAGCTGGAGACGGGGACACAGGGAGGCCAAGCTAAAGCCAGGACAGCCACCCTTAGGAATTTCAGTGCATGCGGGAGGCAGAGCACGGGAAGAGCATCTACACAGAGATCTTCAAAGCTGCCTGTCTTCAAAGCAGGGTGGCCAGGGACGAGCCCTGGGTGCAGAGTCCAGGTGTGGCTCTGCTGTTTCCAGCAGCCTGGCCCAGGGGACACTGCACAACCTCGCCAAGTCTAGTTTTCTCTGACGGTGGAAAATGATGACACCTCTCCACAAACGTGTAGATTCTGTTCACCTGGACAATATATGTTGAATAATATCTTTTTCAAACCCTGGCATGGGAGAGAGGTACAGTCACTATTATTTGCATACTCCCATAGGCATTAAACTGCTTTCCTGCAAACGATAGATGTTGGCGGGGATGCAGAGAAAGGGGAACCCTCCTACACTGTTGGTGGGAACACAAGCTGGTGCAGCCACTCTGGAAAACAGTATGGAGGTTCCTCAAAAAGTTCAAAATAGAGCTACCATACAATCCATCAATTGCACTACTGGGTATTTACCCCAAAGATACAAATGTAGGGATCCGAAGGGCCATGTGCACCCCGATGTTTATAGCAGCAATATCCACAATAGCCAAACTATGGAAAGAGCCAAGATATCCATCGACAGATAAATGGATAAAGAAGATGTGGTATACCATATATACAATGGAATATTATGCAGCCATCAAAAGGAATGAGATCTTGCCATTTGCAACGACGTGGATGGAACTGGAGGGTATTATGTTGAGTGAAATAAGTCAAAAAGAGAAAGACATGTATCATATGATCTCACTGATATGAGGAATTCTTAATCGCAGGAAACAAACTGAGTGTTGTTGGAGTGGGGGGTGGGGTGGAGGGATGGGGGGACTGGGCGATAGACACTGGGGAGGGTATGTGCTCTGATAAGTGCTGTGAATTGTGCAAGACTGTTGAATCTCAGATCTGTACCTCTGAAACAAATAATTCAATATATGTCAAGGAAAAAAAAAAAGATAGCAAGAGGGGAAGAATGAAGGGGGGGAAATCGGAGGGGTAGACGAACCATGAGAGACGGTGGACTCTGAAAAACAAACTGAGGGTTCTAGAGGGGAGGGGGTGGGAGGATGTGTTAGCCTGGTGATGGGTATTAAGGAGGGCACGTTCTGCATGGAGCACTGGGTGTTATGCACAAACAATGAATCATGGAACACTTCATCTAAAACTAATGATGTAATGTATGGGGATTAACATAAGAATAAAAAAATTAAAAACAAAACAAAACAAAAAAAATTAATGATGTAATGTATGGTGATTAACATAACAATAAAAATTTTTTTAAAAACCCTACTTTCCTACATCCCCAGAAGATACAGCCCTGTCCAAATAAGCCTCCCCAGGGAAAACTCTACTCATGTCAATTCAGCTATCCTAACTTTTGCCATTTTCACCTATGGCTCGCCTGTTCCCGAGGATATGGGCGCAAGAAGGGCATGATTTCGGGTTTGCAGATGGCCACACCACTGCCTTCCAAGTCACTGGACAAATGGCTAAAGTTTTCTGAGCTTTGTTTCATCGTCCATAAAGTGAGAATAATCACTCATAGATTTGTGATGAGGAAGAAGGAAGATACTACATATAGAGTGATGAACCCAGTACCATGAGGACAAGGGCTCAGTAAAGCCCGCTGTTTTCATTCAGCTGCTAGCACAAAGCACCTGCACTGGGGGGCCTCTAAACAACCAAAACTTATGTCCCACAGTGCCGGAGGCTGGGAAGTCAGAGATCAGGATGCCAGCAAGGTCAGGTTCTGATGGTCCTTCGTCCAGGCTGCAGACTGACGTTTGCTGTTTGTGTCCTCACATGTCGGAGAGCAGAGAGAGGAAGCAAGCTCTCCTTCAACTCTTATAAGGGCCCTAATCTCGTTCATGAGGGCTCTACCTCCATGAACTCATCTGCTCCCAATCACCCCCAAAAAGCCCCACATCCTAATACCATAACACTGGGGGATACAATTTCAACGTATGAAATTCGGGGGGGGACACAAACATTTAGTCTGCAGTGATTGCCTATCTGACAAATAATTCTAAGTACTAATACCACTACTGCTTATTATTGGCATTAATAATGAAATAAGCCTCACTGTAACCAGAAAGACCCTCGCTTGTCAAGCAGAGTGTCCCCTCTGGGGGAGAGGCTCTCAAAGCCTAGAATCACCAGCCCGGGGCTGGTTGCTGGGCTGTCCCTGCATTTTCATCCCACCAGAAAGTCGCCGAGGCGCCCTGACGCCTAGTGTTTGCTCTCACCTCTCTTGCTCGGTAACCACAAGCGATCGCTCCCACGTTTACCCAGGACACGCCACCCAAGTTGCCGTGATTGGTGACAGGTTTTCATTTCCTGCCACCATCCTTCTGGAAACGTGAGCCCATCTGGCCCTGCAAAAGGCACACAATGCAGAGCTACTGCAGGCTGGGAAATGGAGACGTGAGGATGAGGACAGAGCAGGATCCAGTCTTTCTCTGCCTGCTGGGTCAGCCCCTCGGCATCCCCCCCGCCACCCCACCCCCCCACTGTCCACAGAGCACGCGGCATGCCCAGCTCTGAACCGGGCGCTGCAGGGCCAACAAAGACCCTTCCAACAGGCATCTACCCTTGAATGGTTTTCACTGAACATGAAATATTTAGGGAGCGATCTCAGTCTATAGTCATGTGCTGTTTCCTGCAGTTTCGAGAACGGTGCGAAGAATAGTAAGAAGTAGTGGCCTGGGTGTGAGTTTGCAGGGAGTAGCGGCAGGAGGAGAAGAAGCACCGGAAGGGGCCGTGCGTGCCTCTGCCCAGAGCCAGGCTCAGAGCACATGTGGCAGGCAGGAGGGGCCAGGGGAGGCCCTTGCCCCCTGGAGAGAAAAGCACTCAGCTGTGAGTGACAGCCCAGAGTCCCAAGGATCAGAGAGTCAAACCTAATTAGATTTGTTAATTCTTACTAATTCTAAGAAAATTTGTTTTTGTTAAATCTGACTATTGCCTCACCACCAGCAGAAAGCAGGCCTGCTCTGGCTTCCATTGTCCCTTCTTATCTTGGCTGGTTGTTAGCAATGATCATTTTACTGATACAAGTAGTGATTGAGTGACTGTTGTCACGTGGCCCTCAGATGCGCTGGCTGCATGCAGCTGGGCCTTGCCACCTCCTGACCATCTCTGCCCCAAGCCAGCCACCGCGTCCCCTGCCCCCTGCTCACAACAGCATTCAGAAATGCTTCTGGCATCCCATCAATGTTTCCTACATCTCATTACATGTTTGGTTTTGATGCTTTATTTCTACGTAGTCAAATATTTGGCATGCTGAGAAGGAAAAAAAAGGGGTCCAGAGCAGCCTAGAGAGCCATTTGCAGAAAATGTAAAATAAAGGAAAAGCATCCTCTTTATCTTTTCTCCTTGCTCTGTCCCTCGGTCCTTCTGCTGTGTTCTCTCTGCAGTCTCTGTCTCTGTCTCTCTCTCTCCCTTTCGGTGTCTCCTCTCCCTCTTCCCTCCTCGTGAGGCAGCCCCTTGATGATGCCCGCTGTGAACTGCAAAAATTGCCCTCCGGGCCCCATACGACCACTGATGTATGAGGCATCTCCCACTGTCCTCATACGGGTAACGGGGTAATGACTGGGCAGGCTGGGACAGGCCGCTTCGCCCTGCCGAGTTAACCTCATATCTGGGGACTACGGGGGCAGTGAAGGAAATCAGTGACGTGGCCTGGAGCCACCTAGGAGGTGCAGGGGTTTCAGAGTCCTCAGTCACCTGCAGGAGAGCTGCAGACCCTGCTCACCTCCACACAGCACTTCCAAACAAGGTTTGAGTCATCAAGAGTCTAGACGGGAAGAGCACATCGGAAAACATGTCATACACGAAGGCTTCTCCAGTTCGGCCAAACACCCAATGGGACTAGAACCAGAGCTGAATTGGTCTGACGGCCCTTGCTCACACTGCCTGAGGTAGTTTGAAGGGCTGAGCCATAATGTCATTACATCCATTTGTGAGCCATTGGAATGGCCAACGGGGCCTACTCATTCCCCTAGTTCCTCACCTTACAGCTCAGGAAGCCTAACACTGCAGTCACTCATAGGAAGACTGACAGTGCACAGAAGAAGGCCAACTGCCTGGGGACCTTGGGACTCAAGGAGCAACAACATGGTAGTGAGCTACATCCCAGGCTGGGCCATGCAGAAGCCTCCCGCCTGGAACCTCCAAAAGGCACCCACCAAAAATGTCCAGGAAGAGCCTGCTTCCCCAAGTCAACGAGCCAGGAAATGGATGGTTTAACAACAGAAAACCACTTTGGCTATAATTTCCCTGCTCATGTTGAACTCCTCCAGAAAAACGACAATCTCTCAATAGAGCATAGGGGAGCTAAACTTCCACCCCACCCCAGAGAGGGACACCCCCCCAGGGCAGGCCAATGGATACCAGTCCGCTCAAAGCTGAACCCCCACCCCCAGACCTCAATGAGATTGAATATGGCCATCCCATGAGGGCTCTACATCCCCTGTCCCACCCCAGGTGCCAGTGTTGCCCCTTGTGGAGCTAGGCCTCTACTCTCTCCTGGCATCAAGAAAACAAACAGGGTGGTGGCAAGCAAGCTAGTCAACATTCTGCTTTCTCCCTTCACGGTATCAGCAGAACCCAGTGAAGACCTGAACCTCTATCCCACCAGCATCAATGAAAGGGAACAAGATGGCGGGCACAGGGAAAAGGAGCAAGCAGGGCTAGTGGCAGGCACTCTGCTCCTCCTTCCCCTCTGGTGTCATCAGGGCCTGGCAGAAACCTGAGCTTCTACTCCCACTCTGCAGCAATGGAGCAGACAGAGAAGCAGTGGGTAAGGGAGAAACCATGCAGGCTGCCACATGATTTACAACTTCAAGAGGCAGGTGAACCCCCCCCAGGGACCTGCCCCTTTGGGGTGCTACTGATATGCCCAATGAATTTAGGAACAAACTACAAAAGCAATCCTATCTAAGGTTCCCAAGATGTTGGTGCCTGAAGAGCTTTGAAACTGAATACATTCATTCAACCCCATTGAATGACACACCTACGAAGCACCAGGGATGGCTAGGTGTTTGAAATACAGAGTAAAAGAAGCGTTCTGTGTTGTTCGGGTCTCATGGTCCTAGGAGGCAGACAGGCAGGTAAAACATCAGTGGTGAAGAGGACTGTAATCAGGACTCATACAAAGTACAGCAAGCATGGAAGGGGGAGCCCCTAACCTGGAGGAGGGACTCAGACAAGTGTTCACGCAGAAGTTTATCGAATGACTGAAGGTCTTGAATGAAAGAGTATGAGTTAGGAGATGAAAAATCTAAAAGCAAGGGGAAAACATTGCCAGACTCTAAATAGAAGGAGTCATTTGTGTGTTTTCTGCACTCTGAAAAAATGTTCACTTTCCATAAATACACACACATTTACCCTTCCACCTATGCCATCCCGTGTACCCCACCTCTACAGACACACGCCAAAGCTCCCCTACATTCTCACTTGCCTTGTCTTCAAGAGGATCTGACAAGGGGTTATGAGGTCTCACCAGAAAACTGGAAATCCCTCTTGGGCCACGTGCACTTTGGGAGGTTAGAGAGAAGTTACCTTTCCTTTAATCATCCTAAGCTACTGACCTTGAGCAGACCCCTTACGCAGGGAGACTAGAAAGCCTCCTGACATCTGGATCCCCGCTTGCATGAGCTAGCCTGAGTCCCCAGCCCATCCCTTCCTGCTCATCCTCCCAGACTCTTTAAAGCCTCAGGAGCATTTCTTCAGGGCAGAGAGGGAACAAAATAAAGACAAAACCTCGATTCTGGAAGTCTTCTAATCTATTTCATTGACCAAGTAAATCCTACATCTTGTCTGAGATCCCTCTTGCTCAAACAAAAGTCTGTACATTTTTCAGAGTGCTCTAACCCTTAATGAAATCCCAAATCCATTATGTCCTGTCACCGAAAGCGAACTCCAACAATGGCTGAAAAGCTTCCTGGAGAGATGACAGTGCATGTGTCTGACGTTTTAAGAGACAATCGTGTGTGGTCATACGGATCTTTGTGGATTGGCAGGTGGGTAGGGGGAAGAGGCACCTGTCACTCTCACTCTCTCACCAGCTGCTGTGACCCCCTTAGAAAAAATGAAATAATGAGCAGACAGCATCATCCAAGCATGACCGGAGAGCCAACCCTATTTGCTTCCACTAGGGGTTCTCAAAAGGTTTACGGTTGAAAATATGACATTCAGAAAGCATATGTATTTTTGCACATAGTTTCATATATCATACTATATTATAAATATTCTTTTCATGCATTTTTCCTTGTCTCTAAAATTATAAGAATAATATTATCTTCCCCATTCAGTTTGTGTAATAATTAAATGAGATATGAAATGCTAAAATAATGGTGGTCCATATAGTATCTCAAATAAATGTTACTATTGGCACTTCCAATTTCATGCAATGGTAATCCATTATGCTTATAATGGACTGTCAGTGTGCTGAGAGTTTTTATGTTCACTGCTGGTGGGACAATTGCTCCCTCCCCCACCTCAGGGTATCAAGGCAGCTCAGTGATTTCGTCAGGGCTCAGACTGGTAATGACCCCTGGGCCATGGAGAGTGGAGTGATGGTGAAGAGCTTGGTTACTGGCACAGACCACAGGGATCTGAATCTTAGCTTCACTACTTGTGAACTATGCAACGCTGGGAACATTATCCAACCCCTCCAGCTCCCCAGCTCTTCATGTTATATAATAGTTTCTTTTAGGTTGTCCTGTGAGTCAAATAAAATAATTGATGAAAAGTACTTAACGGTTGTGCCTGTCATACCTAGTATGTGCTCAATAAACCTTAGCTACCTATCTCTGAATTCAGATTTTCTGAACCTCACAGTCTTCCCACTATGCAGGTATAAAGACATCACATTTAATATGTCTGTTTTAGAGGTGCCTGGGTGGCTCAGTCAGTTAAGCATCTGCCTTCAGCTCAGATCATGATCTCAGGATCCTGGGATGGAGCCCCGTGTCAGGCTCCCTGCTCAGCGAGGAGTCCGCTTCTCCCTCTCCCTCTGCTCTTCCCCCTGTTCATTCTCTCTTTCTCTCAAATAAACAAAATCTTTAAAAAAGATACCTGTTTTAAAATTAAAATTAACTGGGAATTGGGATATAAGTCTGTTCTCATCCAAGAGCTGGTGAGAATAGGCACCTAAGAGCTATGTCACAGAGGAGATATTCATGAAACAGACATGGATGTCTTGTGAGAAGGGCTTATATTCTACTTTAAAACGAGGGAGAACAGATTCAATAGCGTACAGGAACTCTGTACTCAACCCCAGCCCCAGCCCAAAGGTAAAACAGAGGAATTACTATTCTGGACCGCCTCATGGGAAAACCTGCTTGATTACGTGGAAGATCCAGCAAAAAAAGTGACTATGTGATCTTAATTTTTTTAATAGAAAGGAAATATATTTTCCAAGTTTACCACTTAATGGTTTGCATCTTAGAGCTAAGATTTGGATTCTGACTCCACTGACTGATCTATACATGTCCCTCAAACATTTATTGAAATTCTTTTAATTTCATCTTCCTTATTTCTTTTTTTTTAAAGATTTTATTTTTTTGACAGAGAGAGGGACCACAAGCAGGGGGAGTGGGAGAGGGAGAAGCAGACTTCCCACTGAGCAAAGAGCCCGATGTGGGGCTAGATCCCAGGACCCTGGGATCATGACCTGAGCCAAAGGCAGATGCTTAACGACTGAGCCACCCATGGGCCCTCATCTTCCTATTTCTAAAGGAGATTCAAATGAATGTGTTCACTATTAGCACTATTGTTTGAATGAAATGAAATTATATGTAAGACCAACCTAGCACAGTGCCTAGCACATACGGGATGTTCAGAAAATATTAAATTGTTTTCCTTGAGTTTGAAATGTCACAGAGCTCAAAGAAATTGTAAGAATCCAAGAGGGTGCATGGCTGACATCAGATGAGAAATTTCTGAAAAGTAAAATTATGATACTACAATTATGGACAATTCCAATGAAAGAGGAAATGCTGCTAAGGAAAGACAAGTAGGGTCACAGGGAGCTCTTTGGCAAGCTCAGGTTGCAAAAGACCAAGCATCAAAACATGGACAGGAGGGCATGTGAGCAAGGTGTGAAACAGGTGTACAACAACCCCATGGGGACAATGTGGGGGTGGGGGTAAATCACAGCAAATGAATACTCTCAGAAATGCTACAAACAACAGAGATTTTGATGCTGTGTCTGGTGTGGGCAGTTGAACAAGGAGATCACATGCATCCTGCTTGGATGGAGGTGGTATAATACTAACCTAGCAGGAGGTCCTGGCAGAACTCTGTGTACACTTCCTCTGCAGGATTTGGCTTGGGAGTTATGAAGATTACCATGGCTACAGAAAGAGATGGAAAGAAGGCAAGGGTAGAAGCCAGGGGATCCGTTGTGATTATACCATAATGTTTCACATTAGAAATGGTGGTAGAATGGACCAGGTGTTTGGCAGTTGAAGAAGTAAGAAGTAAGGACTCCTGGAAGGAGTCCTTTTTGTATTTTTATATTTCATTATTTTATTATGAAAAAAATTTCATTTTATTTTATTTTCATATTTTATTATGAAAAAATTCAAACACACAAACGGTGATAACTCATCAAAAAACGTCAGCTCAAGGCATATCTCATTTTTTATATCACCCATTCATTTCCCCCTACTCCCACTGGATCAGTGAGAAGCAAATACTAATCCATAAATAATTCAGTAGGTATCACTAAAAGTTAGACTCTTGTTAAAATCATAACCACACTGCCATTTTTATATCTGAATCATTTAACAATAATTTCTCAGCAGCATCAAATATCCAATCAGTGATCAAATGTACGCTACTGTCTCATAATTTTTGTTTTTATAATTTTATTTTAGGAGACAGTGTTCAAATGAGAGCCATACCTTCATGCATTTCTTTGATGTCACCTAAGGCTTTACAGCCTACAGATTTCTCTTCCCCCTCTGTATTTTCCCTAAATTTATTTTTAAAGAAACTAAGTTGTTAGTACTGTAGATTTCCCCACATACTAGGTCTTGCTTAGTGCTTCTTGTGGCTTGTTTATTCGTCCCTTAGATGTCACATAAAATGGCAATTGAAATTAGTTCCTTGTTCAGATTCTGTTTGATTTTTTTTTTTTGCAAGAATACTTCATTGATGGTGATGTGCACTTTCATCAGAGGCACTTAATGTCTGACTTTTCCTCTTTTTTTCTTATGTTAAAATTGAGCAGCAGATTCAGATGTTGTCACCCCGATCCATCATGGGTTTTTCTATAGCTGTACACTTGATGCTTTGAGTAGACATCAGAAGCATTGCATTGATCCATGATTTCATTCAGGGTTTCAAACTAGTGATAATGCAATAATATTCCTTTTTTGCTCATTTTCTTTAAAATTTTAAAAGAGAAAATTTTCCTAATCAAATGTTTATCTGAGGTATAATATAAACAGAAAATGCAGATCATATTTATCTGCCTTATTTCACCAGTTTTCACAATATGAGTTATTTCCCTAGCATCCTCCAAAAGTGACCAATATGACTTGTGTTTTGTATTATTATGAATTCATGGATTTAAAATATTTGGTGTATTTCAATATATTATTCTTATTCTTTTTAAATTAAGCTTTTTAAAAAATATTTGGAAATTCACACGTAGTTGTAAGAAATAATACAGAGAGATCCCATATATTATTCACTAAGTTTTCTTCAGTGAAATTACTATAGTTAGGCAAGGTTGCAAAATATCTCAACCAGAACATTGACACTGATACAGTCAAGATACAGAACATATTTTTTAAGATTTTATTTTATTTATTTGAGAGAGAGAGTGAGAGAGAGAGAGCACAAGACAGGGTAGGGTCAGAGGGAGAAGCAGACTCCCCACTGAGCAGGAAACCCAATGCAGGACTCAATCCCAGGACTGGGATCATGACCCGAGCTGAAGGCAGTTGCTTAACAAACTGAGCCACCCAGGCACCTGATATAGAACATTTCAATCACTGCAAGGATCCCTTGTGTCTGGCCTTTTAACGCCACAACCACTTCCCTCCTACTCCCTCCTATAACTCTGGCAACCACTAAGTTCAAAAGCTTGACATTTTACATTTAGGTCCATGGTCCCTTCTAAGTTAATTTTTGTGTAATATGTGAGGTATAGGTTGTTTTGTTTGTTTTGTTTTGGATTTTTGCCTACAGATATCTAAATTGCTCCAGGACCATTTGTTGGATAAGTTTTTCTACCATCATGGTATTAATTTTACACCATTGTCAGAAATAAATTGGGAATTTTTGTGGGGGTGTACTTCTATATTTTCTATTCTGTTCCATTGAATCATGTATCTGTTCCTTCACCATTATCACACAGAATTAATTATTGTGGTTATATAGGAAGTCTTGAACCTGGCTAGACTGATCTCATCTCATGTTAAACTCATTTTATTTTACAAAACCATTTTAGCTTTTCTAGTCCCTTTACCTTCCATATGAACTTTGGAATAATCATGTCCACAGATACAAAAGAAACTTCCTCAAATTTTATTAGTATTTGCATTAAATTCGCATATCAATTTAGGAAAGATAAATATCTTTGCTCTGTTGAGTCAATCAATTCATGAACATAGTATGTCTCTCCATTTGTTTAGATCTCCTTTTATTTCTTTCACCAACTCATTATATTTTCCAACATACTACATTCTAGTATATATTTTGTTAGATTCACACCTAGGTATTCTTCCTTTATTTTTTTTTTTCAATGCTAAATGGACTTGCATTTTCAATTTTGGTGTCTATGTGTTCGTAGCAAGCATATAAAAACATAGTTAAATTTTATCTTTATCTTGTATCTTGTGATTTTGATGAACTTATCGTTAGTTCCAGGAGTTTTGTTTTTGGTTTTTGTTTTTTTTTTAGTATTTGAGATTTTCTGTGTAGATAATCACATCATCTACTTCCTTTCTGATCTATATGGTTTTATTTCTTTTTCTTGCCTATTGAAATGGCTAGAACTTCCAGCACCGTGTTGAATAAGAGAGTAAGAGTGGATATCACTGCCTTCTGCCTTCTTCATCTTAGGAAGAAAAAAAAAAAAAGGAAGAAAGCATTCTGTCTTTCACTTAAGTATAATGTTAGCTTAGGTTTTTTGCAGATCCTCTTTATCAAGTTGAATAAAATCCCTTCCACCCTTCTAATAATCAGATTCTAATTCTGAATAGGTATTGAATTTTGTCATATATTTTCTCAGCATCAATCAATATAATCATGTGACTTTCCTTCTCTGCCAATTTGTCTTTTAATTGGTATATTTAGACCACTTACATTTAGTGTAAATATAGGCTTGAAAATCTTCCATTTCATTTTCTTCTTTCTGTTCTTTCTATTTTTCATTTCTCTGCTTCTTTTTCCTGCCTTCTTATGGATTATTTGAACACTTTTTAGAATCCCATTTTTATTTTTCTATAGTGTTTTAAGTGTATTTCTTTTCATAGCAATATTAGTGGTTGCTTCAAATAAGATAAACATATTTAAATACATAAAGGTTAAATACATTTTACTAGTTTGGGAGAAGTACAAAAACTTCACCTACTTTTTAAATCCCTTAACCCTGCCATGTTTACAATATAATTATCTTAAATATTTCTCTATATACACTTAGAAGCATGTCAGACAGTGTTATCATTTTTGCTTCCATAAAACATAATTTGGAAGTCTCAAGAGGAGAAGGAAAAGGTATATTTACATGTATTTTTACTCTTTCTTTTGTTCCTTCTTTCCTCCTTTCATCATTTCTGTTTTAAGAACTTTCTTTAGCCATTTTTTAACAATACATGTGCTGGCAATAAATTCTCTTAGTTTTCCTTAATCTGAGAATGTCTTGATTTCCCCCTCTCCCTGAGGGATATTTGTGCTGGGTATAGAACTCAGAGTTGGTGGGTTCGTTTTCTTCAGCATTTGCAAAATGTTCTGCCATTTATTTTTGGCTTCCAGGTTTCAAATTTAAAAAAAAAAAAAAAACTACTGCCATTTAAATTGGTTTCCCTGTACAGCTAAGATGTTACTTCTCTCTTGCTGCTTTCAAAACATTTTCTTTGTATTTAGTGTTCAGAAGTCTGATTGAGATATACCTTAGTGTGGATTTCTTTGGAGTTTAATGTTTTAAAGTCCAGGTAGTATCTTGAATCTGTAGACTTATGTCTCTTGCTAAATTTGAGAAATATTCAGCCACCATTTCTTCAATTTTTTTCAGTCTCATCTTTTTTTTTTTTTTCCTCTTCTCCTTCTGGAATTCCAAGGATATGAATGTTAGATCATTTGTTATATTCTCATAGGTCCCTGAAACACTGTTAATTTTCTAAAATTCTATCTTTTCTTTGTTGTTTCTCATCACTGCCATGTGGGTTTAGAAGTTCAGGTCCCCCACTCTGCCTCTGTTGATACAAGAGGAGAGCTTCTCATTACTTCTGGAAAGATTTGGGGGTTCTGGATCCCCACTAGGCCTCCACTGATATGAAGTGGAGGGGAGAAGTGCCCATTTTTATGGGTTATAAAACTTTATGGGTTAGGAGTAAGGCTAACTTCATTACCACAGGACTCTGGTGAAAACCCTGCCTCTCCACTAAACCTCCTCTGACACAACCCAGTGAGCAGAAAGAAAGTGGGGCCTTGTTAGTAACAGGTGGGGCTGGAAGTCCAGTCTTTCTATCTCCTTTCCACTGATACTGCACAAGCAGGGAGGGTTCATTTCCAGCTGGTGTAGATGAATGTACCAGTTCCTTTACTAGACCTTCTCTGTCACTATCCCAGTGAGTAGTTGGGCAAGGGTAGACTCCCCATTTGCCTTTGCTGATGAGGGTGAGGAGTGAGCCACATTTTTTCCTGTGGTATTTGACTGCAACACAATGGTTATTATTTAAGAGTTTTCTGTATTTCTAGGGGTGCCTGGGTGACTCAGTTGGTTGACCATCCAACTCTTAATCTTGACTCAGGTCTTGATCTCAGAGTCATGAGTTCAAGCCCCATGTTGGGCTCCACACTGGGCATGGAGCTTACTTAAAAAAAAAGAAGAACAATAAAAGTTTTCCATATTTCTAGGCTGCTTTCTTGCTGGTCCTTTGACTAGAGTAAAGAGGCTTTGGGGGGGGGGGCAGAAATTTTTTTTGCCTGCACTCATTGGCATTTTCAAGTTACTGGCTTAAATATGGGGTAGGAATATATAAGGCAAAAAAAAAAAAAAAAAACCAATAAAACAAAAACAAAAAACAAAACAAAAACCGCAGAACTTACCACAGTTATTATCCCTTTGGTTTTGAGGTCTCCAGTCAGTCTCCCTTCTTCTCTCCGCCTTCTAGAGTCTTTTATGTGTGTTTTATATATAATGTCCAGAGTTTTTAGTTGTATTTAGCAGAATTGGAAAAAGTGTATCTACTATATATTCCTAGAGGCAGAACTCTGATTATTCTTTTTGATTCTGAAAGTTCACTATTCAGTCAAAAGAAGCATCTTCAGGTTGGGTCTTCTCTCCTTTTAATATTATCCTAACAATCTTTGATAGCTCCCCTGCTTTCTGGTATAGTAAGGTGTTCCAAGCTCATCATTTTATTATATGAATAAAAATGTGTGCATTTGTTTTAAAACAACAGTACAATATTATTACTAGCAATATGATTGTTGGAAATGGTTTAAGATTTGGGGAATTTTTTTGCAGTTGTATTTTGTACTTTGGGGGCTGCACAAAAATTGTCTGTTTTAAATCCATTTTAAATAATTCCAGTCTGCCAGTTACTCCAAAAAAAAAAAATTGCTAAAATGTGATACATTTTTAGTTTCATTCATTTTATTTTGCTTTTGAATTTTAAGAATTGTTTTATTATAATTTCATCTTGGTTTTATTTTAAAATTATATAGAATATTTTTTAGCTCTGATATCAAGCATACAAAATAAGGCATATTCAGAAATGTATAGCTTCTATCTTTGTTCATTCCAGCTTGTTTGTTCTCTGTCCCACTGACTTGAGGTGTTGATTTCACAGCATAAAAATGTATTATATACAATAGGGTCTATTTCTGGATTTTCTATTCTATTTTATTGTTCTTTTGTGCTATTCATGCACCAATCCCCATTGTTTTAATTGTAGAGGCTTTATAACATGTTCTAGTATCTTGTTGAGCTACTCCTTCATTGTTCTTTTCTTCTGAAAAACTTGTCTTGCTAATTTGTTTTTCCAAGTAAATTTATAATCAAGTTGTCTAATTTTTGAAATAAGTCTAATAGTACTTCATGAGAGTTATCATACTAAGTTTACAAGTTAGATTATGGATGTATTTCAGAGTTCTATCCAACAAAATTTCCAGAGAGATTGGATGTGGTGTAGGAGAACAAAAACAGACAAGGATAATCCCAACATATTTGACCTAAGAAAATGGAAGGACAAAGTAGTCACCAACTGTTATAGAGGCAGCTATGGTGGGAGCTGGATTAGGGCTCGTGAGCTTAACTTTCGATATCTCGGGTTTGAGAGGTCTATACGTAATTATAAATGTCAAGTAGGCAGTTGAAAATAGGAGTCTGGAATGCACAGCTGCAGATGTAAATTTGGAAAGTTACTGTAAAGGGGTTAATATTTAAAACCATATAACTTGCTAATGTTGCCAAAGGGAGGAATACCAGAAAGAGACTTTATCCAGGCCAAATGGAGAGTTGCGACATCCTTGTTCCTGGGAAAGTAAAGTAACTGAGAAAGAGAACAAAGAATCTGGAAGAATCTTATACCAAAACAAGACCACGGTACAGAAGAGGGAGAAGTGTACCAGTCCAAAAAAATGGGGAATGGGAAGAAAAAGCCAGAGATGGGTAGACGAGGGAATGCCAAGTCTGAGCAAGACCAAGGCTCACCGGGGGAACAGGTCAGCCCTACACGACTAGGGGATATGGCAAATAAAGGCAGAGTTCTATGCCTATAAACCTCTCCAGAAAGAGATGGCCTCAGGAGACAATGTCTTGGCAATGATTATATCTTACAGTGTCTACAAAGTTATTTTTCTCAGGGCTTTTTGTTGCAAACACGGTTCTAATCTTTGGCAATCTTAATCATACAAAGATTCTATTGGAAATATAAGTAATCTCATAAACCTGAGAGGATGAAGATCCAGGCTGAGAAACTGACAAGACTCTTGAAGGTCAGCAGGCAGGAACTATAACATATGAGTTACAGGAGAAACCATTTGCTAAGAACACGCCCAAATTAGAGATAGTTGCAACCACCTGGTGCAACCACCCTGCAGCTGCTGGGAATTCACCCCTAAACATCCCTTCATTTTTGTATCACCTCCTCCAAAATCAAAGTCTTGGACAGAAGTATCTGATTAACCAAGCCTAGTTCATGTTCTCTACACTGGCTTCCAGACGGTACTAAGAGAAGAGAGCTCTCCCCTTTGGCTTTCACTGTGGGAGCTATGTTACTGCAATCTACCAATAGCATGTGCAATGGGAGAGTTCTCAAAAATAAGAAAGGGTGGAATGCGGGACAAATGAAATCAAAATGTCCATCACACATGCTAAAAGAATTTGTACACCTGATAGCCGTCCCTGAGGAACAGAGAAGAGTGGAGAGGAGCTTTGCCTGTAGACGGCAGATATAATCCTAATTTCCCCCAGAGCAGCAAAGCATGGATTCTGGAAACTGCCAGCTCGTAAAGTTGGCAGTGTCAGTAACAAGGAATGGACTGAGTTGAGGAATCAAGACTGAGCAGGACCAAGGTCAGGAAGGAAGTTGGTCAGGTGATATTCCAAAAGAGCTTATTAAAGGGCTGATCTGTTACCCATGAAATATTGAAATGCACAAAAGCCACGACACCCAGTTGCAGGGCTGTAATTCAAAAGGATCTTAAAAGTCTGGAACTCTGGGCCAAAACACACTGAAATAAATGGGACAAATGTAACTGGGACAAATGTGAAATTCTACATGTAGTTTCAAAAAACCAATTGCTCTCTTAGAAGATTGAATCGCCTAGTCTGAGAAATTTAGTAGTGTAAGGAACTTGAAAAGATCATCTAGTTCAACTGCCTCATTTGGCAGGGATGTTAACTTGAAGCTCAGAAAAAGGTAGGAGCTCCCTGCAAGGATTCACAGCCAAACCGGTGGAATCAGAATTAGCACTCAAGTCTCATGGCTAACTCCTTTAAAATATGTTTAAAATTGCCCTAAAGTGCCTTTAACATGATATCGATTCCTAAGAAAATGATCTGATGGAGGTTAGGAAGTATGTGTTTAATAGAAGCCAATTGCATTATACAGCTGCTAAAATATTAACATAGACTCCATCTGCATGGAAACAGGCACAATGTGCGGAGCTGGAAATAAATGGCCCAGCCTTTTCTGCCCAGGTCATTCACCCCTAAAGAACCGTGCTTGCTTCTGCCCATCATATACAAGGAGCACTCTGGCTCACCAGGGGAAATCCAAATAAGGGATGGTGAAGGCTCTGTACGTGGCCACGGCAGCAGAAATGTTTGAAGCAAGAGTGGTGATCTCGATGGGAAAAGCAGCAGCTAAGGAAAGAAACAGTAGCTGCCCTCAAATGTATCAGGAGCTCTTGTGAGAAGGGAGAGAGGTTTGCTGAGCTACCTGATGACAAAAATCAAACCGCAGGGTGGAAGTAACAGAGGGAGGATGTGCTCCTCCTGCTGGCAGGGCTGTGTAATCTCATCTACTTCACCTGTCGGCGAGGGAGGCAACAGCCAGGAACATAAGGTCATGTTCAGATGCTCACTTTCTGTGATTCTATTACTTTCCGAAGGCAGATATTAATTTTTCTATCAGATATTAAGGCCTTTGAAACCAAGCTCATTATAATGGCTCAGAGAGGAGAGACTCTGTCTTACTCTCTCTGTGGTTCCCACAGTGTCTAGAACAATGAAAGATAAACAAAAAGTGTTCAGTCAATACCGCCTGGCTGACAGAGCCTTTCATATTCTTTTCTATTCCTCCTCTTTCTGCCACAATCATTGATGCCGAGCCACTTACTGCAGAACAGCAAAGGAAAAAACTGGCTATGCACACCTGCATGGGTATCTCGAAGGAAATAGAAAGAGAATTGAGGAACGGGTTTTAAATTTTACATATTTGTGCAGAATAATAGTTAAACATGCACAGTCAGTGAAAAGGAATGACTTAATGCTGAATTCATACCTTTATACACAAGATCACATAGAGTAAAGCTTGGCATCATTCCTGTGCTTATCTCCGTTCTCTGCCCCTTAGTTTTTCTAGAGGATTCTTTTTTAATGTTGAGAAGCATGCTATTATGGTAAGATGAAAAGGAGTTCAGCTGGAGGGCCGGGAGAAGGGTGATTGGGGGCAGATCTATGGCAGAGTTTCTGGCTGCAATATTGAATTTAACCCTGACTGTCTCCTGCACTACTGTGAGTTTGGCAAAGTGACTTAAATGTCGAGACTCTGTTTCCTCAACTGACAATTGGAAATGACATTGCATGCCTCTCTCTACAAGTTGTCCTGAGGATGGACGCAGTCTGGCAAATCACTGGCATGAAATATCAAAGGGCCTTTGCTCTGCAGGAATTTTCTCTCCCAGTCCCATTTGGGAAGAGGTTACCTTTGCCAAGAATGGAAATTGTGTGTTAATTCATTTGCCAACACTGTTCAATGGGTAGTGATTGCCCAGAGTGTTATTCCAAGTGTTCCTAAGCTATTCTAATTTCTTCGGAAGGAACCAGAGAGCTGGGATCCTTACAGTGGGTACCTGAGTGGAAACAGCAGCAAGGAAGTCACATATTTTCTATGCTTGCCTCCCACATTAATGACCAACACAAGGGATGATGAAAAAGTATAGATCAGAAGTGTGAATTTACATTATCTTTAATTCATTTCAATTACTTAGCTCTCAGATTTCATAACTGTAAAATGATTGAGATTAATAAAATGATGATGATGATGATGATGAACAGACATCAATGTCTGTCTCATTGAGACATTAAGAACAATGGATGTCAAAATGTCTGGAAAGTCAAGTGCCATGAAGCAATGTCAAGGCAGAGGGGTCCATCAAGTGCAAACATCAAATGTAAACTGGACTGGTAAAGAGGACCCCACAGGTGGGGGAGAGGATTGGGGTCTGGATGGCCATGAATGCCAAAGGGGAAGGGCAAAGAAGAGAGGCATCAAGTGATTTCCCCTTCTCAATGTGCATCGAAGTGACCGATAGCAAACATGCCCTTTTAAACTGTGATTTTGAGGAATCACTGCAAAATAAAATCAAAAGGAAATGTTCTATCACTGCTGAATTAATGGGCTGCTTCTCTATTCTTGTCTACGCTCACAAAGGAGGGCAGCTGGTATTAAGCGCTAAAGCTTCTGGAACTGTTTATTATCTCCAGGGACCTTACTTTTCTTGCTAGGAGATTCTGGTAGACCTGGATGGCAGCCCCCTCCTTTTAAGGGAAGAATGAAAGATAGGGAAAGCTGTTTCCAATAAATGGTGATAAAGGATCAGTTATTCAGACTATTTTATATTTATTAAATTCCAACAACATATGAAACACCCAGCTGTGAGGTCATAAAGGTGAATGAGATTTGTTCTGGACAAGACCCAGAGAGATTTTATTTGAAGGTCAGTTGGGGGCAGGTTTGATGAAGATAGTGGCATTTGGTATCAGGAAACGTGTCTTAGGTCAGAGAGACTCCCGTGAGCATTTTGCAGCAAGTCTTCCCCATGGGAATCCAGTCAATCGGGGCAGTGCCCCAAGAGAGAGTGAGGGTGTGCGTGTAAGTACGTGCGAACATGTGCGTGTTTCTGTGTGCATGCGCGTGCGCAGTGGCCCTGGGGCGGGGTGGGCGCTGGAAACAGAATGGGTAATAGGAGGTTGCTAGTGAGAAATGAGAGACCCAGGCAGAACCCCAGAGAGGCCGATTCAACGCTTCCAAGCAGGTCACCAGGGACAGTAAGAGCAACAAGCAACAACCACAGCCGCCCCAGTCAGCTGATATACGTACAGTCTTTGTAATAGCATCATTCATAACTGATTTGTGCTTTGATAGCTTTAGCTATAGTCACAAGAAATGCCAGTTCTGCATTACTGAAACAATGAAGAAGTCTCTGGGCTTCCCACCTAATGCTATTGGAGTTCTTGGAGAGCTATTTCTTTTCTGTTATACCCACTCCCCTCTTTTTCTCTCCATCATTTGCCAAAGGCCCATTTCTTTCTCCTTTGCGATTTTTCTTGTTTTTCCCAAAGATTTTATTTATTTATTTATTTATTTATTTATTTATTTATTTATTTATTTATTGAGAGAGAGAGAGCACAAGCAGGGGGATGAGCAGAGGGAGCAGAGAGAGAGAGTCCCAAGCAGACTCCCCACTGAGCCAGAGCCCGCCATGGGGCTCGATCTCATGACTCTGAATTCATGATGTGAGCTAAAATCAAGAGTCAGTTGCTTAACCCACTGAGCCACCCAGGCATCCCTCCTTTGCAATTTTTCTGATAGCCTTTCTGCTCTGTAAAGGATTAAACTTGCCCAAAGAACGATAAGGCCCTTGACTGGCCCCTGAGAGGTAACCTCTAAGCCCTTGGAATGCCCTGCCCAGTAAGATCATCTTTGTTTATTGGGGAAACATGTGCCATGTCGAACAGTCTATGCCAGCAATGTGATTTATGGTAGGGGCCTTGGGTCAAAGGCCACCATATATCATTCCTGAGAAAAGCCGGCTCTGTTTGCACAACTCTGCTGGGAAAGGACAGGGGAAGTTCTGCATTAGGTCTATCTTATACCCTGCCCTAGGCTCCTTTACCTGTTGCTGATTTTGATCTGTCTATCCTTGCATGGGAGTGAGCCATGGCTATGAGTATAATAGCTTTGCAGACTTCTGTGAGCCCCTCTAGCGAATCATAGAACCCAAAGGGCTCTTGGAAAACTCTCCGACTACATTCTCTTGTTCTTTTTCTTTGATCAACCAATGGTTTCAGGGGATTACAGCTCACTTGGCCCACAGAGGAGACCAATTACATAGTTTGCAGGACTGATGCAAAATGAAAAAGTGGGGTACTTCATTCAAAAGTTATTAAGAATTTCTAGACAGTGGCAGTAGAATAGGAAAGCAGGTGTGGCACCCTACTGAGCACAGGGGGAGTGAAACTGCAGAGGACACGTGCCCGTGAAGGTGGTTCTGCCCACAGGTCCCATACCTTCTGCCTTCTTCCTTACTCTCCAAAGAATATCACAGAAATTCATAGTCATTTATGATGTGCTGGGATTTGTGCATTTATCTGATTTAATCCTTCCAAGACCCCTGAATGGAAAGTTTTACAATGCCCATTTTAGAGGTGAGGAATCCAGGGCTCAGAAATGTTAAATAATATGTCCAAAGCTACTACTGATGTGGCAGAGCTTGGGGTTAGGACCCACAACTATCCAACCTCAACATCTGAAATCACAGTCACTGTGGAAGATAAACCTTACAGGAGGTTCTCACTCATGTCCAAATTTGTAAATAGTTATTGCATTGAATTCCATGAAACTGGTTTTGAGAGTGGGGAAGAGGCCACATATAAGTACCCTGAGGCTCTCCATTTCAATAACAAGGACAAGTAACATAATTGCTCTTCCCAACCCATGGCTCCAGAAGGATCTATTTATTAATAGGCACATGGTGTTCATAGAGTCAGATTCCACTGTCCCAATAAAAAACTTCCCTAGCATCATTCATTCTAGAAGGTTTATTATGTCAGGTCCCCACCACCATCTTCTCTGGAACCTCCCCTCTTAGAAGCTCCTGCTGAGCAGTTTACCTGCCTTATACCACTCATCTCCATTTTGTTCTGCCCACCGGTGGCCACATGAGTGGGTTGGAGCCCACTGAAGTAGACTCACATCACACTACAGAATTCAAATATGTACATGATAGTGGAGAATGAAACAGACATAGAGATAAATAATGGCAATAGCATGAGGGGTTCCTATCACCGCCGTTCCACTCATTGAGGAGATATGGTTTCAGTGGCCTTGACGTGGTTGATAGGAATCTACTGCCCCCTAGTCTGTGTTGTTTCCTAAGTGCTTCTGAGAGTGTGAGTATCTAACAAAACTAAGGGCCATGCTTGTGTTTAAAATGCTCATGTTTCCTAAAGCATGGCTCCTGAAGGCAAATCAACAACTTCATTTCATACTCAAGGAAAGAAACCACAATCTAGTCTAAGTCTTAGAAGAAACCATGGCTGGGTTTGACTTACTAAGAAGTGACATGTCACTTTCCAATATAGCACTTCCAAAGAGATTTTAAGTCAAGCTTTTGTCTCACAAACAGACTTTACACAGAAGCTATACATGAGCTGTGACTCCACTGTGTTTCCCTGGGGACCTGCAATCGGGTCAACATAGTGAGCATCAAGCAAGGCACAGAATTGTTGAATCCATATGGCATATACCCAAAGCTAATAGAACATCATAGGTCAATTTTAGTTCAACAGCAAAAACAGAATGCACCATTCCTGAGCTAAAACGTGGTGGCTTACATCGTGCACATCATAGTGATTCTCTCGGCCCTCTCCAGACGCCTCCTACCTTCTCTTGTCTTTGGCAAATCTGAATAGGAATGCTTACTTGAAACTTTATTTTCAGCCACCCCACCCTCCAATGACCTTCTCCTGTTGGGCTGGTGCTGGCTGTTATGAAAAGTGTGTAATCCTATCTAACATCCTAACATCTGGGTCCTCTGGCCTTCTTTGGTTTTAAATCATTCCCACTTCAATTTTATTTTCCCATGTCAGTCATCACAGCCGTGAAACACACGAGTATATTTAGCACCATCTATTTGATTGGTTTCCTTTCATTACTTTTTGCTTGATTTTCCCAAGCTCATATCATTCAACTCCTTCTGCTCCCCTTCTTCCTTCTCCCCCTCATCCTCCCCTTTCTCTCAGCACTGACAGCAGCATCATTGTCCTCCACCTTCCTCCTGTTAACACTGAACCACAATAGCTCTTACCACCATCTAGCTACTCATGCAGTGATTAGTCATGTGTTGCTTTGTGACCTCTCTTCTGTTTTCCTGTTTTGCAGCTTTTCAAAGTTTGTGTGAGTTCCCTGAGGGCACAGGCTCTGTCTTATCCTCTTTTCCAATGCTGTTGTTTCTCAAGGGACATGAATTAATATTTGCTGATTAAATAATTTATTAATTGATTCACCGTCCAACCAGTGGCACTCCAAATAAGACTGTACAGTGTTTCAAATGTTAGTGACCGGTAGAACCATTTGAGTGAAGAAGGGAAGGACTATTCAAACTAGTGGGTGTTATTTTTGTCCAAAATGCTTAGTGGGGAACAGCTTCTGGTATAACAGCTGAAGAATAACTGGGCATTGGTTTTGGTTTCTCTTAAGTATTCAAGTGCCTGTATTCAAGTGTCTGGCACATAGTAGGTGCTCGTTGAATTTTTGTGAATGTCTGACAAACTGAAAAGTACTTTCAGTGAGAATTCAAATCTAATGATTTTTATTCCATTAACAGATTAAGGGACCCCCAAAGGGTATACATATGTCATTATACGATCCTTTGAGACAAGGCTGCTAGAAGGACAGACAAGTCCAGAACAGGGCTGTATCAGGAACGAAGGAAAAAATACTTGTCCTGGAAGGTTAGAATACTGCACCACAGTTTCATAAAGAGAATGAGGGGCGCCTGGGTGGTTCAGTTGGTTAAGTGTCTGCCTTAGGCTCAGGTCATGATCCCAGGGTCCAGGGATAGAGCCCCGCATCAGGCTCTCTGCTCAGTGGGGGGAGTCTGCTTCTCCCTTTCACTCTCCCTCTGTGCTCCCTCTCTCTCTCTCTCAAATAAATAAATAAAATCTTTTAGAAAATAAAAAAATAAAGAGAATGAAAATAAAAATGACAGTTTGCTTGAGGACCTATGTACTCATTTGTTAGGAACAAAGTCCCACAGACTGGGTGGCTTAAACCACAGACATTCATTCTTTCCCAGTTCTGGAGGCTGGAAGTCCAGACTCAAGGGGTCAGCAGGGTGAGTTTCTTCTGAGGCCTCTGTCCTCAGCTTGTAGACAGTCATCTTCTCGATGGTCTTCCCTCTGTGCAGGTACACTCTTGGTATCTCTGTGTGTCCACATTTCCTCTTCTTTTAAGCACACCAGTCCTTCTGGATGAGGGCCCACCTGAATGGGCTCATTTTAACTTAATCACTTCTTTAAAGGCCCTATCTCCAAATGCAGTCACATTCTGAGGTCCTGGGTGTTAAGGCTTTTGCACATGACTTAGAGGTGAGGGGGGCACATTTTGCCTCATAACGACAAAGATGTAGACACTACAAAACAAGTTCCCAGCCTCACAGTAATTGTGTGAAGTAAATAATTTTAATATTCCAATTTTACAGTTTAAGAAAGTGATGATTAAGAGGTTAAATAATCTTCCCCAGGCCCAGCAGCTAGAAGTAGCAGACCTGCATTCAAGCCCACAACTTCTGACTCGAAATCAAAGGCACTTTCTACTTCAAGAAAAGAAACGCAAGCCATGAAGTGTTTGAGGGAAAAGAAACAGATGAGAACCACCCAGAAAATCTGTAAAATTTCATCTTAACACCAAGCCTCCTATAACATCCCAGAAAATCCATGACTAAACCTTGTTTCTTCATCTCTGAATAAGTGACCTGAATTAACTCTCTCTGCTTCCATTTTGACATAAAAGAAATTTAATAGAAATTCTCATTTCCCTAGGGATTTTGAGGTCACCTGACAGAGCACTTAAAAAAAAAAAAAACTTTGTGGGGTGCCTGGGTGGCTCAGTCGTTAAGCGTCTGCCTTCAGCTCAGGTCATGATCCCAGGGTCCTGGGATCGAGCCCCGCATCAGGCTCCCTGCTCCATGGGAAGCCTGCTTCTCCTTCTCCTGCTCCCCCTGCTTGTGTTCCCGCTCTCTCTGTGTCTCTCTCTGTCAAATAAATAAATAAAATCTTTAAAAAATTTTTTAAAAAATTAAAAAAACTTTGTATTATGAAAATTTGTAAATATATAGAAAAGTAGAACTTATAGCACAATGGCTACTCATATATCTACCAAAATTCAACATATTTAATAGTTTGCTATGTTTGCTTATCTGCTTATCTTCTCTTCCTGTTTTCATATCTTTATATATTACCTACTTATTTATCTCTATTTTTGATAAACCACTATGACATTTCATCTTTAAATAACTCATCATGCATCTCCCAAAACAAGGGTCATCTCCTACATGCCCAAATAACTATTTTCACGCCTAATAAAATTAACAGTGCTTTTCTAATATCATATAACAATCACATCCCATTCAAATTTTCCTACTTCTTCCCAAAATGTTTCATACAGGTTAGGAATTTTTAAAAATCAGACTCTAATCAAGGAAGACAAATTACATTTGATTATTAAATCTGTTAAATTTCTTTAATCTAAAATACTTACTTCCTCCTTTTTTCATGATATCACCTTGATGAAGAGACGTGGCCTTTCATTGTTATTGTTGTTACAAATGTCCCACATTCTAGATCTATCCAAATGTCTCCCCACAGTGTTATTTAACTTGTTTACCTATTCCCTGTATTTCCTGCAATCTTAATTAATTTCAGATTAAATATTATAAGCAAGACAAGTTCATGCACAGTGCTGAATTTCATTTTACATCATGTTAGGAGGCATGCATTGTCAGGTTGACCCACTCTCAGTGATGCTGAGTGTAATCACTCCATGACAACCAGACATTTCCGTTGTAAAGCTGCACGCTTCCTCTACAAAGAGCAAGTTCACGTGTAGAGTGTTACTTGGACACCACACAAATATCCACTCCACATCAGCCCTTCTCCACTGTGCTAGTATCTGTGGGTGGTCCTCCCCTTGTGAACAGCACTGAAACCACCCACTTCGAGGGAGCACTGGTCCAGGTCTTAGGTCCTTGAGGAAGGAGGCTCCTCAGATAGAGACCTCTTGTCTTTCCCATCTCTGAGATTCTCTGGACTCGGGCTCTGACACTCCACATGTACTCAGTGAGGCTTTGTGCCACAATGTTTATAACCCTTTACTATTTAAAAGCAGAGGACAACATAGCAGGTGCCTGGAAATCCACAGAAAAACATTAAACAAAAGGCAATTTGAAGCAGAGCATATTTACTTCACTACCAAAGGCTCTTCCCAAGAAGCACAAAAGTATAACATTGCATGTAAAGAACATGTGTGTGTATATACTCACACATATATATGTATATACATATATGTATGTGTATATATATACACATATGTATACACTTTTGGATTGTGATCAGTCATTTAACTTGCTCTTCATTTCCTTTGGTTTAACCTGAACTCCTACCTGCCCCCAGGAAGCAGCATTTTCAAAATTATTCGAAAGGAAGTCCACACGCAATGTTATATGTGCCCCTTCATTCTGAACACTGGATGATGGTAGGACAGAGGACAGAAATAAAATATCTCTTCCCTGCCATGTTGCTTCACTCATTAAATGAAAAACCAAACCATTAAAATACCTGAATACACAGGTCACAAAAGGAGAAGTAATAATAGCTATTATATTTTAGAAAGAGAAAATCTTTTTCTATTCCACCAGATTATAAGCCTTTGAGGGGCATGGATTCCGTCCAGTTCATCTTTGCTTCCCGATTACCCATTTTTACATTCAGTACTGTTGGAATAAATTTATATTGATTTACTTAATAAGCAGCCCCTGATAATCAAATCAATGCAAATTAGAACAATAAAATATCATTTTCAACTATCAAATTAGAAAAGATTTTTAAACTGTTTAAAGACACTGTAGCATTAACTGTAATAAAGCAGGGCCCACAAGAGCATATAAAGCATATATTTCTCAGAGCATAGAAAGAAAACTTCTAAAACGTTACCATGATTACCTCTGGGAGGTAAGATATATAGGTAATATTTTTCTTACCTTTGTAGAGTTCAGTATTTTTCAAAAGTAGTTCAATAGATATATTCTTTATTGGGGCTATGTGGGTGGGGAACAGCATTTAAAAACAAAACGAGGGGGTCGTCTGAGTTGCCCAGTCGTTAAGCATCTGCCTTTGGCTCAGGTTGTGGTCCCGGGGTCCTGGGATCGAGCCCCACATTGGGCTCCTTGCTTGGCGGGGAGCCTGCTTCTCCCTCTCCCACTCCCCCTGCTTGTGTTCCCTCTCTCGCTGTCTCCTTCCCTCTCTCTGTCAAATAAATAAATAAAATCTTTAAAAAATAAAAATATAAATAAATAAATAAATAAATAAATAAATAAATAAATAAATAAATAAAAACGAGGGGCACCTGGGTGGCTCAGTCAGTTCAGTGACTGACTCTTGATTTCGGCTCAGGGTCATGGGTTTGAGCCCCCGATCCACTCTGAGCTGGGTGTGGAGCCTGCTTAAGATTCTCTCTCTCCTCCCTCTGCCCCTCTCCCAGCTTGCATGCACCTGCTCGCTCTCTCTCTCTCCATCAAATAAATGAATAAATAAACAAACAAGCAAACAAACAAAATGAGCTTTGCCCTACTTCCTCAGAGAGGGCACTGCATGCCTGGACCACAGACCCTGGGAAATCAGAGATTATTTTGATAGCTCTGGCTAGATGTTTTGTGGGTCTAAATGCCTAAATGACCTTCATATAGTGGGCATAAATATGTGTGAGTGTGTATGTGTTTTTTCTTCCTTTTCTTTTTTTCTTTCTTTCTTCCCAGAAGGTGTGTTTGAATAGCAGCCCATTACTGCTCGCTTGATGCTATATAAATATTTATAAGCATGCTCCAAGGAAGCTATTGTATCATAAACCGGTCAGAGGCACGGACAGCTGCCTTTTCTTTTTTTTTTTTAAAGATTTTATTTATTTATTTGAGAGAGAGAGAATGAGAGAGAGCAAGCACATGAGAGGGGGGAGGGTCAGAGGGAGAAGCAGACCCCCCGCCGAGCAGGGAGCCCGATGCGGGACTCGATCCCGGGACTCCAGGATCATGACCTGAGCCGAAGGCAGTCGCTTAACCAACTGAGCCATCCAGGCGCCCGCCAGCTGCCTTTTCTGAACAGAGGTAAGAGACAGCTCTTGGGGATGTGGGCCCTACTGGACTCAAAGCCCTGGAGCCTGTGAGGTGTGAAGGTCTAGGCAGAGGTTCGTGAAAGATGTCTAGCCAGTCTCTGAAGGGGAGGGCCTCCTCACTGTAAAGTACATTGGCGCCATGAAGTCAGTGCTGGGTTGCATTTCTTGGTGCCTCAGTTTACAAAGGCAAATGCGCAGCTCAGTTAGCCCTTGCAATATGCAGGCTGGAACTCATTTCCATTTATAGTTTTAGGGAGGCGTGTGTGTGCACATGCGTGTGCCACTGAGGTCAACGTTAGTGTGACATGGGACAATCAAGTGCTGACCGCTGAGGTTGCACCAAGTCGTCCGAGCATCCTTCCCTTTCCTGGTGTGGAGGGATGAACATATGCCTGTCCTAGAGACCTCAGAAATGTGGTCCAGTACACTAGTACTTAGTACACTGGACCCTAAACAAGAGAAAGATTGAGTGTATTACATCTAGCCAGCATAAGTGGACAGGAAATGACAGATACCCTGAACTCCAAGAAACTGTCCTAAACATTGTTTACACTAGAATGGTCTTCGGCAGTTAAGAAATGAACTGTCTAGGGGCGCTTGGGTGGCTCAGTCAGTTAAGCGTCCGACTCTTGATTTTGGCTCAGGTTATGATTTCAGGGTCATGAGATCGAGCCCCACATCAGGCTCCACACTCAACACAGAGTCAGCTTGAGATTCTCTCCCTCTCCCTCCCCCTCTGCCTGCCCCCCCCCATGCATGGGCATACACACACGCACGTGCACGCTTTCTCTCAAATAAATAAATAAATAAATACAATCTTTAAAAATGGCTAAATAAATGAATGAATAAGCAAATAACACTAAATGAGCTGTCTGCCTCCCCAGAGTTTCCAAACAGTGGGGACTGATCTTTAGTATTATATAATGTCAAGAACTCTGAATCTAGGTTCAGAAGGCCTGACCAGCTTCATGGCCTAACTCTTCCACTCGGGAGGAGTCACTTCAACACAGGCTCCCTTTACTCATTTGTAAAATGCACACATTGCGTTAAATTTGTTGGAACATGCAAAGTGTCTTGAACCACGTTTGGCACTTGATAAGTGCTCGATAAATATAGGCTGTTATTTCTTCATTATCTTATTTATTTATTTATTTATTTATTTATTTATTTATTTATTTTACCTGGAGCATGAATGTCTCGGTCTGAGGTCCACTGCCTCCTCCCCACCTACCCCCAAACGACCCTTGCCGAGCAAATCTTTGAACAAAGGCTTACAGGCAAGGTTGTTTACTGGGGACATTATCCCAGGAAGGAGGGACAAAGGAATAAAATAGGGAGGGGAAAATCCACTCCTGGGTGGGTTATTCAGTTGGTTACTGCCTCAAGGAACTGATGCTGAACCACGTTGGGACTTCTCAGGAATTAGGTGAAATCCGTCTCAGAGCAGTCTGCTGGGAAATGTACAGGGAAACACGTATCCCTTGGCTTAGGGCAAGGGGTTGTCTCCTTGAACCTGCATGAAGCTGGTTACAATCTGCTGAGAACTCTTCACTACCAAGTGGTGGTAGCAAGGTGAATTCAAGAGGATTCTCCATGGCTCACAAAAGATGTCTCATAGAAAAGGCTGAACTGTGACTCTTGCAGTTTCAAACCCATCCTGGTCTATCTAGAGGCCTGATGGACCAGGCTCACTAGAGAGTCTAATTTGCAAGAACTAAGTAAGGAGTTTGCTAGAAATGATAGGTGACTGCACACATCAGAGCTGCCAGCCAGCCTGGTGAATAACCCTGATGCACTAGAGAACAAATGTCACCGCTCAACAGCCCCAGCGCTACAGAGGGAGGGAGGTGGGACAGGTGTGAATGTTAGGTGAAGGAGTGACATGGACGCCATGGAGGGAAACTGGACAGCTTCTTGCTTAAGATGCTGTAACATGCTTCCTTTTGTCTCCACCCACACTCCCCAACCCCACCGCCCCTGCTCTGGATGTCAGAGTCAGAAGGAGGGAACTCTGATCGTGCAAAGTCAGACAGAACGCTGTGTCGTGAAGTTTCAGCAAGACACTAAAGGCTGGAGACACAGAGGGTTCGGACTGCCGGGTTGGGGAGGAGAAAGGGCCAAATCATCCTAAACCGGACAACAGAGGAGCATTTTGTAGTGGATTCTCTTGGACTCAGCAAGTGAGGACCCCAGAAACAGTGAGGTCCATGGTGGCAGTTACCCCAGAGGCCCAGCCCTAGGAGTTCGCAGAAGAGTATGCACACCACCCATTTGGGGACACACCCGAAGGAGCCATTCCTGCTGATTCTGTTTGCTATTATCACTTTCCTCTTTTGTATTCTCAACTACCAGCCCAAGCAACAATAGAGTAATACCTTAATAGTAATACCAACAATAGAGTAATTTCGTTGAATTCATTTGAGGATTACACCAGACAATATAAACAAAAAAGGCAACCTTACAGAAACAACAAGGGTTCTCCTCCTTCCCCTTCTTCTCCCCATTGTTAGTAGTATTATCATCCTATTATTACCTTAAGGCACCATGAAGACATTTTAACCATTCTCAGTAGAAACGTCCCTAAAGTCTAGGATATATGTCCTAGCATTTTAAAACAAAAGATACAGAAGACAATGACATTTTTTCATTGGGGTTTCAGAATTTTTGTTACTAATACCCATTATTGGCCTCTACTGTCATAATAATGTTGCTATGAGCTGAGCAATTTGTCACTACCCAGAATGGCCCATTCCTGCCATGGTTTTTATCTATTTTTGTGTGTGTGTGTGCCTTCTCCCTCACTACCAGACTGTCAGCTGTCACTTTTTCCTTGTCAGTCTTCCTGCCTCCTATTTTCTGCTGTGTTTCTAATCTGTCCAGTGGCCATATATTTTCAAGTAAATATCGAGACACAAGATCTGGCAAAAGACATTTGTATCTCAAAAGTGTGTGTGTGGGGGGGTGCATTTAACATGTTTCTGGATGCCAGAATATTAAAAATTTCTGGGACATCTTGTTTGAAAGAGTACTGTCCCTGAGAAATCCATGCATATGGTTGTCATGACAGCTAAGTTGACAATAGCTAGGGCCTTGCAGAAGTGCCACATGGGATGGTCAAATAAAACAGCACCAAAGACATGCAGATTAAAGATGTGGCAGCATAAGGTCTCGCCTAAGTAGGGTACTGTGGTTGTTCTATCCTTCCAACCATTACGAAGGATGCCTTTGTTCGCATGAGTTGTTGTCACACATTCTCGGGAATGTACTGGCATGTCTTCTCTCAAGAATCTTAATAGTGTGTCCGCATGCCAGGGCAGCTGGTAGGAAATTGAAAAATGCCTCCAAAGCCCTAAAACTGCTGACACACTGAACTCCCAATTGGAGGATCAGGGTTCTAGTCAACTGCTTGACTGGACAAGTCACAGCCCCCTGCTGAGGGATGCTTCCTTGTTTGCAAAATAAGAAACCAGCCACATTTTTGGAGTTCCTTTGAGCTTAGTGTCTGTGATGCAAGATTTCAAAGGGAAGAGATCTGAACTTTTAAAACTGGGATATGATTAAAGCTAGTTGTTTGCATTTTTGATAGCAAGAGGAAATTTTAAACCACAGAAATGGATAGTGGAGTTCAAGACAGAAGTCAACTTTGGATGTAAACTTTCTCTATTGTTTAATACAGTGGCTTCTCGGGCACCTGGGTCGCTCAGTTGGTTAAGCGACTGCCTTCAGCTCAGGTCATGATCCTGGAGTCCCGGGATCGAGTCCCGCATCGGGCTCCCTGCTCGGCAGGGAGTCTGCTTCTCCCTCTGACCCTCCCCCCTCTCATGCTCTCTCTATCTCATTCTGTCTCAAATAAATAAATAAAATATTAAAAAAAAAATACAGTGGCTTCTCCTTTTCCACAGGAGATGACCCAGTGGATATCAGGAAGATATCCACAGAAGAAGAAAACCCAGTGGATATCAGGAACCACAGATAGTATAAACCCTGTATATATTGTGTTTTGTTCCTATACATACATACCTGTGACAAAGTTTAATTTATAAAGTAGGTGCAGTAAGAGATTAACAATAATAATTGATAATAAAATAGAACAATTATAATAGTAATATACCATGTATCATCTAATATACCGTATTAACAGTTATGTGAATGCGGTCTATCTCTCTCTCACAAAATATCTTATTGTCCTACACTCACCCTTCTCTTTCTTATGATGATGCAAGAGGATAAAATACCTGCATGATGAGATGAGGTAAGATGAATGAAGTGGACACTGTGACATAGCGTTAGGCTACTGTTGACCTTCTGACCTATTGTCCGGAGATCATTTGCTTCTGGACCATGGTTGACCATGAATAACTAAAACCACAGAAAGTGAAACCCAGGATAATCGAGGACTTCTATAACCTCTATCTAGGTAGAGCTGATAGTTCAAATATTTAACTACTGGTACAGCACAGAAACCTCCAGATTAGAACAGATAACTAACCAGTGTGGCCATATTAGGGGGAAAGGGGCCAGGCAAATATCCATGCTGGGTTGTCATTTTCTTAAAAGCACCCTGTTCCACTACCTTGCTCAGTGTCTTTCTTGTAAGAGCTGAGAACAAATGGTTGTTGTACAAATAAATGGGCGTGAGTGCATGGATTCAAACACGCTACAAATAAGTGATGGCTGCTGTGGTTTATGTATCTCCGTAAGAAGACGGTGTAGAGAAAAGCATAGCACGGTTTCCAAGACAGATGAAAACAATGATGCAGTTAAGGAAACAGAGAAGGGAAATGATCAGAGTGTTTGTTTAGAGAAAAGCAGAGAGGACAATGTCACGGTTAACCTAGGGAGAAAAAGAATTCGTATGGAATTTGGCAATCCACGATGTCAAATTCTGCAGAGAGAACAACGTCCTGTTGCTTTTGGCCTTGTGATCAGTTTCTTGTCTTCTTTGCTTCCCAGGAAGGATGGAGACAAAAAAAGAGGAGTCATGGAATACATCAGCCCACCACAACCACTTCTTTAGCAATCAGAGCACAGGTTCCCAGGGAAAGGCAGTCTCAGCCAAAATGTGAGGGCCTCTCTGGGGACTTGGTCCATGCACTGGATCTCTTTCATGACCTCCCTAGCACACACACCGAGAAGGAGAGCCGTCACTGCAAACTACCTCGTACTTTGCCTGCCTGGTTCTCGCTGGCTGCCAGATGCTTTGCCAGATGTTCTAAATGTGAACATGCTTAGTTATTTCCTAGGAATGGCAGCTTCTAAAACCCAAATATTCCCATTTTTGCTGAAGGTTCTAGGGCAAAGAAGTTGCCGATGAGGAGAAGGGGAAATGGTCCCCAGGGCAGAACAAGTAGTGTTGCTGATAAAGCCATCTAGTGAAACAGAACTGATGGGCTTTGCCTCTTCCCATCAGATTTTCTGTTTTATAACAAGAAGAGATGTGAAGTCAAGCCCAATCCACAGATACGGAACTCAATCATGGGGGGCCTGGTGGCTCAGTCCCTTAAGTGTCTGCCTTCAGCTCAGGTCATGATCCCAGGGTCCTGGGATCAAGCCCCACCTTGGGCTTCCTGCTCAGCTGCTCAGTGGGGAATCTGTTTCTCCCTCTCTCTCTCCCTGCTAGTACTTTCTCTCTCATTCTCTCCCTCTCTTTCTCAAATAAATAAATATTCTTTAAAGGAACTCAATCATGGTCAAATGAATTTCTCTTCACGTAGGATAAGAGACTGCTTGATACACGCCTTCAGAGGTCTGGTGATCCTCTTCCTTTGTGCCATTCCTGAGACCCCTGCCCATTTATGAGCATCCATGGCAGGCTAGGCAATTCATTGGCAGCTTTGGTGTACTGTGATAATATTTCTGAAATGCACTACTTTGCAGCTGATCAGAGCATCTGGCTAGAGCCTCTCAATGAAGAAACCCAGATCACTGGTTCAGTCCATACGCAGTCTGGTTTATGGGAACTCTGCCCCATGACCAGGTCTCCAATTACCCTGCAACCATCAGGTACCATGAAGGCCATAGGAGCATGCAAGTGAGCATGAATCAGTGCAATCTTTTACCAGTACTGAATGCTCTCCCATACAAGTAACAACTCTCCTTCCCTTCCTCTTCCTCTTTTAGCCATTTACTGAGCCAAGAGCCTTATGTGCAGTTATCCTCAGACCTTCTGAATGAAGCAATAACTATTATAATCTCTAATGCAGAGATGGCAATTAAAGGTAGAGAAGTTGAGTGATCCAAGGTCACACAACCAGTAACTGGCAAAACTAGAACTGTCAATTCAGAAAACCCAATTTTCTTAGCTACTACATCAGTCTGCTCTCATCAGAAGGACAGCATATTGTTAGACTTTACCATATTTTCCCATTAAGCCTAGTGCATGCCAGTTCCTCACTCTCCTTAGGACAGAGACCACAGAGCCTTCTTCTAGGCCTCAGACTCTCAGCCTCAGATGACCCAGATGTTTACCACACTATCTCTGCCTGGTGACTTGAAGAAATGCCACCGTTTACACAAAGGAGAATGGTATCACTCTCTTCCCTGCATAAATTAGGTTTATATAAATGTATATGTATATGTGTATATTAGCCACACCTTCAACTTCAGACCCTACACAAATTATTTTCATATTTATACCCTGATGTTCCCCCTTAGGTTGGACAGGAAAGAGGCAGGAGAAAAGACAATTGTGCCAAACATGACTAGGTATCATTGTACAATTGTAAGGGACATTTGGTCATGGAGCTGTGAAGAGTGGAGCTTGTGACCATTTCCATCCTTGAAATTCTGGCAAAGATTGTAGAGTACCCTCTCAGAATCTTATGGGGAAAGCTCAATTTTCTCCTTGTGAAATTCCAAGTGTTTTCCCCACTCATGACTCCCCATGGAGTTTGGTATTTTGTTGTATCCTGTTGGAATGATAGAACAGGAACCCTTATAGTGTTGACCAATCATGGATACACCTGTGCTAATTCGTCCCAGAACATTTGCCCAAGGAAGAGTCCACAGGTAGCACAGTCTTCACCACTACACAACGCCCAGCACAGACATGTTCTGTGTGCACTCTCACATGCATCCACATATGGAGAAAAATCTTTTCTGACACCTGAGTTGGGCAATGGACATTTTCCTCCAACAAGGAATAGATATGATTTCAATCAATTCACAACTTCACCTTCATTAGATTTCTAGTGCAAGCTGTATATATTCATTGATTCAAAAAGAAGAAGAAAAAGAAAGGGAGAAAGGGGCAGAAAAAATATTTGAATAAATAATGACAAAAAATTTCCCAAAATTTATTTAAAGCATTTATCTGAAAATCCAAGATGCTCAACAAGCTCCAAGCAGAATAAACACAAAGAAATACATAGACAATTATACTGAAATTCTCAAAGGTCAAAGACAAAGAGAAAAATCTCAAAAGCAGCCAGAGAGTAGTGGTTCATCTCATACAAGGAGTCCTCAATAAGATTAATGGCTGATTTCTCAAAGGAAACTATGGAGGACTAAAGGCAGAAATCCTAAAGGGTTGAAATAAAAAAGTAACTTGACCCCACCTGAAAAAATGCAGAGCAATTATAGAGGTAACTATATAAACATATAAAAAAGAGAATATTAATATATTTTAATTTTATGTGTATTTTCTCCTAATTTAAAAGTAAACTGCATAAAGCAATAATTATAACTGTGTTGATGGGCATACAATGTACAAAGATATAATTTTTATGACATTAAAGCACAAAGGATGGAGGGAATGGAGCTATATATAGTAACAAGTTTTTGTATGCTATTGAAATTAAGTTGTTACTAATCCAAACTAGATTGTTATAAATAAAGATAACAATAGTATCCTCCAGTGCAACCACTAAGAAAATAACTTAAATATAAGGTAAAAGAAATGACAAGGAGAAATAGTATACTAGAAAATACTATTTGACACAAAAAAAGTTAGTAACAAAGGAATATAAGAACAAAAAGATAAGACATATAAAAAACTAATAATCAATGGCAGCTATAAATCATACCTTACCAGTAATTACAAAAATATAAATGGGTTAAACTCCCCATTAAAAGATAGCAATTGACAGAATGAATAAAATAATCATAATTTAACTGTATGCTGTCTTCAAATATGAAATTCAAATTTAACCATAAAAAAACTGTTGAAAATAAAAGGACCCAAAAAAGGCATAAAATACAGTAACAAAAAACAGCCTGAAGTGCCCATACTAATATCAGACTAGACTTTAAGACAACAATTAGAACTAGAGGGAATGAGGAACATTTTTTAATAATAAAAAGATCAATCAAGAAGCTATAACAACTAAGTATTTATGGAACTAAAAACAAGGCTTCAAAATACATAAAGCAAAAACTGTGGGAATTGAAGGGAGAAATGAACAGTTCAACAATAATATTTGGAGACTTCAGTGCCTCTCCTTTTTATAATGGCTAGAACAACTAAAGAAAAGATCAACAAGAAGGGACTTGAAAAATACAATAAACAAAACCAAAAGTTGTCCCTATGAAGAAGTCAATCAAATTGGCAAACCTTTAGACAGACCAAACACAAGAAAACAAGAGAAAACTCAAATTACTAAAGTTAACAATGAAAGAGGAGCTATTACTACGGTCCTTACAAAAATAAAAAAGGATCAATTCCATGTCAACATATGATATAATTAGATGAAATAAACAGATTTCTAGAAAAACAGACTACTGTAAGTGGCTCAAGAACAAATGGAAAATCTGAAGAAAACTGTAATAAGAGAAGAGATTGAATTAGTAATCAAAACACTACCTATGAAGAAAAGCCCACTGGTAAATTCTACCAAACATTTAAAGAATTAACACCACTCCTTCACAGATTTCAAGAACACTCCCCAATTCATTTTATGAAACTAGTATTACTCTGATACCAAAACCAGATGAATATATCTCAAGAAAAGAAACCTAGAAACCAATATCCCTTATGAATATAGACACAAAAATACCAGAAAACTGCATCTAGCAACATATAAAAGGGAATATACACCATGACCAAATGGGACTTATGCCAGGAATGTGAGGTTAGCTTTACATAAATAAACAATCACTATAATAAGTCATAGTAATAAGAATAAAGTACAAAACCCCATGACCATCACCATAGACAAAGAAAAAGCATTTGACAAAAATCCGACATCTTTCATGATAAAAACAGTCAACAAAATAAGAAATGAAGAGAGCTACCCTTAACCTGAGAATGAGTATCTATGTAATACCCATGGGCCACATAATACTAAATAATGAAAGACTGAAAGTGTTCTTCCTTAGATCAGGATCAAGAAAAAGTCTGTTCTTGGGGTGCCTGGATGGCTCAGTCACTTAAGTGTCTGTCTTCAGCTCAGGTCATGGTCCCAGGGTACTGGGATCAAGTTCCGCATCAGGCTCCCTGCTCAGCAGGAAATCTACTTCTCCCTCTCCCTCTGCACCTCCCCCCTGCTCCTGTGCTCTCTCCCTCACTCTGCTCTCTTTCTCAAATAAATAAATAAAATCTTAAAAAAAAAAAAAAAGAAAAAGTTTGTTCTTACCACTTCAACTCCACATTGTGCTAGAGGTTCTAGCCAAGGTAAATAAAAAGAAAAAGGAAATAAAACCATCCAGAAAGGAAAAAGAAAAAAAAAACTATTTCTATTTGCAGATGGTTTGATTTTGTATATAGAAAAATACGAAGAAATCTTAAAAATAATTGTCAGAGCTAATAAACCAGTTCAGAAAATGTATCATCTGTTAATATACAAAAAATCAATTGCAGTTATATAAATTTGAAAGAAACAATTCAAAAATGTAATTAAGAAAACAATTACATTTACAACAGCAACAAAAAGAAAATCTATGGCAATAATTTTTTTAAAGGTGCAGGACTTGTACACAGAAAACTATAGAAGCATCATTGAAAGAAATCAAAGGACGCCAAAGAAATTGTGTTCAGAGAATGGAAGATTAAAGACTGTTAAGAATTGGAAGTTAAGACTGCCACCTGATCACTTTGGGCCCATCATGCCCAAATTGATCTACAGTTTCAATGTAAGATCTACCAAAATCCCAGATATATGTTTGTGGACATGGATGACTTGATCCTAAAATTTATATGGAAATGGAAAGGACCCAGAATAGACAAAACAATCTTGAAAAAGAAGAATTTGAAGGGCTGACATTTACTGATTTCTAAACTTACTACAGTTTTAGTGCCAAAACTGCTGCATGGTACTGCACATAATACCCTTTTCAACAAGTGGTGCTGAAACATTTGTATATTCACACGCAAACAATTAAGTTGGACCAATACCACACACCATATGCAATAATTAACTCAAAAAGGATTGAGACCTAAACTATAAAACTATAAAACCTTTACAAGAAAACATAAGGTACATCTTTGTTACCTTGGAAAAGACAATGGTTTCTTAAGTATGATACCTAAAGCACAAGCAAACAAAGAAAAAATAGATAGTTGGACTTAATAAAAATTTAAAACTTTCATGCTACTTCAGTCAACCCTATCAAGAAAGTAAAAAGACAACCCCCCAAATGAGAGGATTATTTGTAAAACATATATTTGACAAAGTTCTAGTATCTAAAATATATAAAGAACTCTTGAATGAGCAATAAAAAGATAAATTAACAAATGGGCAAAGAATTTGAATAGACATTTCTCTGAAGAAGATATACAAATGGCCAATAAACACATGAAAGGACCTTCAACATCATTAGTCATTAGAGAAATGAAAATCAAATCCACCAGGGGATGTCTGGGTGGCTCAGTTGGTTAAACATCTGCATTTGGCTCAGGTCATGATCTCAGGTCCTGAGACTGAGTCCAACATCAGGCTCCCTGCTCAGCGGGGAGCCTGCTTCTGCCTCTGCCTGCCACTACCACCTGCTTGGGCCCTCTCTCTCTCTCTCTCTCTCTCTGACAAATAAATAAATAAAATCTTAAAAAAAAAAAACCAAAACCCAAGATCCTACTTCATACCCACTAAGATACTATAATCAAAAATATAGACAATGATGTGTTGATAGGTATGGAGAAATTGGAATTCTTATACATTGCTGATGGAAATGTAAAATGATGCAGTCATCCTGGAAAACATTTTGACAATTCCCCCCAAAATTAAACATAAAGCAATTATATGACCCAGAAATTCTACTCCTAGGTACATGCAAGAGAATTACAAACATATATTTATGAAAACTTTTTTAAGTGAATATTCAAAGCACCATTATTCATAATAGTCAAAAAGTGAAAACAACCCATATCTGTCAACTGATGAATGGATAAACAAAATATATCCCATACAATGGGATATTAGTCAGGTATAAAAAAATGAAGTACTGATACATGCTACAACATGAATGAAACTCAGAAACACTATGCTAAACAAAAGAAATGGTCACATATTATATGATGTCATTTATATGAAATAACTCAGAGTAGATTAATCCACAGAGACAGAAAGTATATTAGTGACTGCCAAGAACAGAGACAGTGAGGAATAATTAATGGCTGCTAATCATAGAAGGTTTATTTTTAATATTAATGGAAATGTTCTGGACTTAGATGGTGGTTATGGTTGCACAACCTTGTAAATACAATAAAAAACTAAACTATAACCCTGAAAATGGTTGAAATTGTAACTTGTACAAAATGAAATATGTAACTGTAATAGCCTTATAACAGTTAAGAAATTAAATGCATAATTTGAAAACTCCCAAAAAGAAATCTCCAGTTCCAGATGGTTTTACTGGAGAATTCTACATTATTTAAAGAATAAATAATGCCAATTGTACACAATCTCTTCCAGAAAATAGAAGAAAAGGGAACACTTTCCAATTCATTTTATGAAGCTCATGTTAACCCAATACCCAAGCTAGACAGAGACAATACAAAAAAGAAAACAAGCCAATGACCTCATGAAAATAGACTTAAATATCCTTAATAAAATACTAGCAAATAAGATTTAGAAATATATAAAAGGAATTATACACCATGACTAAGTGAAGTTTATTCCTGGGATGTAAGGACAGCTTACTATTTGAAAGTAAATCACTCTAATCCAACCAATTTAATTGGCCAAAGAAGAAAAGTCACATGTTCATATCAGTCAATGTAGAAAAAAATCTTTGTGAAAATTTGATCTCTGTTAATCATTAAAAACACTCAGAAAAATAAGACTAGAGAACATTCTCAACTTCATAAAGAACATCTACAAAAAGGCCTACAACTAACATTTTGCTTAATAGTCAAAGACTGAATACTTTCCCCCTAAGATCACAAACAAGGCAAGAATGTCTGCTCTCTTCAGTCTTATTCAAAATATTGCTAGACATTCTACTCAATACAGTAATGAAAGAAAGGGAAATAAAAGGCACACAGATCAGAAAGAAAGAAATAAAATTGCCCCTGTTTGCAGATGGCATAATTTTGTACGTAGAAAATCCCAAAGAATCCACAAAACAACTCTTAGAAATAATAATGACTTCAGCAATTTCTCAGAATACAAGATAAAGATAAAAATTTCAACTGCATTTCTATATACTAACGAGAACACCTAGACAGTGAAATGTAAAATGCATTGCTATTTATAATTGGACAAAATAAAGAAATATTAGGTGTCAAAGTCACAAGACATGTACAGGGCTTATATGCTGAAAACCATGAAATGCCGATAAAAGAAATCAAAAGTGAGCTGGACAAAGAAAAGGCTATCTCATGTTCATGGATGTATTGTTCATGGATATAACTGAGATGTCAATTCTCCCAAAATAGGTATATAGCTTTAACATAATACCTGTCAAACGTCCAGCAAGAAGATCTGTAAATCTTCTTGTAGATCTATAGTAAGCATGCTTACTGTGAAATATATGCAAAGTAAAAGGGGCTAGAATAGCTAAAACACTTTTGAGAAATAAGAATGAAATGGGAGATGGGCGCCTGGGTGGCTCAGTCGTTAAGCGTCTGCCTTCGGCTCAGGTCATGATCCTGGGGTCCCGGGATCGAGTCCCACATTGGGCTCCCTGCTCGGCGGGAGGCCTGCTTCTCCCTCTCCCACTCCCCCTGCTTGTGTTCCTGCTCTCACTGTCTCTCTCTGTCAAATAAATAATAAAATCTTTAAAAAAAAAAAAAGAATGAAATGGGAGAAATCAATCTACTCTATATCAAGACTTATATATAGCTACAATAATCAAGGCTGTGATATTGCTTGATGGATAGAAGTACTGATCAGCAGAACATAACAAAAATCCCAAAAATAGACCCACCAAAAAATGTCCAGCTGATTTTGAAGAATACAAAAGCAAATCAATAGAAGAAGGTTAGCCTTTTGAATAAAAATGCTAGAGAAACTGGATATTCATAAAGAAAAATGAACCTCAGCTCTATACAAAAATTGTCAAAATTGATCATGTGCTTAAATATAGAAGGTAAGTGTATTAAACTTTTAGAAAAAAGATCAGAGAAAAATCTTCAGGATATAAGGCTAGGCAAAGAGTTCTTAGACTTGATACCCAAAGCATGGTACATGAAAGGAAAAAATAATAAATTGGATCACATCAAAAACAAAAACTTAAGCCTACAAAAGACTCTGTGAAGAAGATGAACAGACATGCCACAGATGGAAAAAAATATTTGCAAACCAAATATCCTACAAAGGACTAGTATCTAAAATATATAAAGAACTTTCCAAACTCAAGAGTAAAAAAAACATTCCATTTGAAAATTGGAAAAAGACATAAGACATTTCACTGAAGAGGATATTCAGATGTCAAATAAACATATGAAGGTATGATTAACATCACTAGCCATTATAAAACACAAACTACAACCACAATGTGCTATCATTACGTATCTATCAGAATGGCTAAAATAAAAAACAGTGACACTACCAAATGCTGATGAAGATGCAGAGAAACTGAGTCACCCATATATTGCAGGTTTGATACAAAAAGGAACCACCATTTTGGAAAACATTTTTGGCAGAAAAATACTAAAGGTACAACTACCATACAACTCATCAATTACACTTCTGAACATTTACCATAGAAAAATGAAACTCTATGTACACACGTCCACACACATGCACACCCTGTACATGAACTCTTATAGCAGCTTATTTGCCCCAAACTGGAAACAACACAGATGTTCTTCAAGAAATGAAGGCTTAAACAAACTGTGGTGACGACGACATTATGGAATACCATTCAGCTATGGCCGACGGATACATGCAACAACCTGGATGAATCTCCAGATAATTATGTTGATGGAAACAAGCCATGTCAAGAAGTCACAGACTATATTATTTCATTTATATAACATTATTGAAATGACAAAATCGCAGAAGCAGAGACAGATTAGTGGTTGCTGGTGATTAAGCACGAGGGATTGGAAGGAGGCAGAGGAAAGTGAGGTGTCTCTACCTTGATGGCATCAATAATAATATCCTGGTTGTGATACTGTACCATAGTTTTGAAAGGTGTTACCAATGAAAAGACTGGGGTAAAGGGTATGTGGGATCTCTATATTATTTATTAAACTGCATGTGAATCTACAATTATTTCAAAATAGAGAGTTTAATTAAACTTTAAAAGAGTCAACGAAAGGCACTTAATGCCTTAAGAGCATGCAATAGGGGATATGGCTCAACTGAAGGACATCAAGAAGGGCTGCCCTAAAGAATGGGTTGGAGTGCATTAGGAAGTGGAAAGTGAAGACAGCATATATGTGACACTCATCTTGGGCAGTTGTAAAGCAAGTAGATCTCCTCACCTGCCCACCAAATCTTAACAAGTTATATGGAGGCCTTAACTGATTCTCAAAAGGTCTCAACACCACATATCTATCTTAAGGCCATGTCCTTGAGGCAGCTTCTGGGAGCAAGGAAGGCAATTGGAACACATCCCAAGGACAGAGGTTGGGGTGAGGAGCCTCTGATTGCCTGAGTCCAGCTGGTGGTCCACTGGTGGGCCATTCTCTCAATGACCTTCCCTAACATACAGCTTTTCAGTTCAGTTTTCATGGGCTAGGCCCTGAGCTCCAAGTGGAGGGATACACACAGAATGGATAAGCACAATTGCTGCTCCTCAGGAACTGACTATCACACGAGAGAAATGGATACACGTACTAATAGTGATATCAAAAAGCACATACAAGCTGCTGCACAATATAGACATGTGATGGTATATGAGCCCTGCCTACCTCTCTGATTAGTATCCTCTTCATAGTGGTCTTTAGCCAACCTATCAACACATGGAACAGCATCATTGTGACTAAGAGCATGTTACTTAAAACTGCAGAAATCAGGATCCAAATCCTGGTTCCACTACTTACTAGCTCTGTACCTTTGGCTTTAGTAGTTCGATTTTCTTGTTGTTATTGTTTTTGTTTTCCTCCTTAGTTGCCCTCTTTGGGATTATTTGGCTGTAAACTACAGTCTTATTTTTCCTCTACACTGATTTAAAAATTATACAGTTACTTTAGAATCATGCTGTCCAATAGCGTATCTATTAGCCACTTAAGTTTAATTTTAAATTAACTAAAATTAAATAGATTTAAAATTAAGTACCTCAGTCACATCTAGCCACATGTCAAGACCTCAGTAACTACATTTGGGGTATAACTCTGTTTTGAATAGTGCAGATCTACAGAACATTTTCATCACACTAAAAACTCTACTTGACAGTGCTGCTCAAGAAATTTTAATATGCATATTTACTGTAAAATGTAAAGTTCACCAGAGTCTGCCTTTTTCTCAAACAACACCAGTACTTCATATGCTTTCATTCTTAACAACTAACCCCCAGCTGACTTATCTTTTTTGTTTGTATTTTAGTTCAATATTTCTTTTTAAACACACAAACTATGTATTGTTCTTATTGTTTTAAACCATCAATATTTGTTCAGATTTACCTGCCTGTTTACTGGTGTCCTTCTCTCTGTTCCTCTTGTAACTCAGATATTCCTCTTGGTAACACTTTTTTTTTCCTGAGATTCCTTCTATAGGAGTTTCATTCAAGCAAATCTTCTGCTAGTTAACTCTTTCGATTTCTGTTTGTCTGAATCTTTTTACTTTCTTGATCCTGGAAGAGATATTTTAAAGATTTTATTTATTTATCTGTCAGAGAGAGAGCACAAGAAGCAGGGGGAGTGGGAGAGGGAGAAGCAGGCTCCCCACTGAGCAGGGAGCCCGGTGCAATGCTTGATCCTAGGACCCTGGGATCATGACCTGAGCCAAAGGCAGACGCTTAACCGACTGAGCCACACAGGTGCCCCTGGAAGAGATATTTTTAAAGGAAAAATAATTTATTTTAACTTTGAAGATAAAATTTCACTTTCTTCCTGATTCCACTGCTTCTTCTGTGAAATCAACTATTAATAGCCATTTCATTGTAGGTAATCTTTTTTTTTCTCTGACTGTTTTTCAGAACTCCTACATGTCTGTTGTGTTTTACACTGTGTTTCATTGAAATGCACTTAAGAACAAATTTGATTTTACCTATTTTAGATGTGATTTAGTGGCCTTTTTGTACTTAATGATTGATATATTTCATTAGCCATTAGCAGTGGAATTATTGGTTTTCCTTCATTCTCTTTATTTTCTCCCTTTGGGATTCCAATTAGATATATATTGTACCTTCTCACTCTATCTTCTATATCTCTTCGACTCTGATATTTTCCATCTCTTTGACCGTTTGTCTATATTCTCAGTAATTTCTGTACTATAGATTGCAGTTCATTAATTCTCTTGTGTCCTCCATTGTACTAATTCTCTATCCATCTGTGTCCAAACTATGATATAATTATTATACATTACTATGTTATTTATTTTTAGAATGATCAATTTGGTTCTTTTTCCTATTCATCACATTAATCTTGAAAGACTCTTTTTCTTTTATCATACTACCTAGCCTAATTTCTTCATATTTCTTAAACATCCTTCTGATACTCTGTATCTAAATTCTAATACATGAAGTCTTTATGGGTCTATTTATGAATTTGTTTTTTGTTTTGTTTTGCTGCTTAAACTTGCTCATCTTGACTTTTCCTCTTCATGTGTTTTAATTTATTTTTTATTGTAAGTTATGTTCTTTTTATCTGTGGAAATTCTTTGAAGCCTAGGTTTTTATTTTTCCACAAGATTTGATTTGCTTTTGCAAGTCACCTGGGGAATGGCTAACCTTGAATTATTTAAATATGTATATTTAAGCTTGGGTTTTGTTTCTGTAGGTCACAAGCCTAGAATAAAGACATGCAAATAGTAATTCTTAAAGTATACTTTTATCCCTAGTTTTTGAGTGGTCAGTGAAAAACCTTGCATATATCCCTACTGTCTTACTCAGCAGAATTTTTTTTTTCCTATTTTACATCATCTGATATCAGTCTTTATAAGTCTCAACTTTATCCTGGTTGTCTCTGTTTTTGCTTCCTGTCCTATGTTGGGCCAGCCTTTGGTTTATTTTTCTCATATACATGGTCCATTGAAACTCAAAGTATAAACTGCCATGGCAAGTGCCAGATCCTGAAGATTTGTGTACTTATTTAATACCTAATCCTTAAGGAATTCTCTTATTCCCCCCCCACCCCAGATCAGCCATGCAGTATTTATCCAGTACATGTAGTTCTATATTGGGAGAAATTTCTATGAATTCTAATCTACCATATTTCTCAGATTCCTATTTTATAAGGATGCCCTTGCTCTGAACTGGAGAGTTTAAGTTAAAGTGAGATTAAGAGTCAAAACAGGAGGATATGTTAGGACTTGTTGAAATAGTCTGGGCAAGAAATTGAAATTTCAACTGCTATGGACTTGATAAAAGCAGAGAATAAGGGATGGATTTGAGAGATATTGAAGGAGTCATATCAACATTATCTGTAGTGAATTGGATGTAGACGTTGAAGAGAGGTGTTTGGGATGATGCCAATGTCTAGGATACTGTCCGCCTTGTGTAACTACATAGATGGTACTGATCACTGAAAGAGGAACAGGTGGAGAGAGTAAAGATGATGGGCTCAGTGCTTAACCAAATGTGGTGACTTTGAGACTTCCATATCGTATATATGGGCCTAAGGGTCTAAGCTAGAAGTCAGACTCTAAACTAGAGATATGAACACACATGTCACTCACATGTGATATAACTAGGGTATAGACAAGGTTGCCCAGGAGGAGGACATAGAGTGGAAGAAAAGTAGGTCCAGGATGAAGGCTTGAGGACTTAAAGCTCTAATGACCAGGCAGAGGAGGATGAACTTACAGAGACACAGTGGCACAGCCAACAATTTGGAAGGCAGGCAAGGAGAAGAGGGTTGCCTTTGATCGCTTTTCTTCTTATACCTAACATCAGCCATATCAACCTTCCTACCATTCCATATGTGCTTTGATTTTCCTTGTCTCCATGCCTTTGTACATGCATGCTCTTCCTTCTGCCTTGAATCCTTCCAGCGTCTTCTCCTTTCCACTGTTCACTATTGTTCCTGATGAACTCTTACACATCCTTTAGGGTCCAACTCAAATATCAGCACTACTACATAGTCCTTCCTAAACCTTGTCCTAATCCTGTCCCTCACGGGCATGGTTCTTGGTCCTTTCCTCTGTCCCCACTGCATGTATCAGATGATATTTCAGTTATCCTTCTGCCATCTGATGACAATGGATTTCCCCTGAATTACAGGGCTGGTGTCTTTTACAGCACTTCCTCCAGGGCAGTTGGTTCACAGAGGAACTATTTTTTTTTAATAAAAAGACATAACCTGGGTCTCCAACAAGGTGCAGGAAGCATTTGGACAGAGAAGTCAGCCCACAAGTTGGCAGTAAAAAGACCTAAGGTGTCCATTCAGTAAAAATCAAGGCAGTTTGGGGCTGCTAATAGGCATCAGCCAATGCATGCACACTCACTATACCTCTCCTCTTCCCTTCCACCCCTATTCATAAGGCTGTTGCCTTAAGTGACATCTTCTTTTCCTATTCTCTTTAAAGTCTTACCTATATGTTCCATCAATCATATTTTGCTTAAAGAAAATATTAAGGGGTGGGCATTAAAGTCCATATGAGGGACACATCATGTGATTTCTCTTTAATCCTTTTTCTTGCTAAAGAATTTACTGCAGATAACAACACTGAACAAATCACATGAATTACACTAAGCAAGGTAAGCAAGTACATGGCATGAAGTTTAATGAGTCAACGTTAGGGTGAGTGCCCTTCACAAGGTGGCCAGAGAAGGGAAGAGGGCTTGGGGTAGAACTAGAGCTGTCTTTAAGCAGAGAGAAGCTGGGGAGGAATGAATCAGAAGGGAATCCCTAAAGATGTTACAAGGTATGGATAGAGGAGATGGGGAGTGAGGGAAATCTAGCAGTTGGAAGGGGTGGGACATCAAAAAGAGCCTTTGGTGGCATTGGTGTGGGTCTTTACGATGCTCTCAGTGATGCTCGGGATTGTGGGGGGTGTTCCTGGATCAGGTTACTTGGAAAGAGGGGACCAAGGGGCAGTTTCAAGACTGTTTGGGTTTCCTTCCCAGTGTTAATGCTTATTATGACTGAAATGGAATAACAAGCAGCTTGTGCTGCTGACATCACTCCACAGAAATTGGGACAATGTCAGCAATCTGAAACAATTCTTTGGGGTATAGGGGAAAATGTCACATTGAGTTCTACTGGGCCTGGGATAAGAGAACAGTGACCTTGCATGAAATCGTGACAAATGGCCTTCTATCAGCACCCATCAGCCATAGCACCCAGAGCCTAGGGCCCTGAGTTTAGCATTCAACTTTTTCTAGCATTTTCCCACACATATCTTCTTACTCCTCATTTCCCATTTTTTTCCTAATAATTCATTTCATAATTTTCCCAATCCATGCCTCCCTGGCAAACACAACTGCATGTGGTTCTACCAACTTGCCTGTGCCTTCCAATGGCCATCACGTCATTGTTCTTTTTTCCCTCTTGGAATGCTCACCTCTCAGCTGATCTACCAAATACAGCCTCTTCTATGGGTCCTTTACCAGATGCCCTGTCAAACCACCTTTTTTATGACATACATGTACGTGCATGTATGTATGTTCCTATCTACCTATGAACTCACACCCAAGTTCCCGGCAGCTCAAGGCAGAGCAGATAGAACACAAACACTGAACCTAAGTCAACAGGGTCAGAAGCTGGCTTTGTCACTAACTAACTCCATGATCTTGGGACTTTTACTTAAGCTGTCTAGGCCTCAGTTTCCTCATCTATTCTATGTGTACCACAGGGTTTTAGGGACGATTAAATAACCTAACATAAATAAAACACTTATCACAGTTCCTGTGCATAATAAATGCTGATTCTAGTCCCCCACCCCTTATGTAGAATTGACTGTCCGCTGTCCTAAAGATATGTCCCTCCCTCACTATTTTGTAAGCTCCAGAAGTAATGCTATGGTTTTTGTTGTCCTTTTCTTTACCTCCCTACAGAGGATTTCCCACTCAACAAACCAGAGACAAATGAAAGAACGAGCAAACACACAAGTAGAAGAAAATTCCATCTCTACTTCAAGTTTGTCTGAACTGCTTCCTGAGACATGAAATTGTGGTATTTTAAACAAAAACAAAAGCCAATGACTCTGCTGAGTTATTTTTGCTATTTTAGCCCCAAAGACTAAAATGACTTTGTAATATGCATGAAGGGAAAACTGTACTGTTAAAGGTTGTGGGGAAGGAAATCTAGGTGATATGTCTCAACTAACTCAAAAGAGATTAAGAGCTTTGATTCAACCCTATATTCGTGCAAAGACCAAGCGTGGGATTATCATTTATTACAAAGTACTTCCCTCTCTACTCTGACTTTAACCCAGTTCTCCAAGAGCTTCTCCTCTCTGCGCCATAAGAGTCCCCTCTTTGTAGGAAAGAAACAGTGGTGGCTTCGGAGTGGAGGGAACGAGAAAAGACTGGATTCTCTCTATAGCTCCCTTCCAACTCAAGAAATGGAGTTCATTCCAAAGGACACACAGCACCTTCCCATAGAAAGAGCAGTTGCTTCATTACTAGCCTCCCTTTCTCTCTGGGAATAAATCAAAAAACCCATGGAAATGTGATCCCCTGCACTGACCCTGCTTGGCCAAGCCTGATCTGAATTTTCCTCATGGATTCGAAACAGGCAAATGTGGGGAGTGTAAGGAAGTAAAGCGAGAGGAATTGCTGCTCTAAGGAGCTCAAGAGGAGCTAACTGTTGCTCAAGATCTTATCAGGTCTTAGTTAGAGGCATCATTTAAACTCTGGCTCCTGGTGCACCGGCTGCAGTGGAGAACAGCCTTCTCCTCCTTCCCAGCCCTTCCCTATGCCCATGAACACTGCCGAGAAAAGGCCCTTCTTGAGGGGAATCCGCACCTGGTGAGAGACCAGGAGTGAGGATCAGTCATCTGATCGCAAACCTGGCAGGGCCACCTAGGCCCAGCTCCCCACCCTCGAAGCCTAAAGAACCACAATTCGCAGCTGGGGTTCAAGCATCTGCATTTTCCAAGTCCTTTCATTTTCTCTGTAGCATAGAAGAGTGAGATAGAGCCTGAAAACGGGTTAGGACCATTCCACACTGCCTGAGTATGTGTCCTGGCTCTCCACCAACACACTTCAGGTGTATCATTTGTTAACGTCTGTAAAGCACTTAGAACAGTGTCTTGAACATAGTAGGCATGACATAAGACATTGTTAAATAATACTAAATAAATACTGTTGCTTTGGCCTTTTGTCTGATCCAGCAGTTCTCTGAGTATAGTGCTGAGACCAGAAGTCTCAGCATCACCTAGAAACTTGTTAGAAATGCACATTCCTGCTGCCCAACCCCAGACATTTTAAACCAGAAATGGTAGAGGTGGGGCCCAGCAATTGGTCTTAACAAGCCCTCCAAGTGCACATTCAAGTTTGACAACCACTGATTTTAGCCATAAACTCTCATTCAATTCTTTTCTTCTTAACCAGTCACCTGCCCAGTGGACTCTTGCCAATCATCCTCTTTATTCTCCCTAGAGAGGCATCTGAGTTATCCTAGAATTCCAGGTACTCCTCAAAATGTATTTTTATTAGTGAGCATTCTTTTGGTAGCATGTGACAGACATCCTATTCAAACCAGTTGGGGCCCCAAAGAGGATGTACTGACCTGTACAACAGGTCAGTGGGGATGATGACAAGCCATGTTTATTGAGCATGTATGCTGTGCCTGGCACTATTCTAAGCACTTTGCATATATTAGCTCCTGCAATCTCCACAACAGCTCTATAAAGGAAAAGCTATTATTATCTCCACTGAAGAGTCAAGGGCATGAGGAACAGAGAGGTGCAGGCTGCACAGGGAATATGAGGTGGACCTGGGGTTCCAACCCACAAGGCAACTACAAAGTTCCTTGCAAGGCCCCTTGCAAGGCAAGGCTGGGTCCGGGTGCTTACCCTAGGACAGCAAGTCTGTTTTTCTCCATTCCCAGGCCTTGCTTTATGTTGGGTTGGCCCCACTCTCAGGCAGAGAGCACTTGCATGGTGTCCCTGGGTGCTCCAGTACGATGCCTGACATATTGACCAGCTAAAGAGCAAAAGGTCTCCTCCCCCTCACTTGTCCTAGCATATCATGGAAGTGACCCTGAATGGACTGACCTGTACTACATACCCAGCCTTAGACCAATTACTAGTCTGGCCTCTGGAGGACTGAATGTGCCACTCGGCCAAGCTGAGTCCTGTGGCCACCGTGGATTCAGGGACCCACAGGGCCCAAGAGCTCGGAGGAGGCTTTCTCTGGAGAGGCCAAAAGAGGAAGCATGCCAGATAGGCAAAAATTAGCCATACCGTGTGCTAGGTCGCATTTTAAAATCATCATTGGAATGCCATCATTGGGTGGCTCAGTGGGTTAAGCATCTGACTCTTGATTTCAGCTCAGGGTGTGATATCAGGGTTGTGAGATCAAGCTCCACATCAGGTTCCACTCTGGGCAGGGAGCCTGCTTGGGATTCTCTCTCCCTCTCCCTCTGCCCCTTCTACCCCTGCTTGTGCTTTCTCTCTCTCTCTCTCAAAAATAAAATATTTTTTAAAAAACATCATACATACCATACCACTGAATCATCACAATAATGCTATGAGATAGGTACTGCCCCATTTTCCAAATGAAGAAACGGAGGCAGCAGAAGATTAAGTAGCTTGTCCAAGCTAGCAGAGGTAATAAACAAGGAAACCAGCCTTGGACCTGAGCTGCCGGCTCTGGAGGCCTATGCACCTCGCAACCAGACCGACTCCTACCTATTGATGTTTTCGTCAGATCGGAGTTGACAATGCTCACTACCCTACTGCTCAGACTCAGTTTCCCTGAAAACTTCTTTTGCTTGATGAGAAGACAAAGAATTTCCCAACCTGCCCCACCCGGGAGTTTCTTGCTCCAAATAACAAATATCTTCTCTCTCGCAATATACCAAAGTAGGGTTGCCAGATTCAGCAGATGAAAACACAGAATATCCAATTAAATTTGAATTTCAGATAAAGAATAATTTGGGGGTTTTTTAAGTGTAAATATGCCTCATGAAATATTTTACCTGGCAATTCTTATCTCAGAGCAGGATTTGCATCCGGGGTTTCTAACTATACCAGTTTGCCCGGGACTGAGTGGGATCCCAAGACATGGAATTTTCCGTACTAAAACTGAGAAAGTTCTGGGCAAACCAGAGCAAGTTGGCCACCCTGCATCTAACCCCGTGGCCTCTAAACAAAGAGACTCAGAACTGGCAGGTGTCCCCCTGTGCCCAACAGCCAGTCCCTCTCAGATCAGCTACCTTAATGATCACTCCCTGGGGAGGTGTGGTCAAGCCTGGGGAGCACACACACACACACACACACACACCAACCACTCGTACAGCTCCCAGCTCCTAGCTCCTCACCTAGCCAGAGCTCAAGGTCTCACACGGACACCCTCAAAGCCGGTTGACACGCTCACTATGTAAGGGTGAGACCCTCCTCCCTTCCTCCCCACCCTCTTGAGCACCTCCAGGAGTCTCCTACCACAGCCCCTCTGCCACCAAAAGGCATGGGCCACCACAGGGCCATCTTGGTCCTCCTTGTCAGCTGTGCCTGGAGCCTCAAGAAACAGGGGGCCAAGGGTGCTTGCCTGGGAAATGTGAGGATTGTGTCTCCACACCCAGGACATCCTGATACTGAAGATTCCTTGTTCAGTCTTATTTATCTAGGCTGGTTTCCTACGTGGAGCTTAGAAACCAAGGAACATCCAAGGTTGGAAAAAGAAGGTAACACTGTCTATGGGGGAAGCTGCTCAATTTGGCAAAAGCAGCAAAACCCATCAGAGGCGGCAGAACATGACTTGCAAGGTGATGTAGCTTCTTTCTTATTAATGAGGATGCTCACCTTTGGAGCCCTGGGCCACCATATATGAAGTCCACCTCTCTGGTCCACAATGCAGGTAGGAACCCACGCTTCCTGGAGGGGCTATCGTTTGGTACGTTGGCTAGTGAACTAGGACTTAAATTTCAAGTCCTCCCAATTCAGACTCTGGACATGTAAGTAAGGGAAACTTTAGATGATTTTAGGCCTCTGTTGTCAAGTCACTCCCGGCCTTAGATCTTCCTAGGTGAGGCCCCAGGCATCTGTGGGCTGAGATGAGCTGTCCCACTGTGCCCTTTCCAAATTACTGACCTTCAAAATCTGGGAGCATAATCAAATGGTTGTTTTATGTCATTAGGTCAAAAGCTGCTACTCCCAACCAGCCCCATATGGGAAACCTCTTGTCCAGTGAGCAGGATAGAATTTCCACCTCCCTTATTCGATCAACCAGTTATCAGTAAATAAATCAATCAGTTATCAGTCTTTTATACTGGGGCTTTCTGAACTGAGATGCCACCTGCCCTGGTGCACATAATCTAGCATGAACTGGCCTTTGGATTCTAGAACCTTTAACCCCTTCCCTTGGACCTCTTTCATTCTTCTTTTTACTCCTTGAACTCTTCTTCTCCATAAACCTATCTCTTGCAACCAGGATGAAGCAGACAGGCAAGTCCCTTTGCAAATATTTGTGTAACCTGGCATTGCCCCCACTCAGATACAAGCTCTATTGTAGCAGAAACTGTCTGTCTTCTTCCCACTGTTCTCTCCAAGACTTAGAACTGTCTGGCAATAGGCAGAAAGCTGTGAAACACAGACTCTGGAGCCAGAACTCCTTGGGTTCAAGTTCTAGTCCTTCCATTTACTCACTGTGTAACCCTGGATGCACAGCTAATAAGTAACTAGCTTATCCTTTGAGTGTCTGAGTTTCCCAGCATACAGATGGGGGATATGTATTAGTCAGGCTTCTCTAGAGAAATGGAACAGATAGGATGTGTATAGAGAGAGGAAGATTTATTTTAATGAAATTAATTGACTCACTCAATTACAGAGCCTGGAAAATCCAACATTTGCATGATGGGCCAATAGGCTGGAGACTCAGAGTCAATGTTGCAGTTCAAACTCCAAAGCCCTCTGCTGGCAGAATTCCCTCTTGCTTGACAGAGGTCAGTCTTTTGTTCTTGGCAAACTTGCACTGATTGGATTAGGCTCTTGTTATGAAAGAACAATCTGCTTTACTCAAAGTCCACCCATTTAAATATAACTCTTACACAACATTATCGTCACAGAAACATCCCGAAAAATGTTTCACCAAATATCTGGGCACTGATGCCCAATTTGACACCTAAAATACATCATCACGAGATAGAGTAGGTACCTATTTCACAGGGCTGTTTTTGAGGACTGAGTCAATCTATAACAAGGATTGAGAAGTAGATGCCTCATTAAAATTGGCTGCATGAATGAGCTTTCTGAGTTACTTCTCTGTGCCAGGGGTTGTAGGTGCTGAGGATGAAGAAAATCAATTCTCTGCCCAAAAGGAACTGCGGGAGGACTGAGATGGGTACGTAAATAAACAACACAATAGAATAGATGCCTTAGAATGATGGACCTGGCTCCGGAGGAACGCACAGGAAGCATCTCACAAATTTGTCCAGGGGAATCAGAGATGACTGCACAGTGTCTGTTAAGCAAGGAACGAACCTCATAAGGAAGAGAAGAACTTATGAGGATTCCACAGCCCAAAGGCCAACTCTAGACTGGACCAACTCCTCTAAGATACTTATGGCGCACCTGAGGGAAAAAGCTAGAAACGCCAATGACCCTGCCTTCTCAGGGAGGGTAATGCTTACAGCCAGGCTTGGACTAGTTCACAGCCACTGTGTACCTGGCCCAGAGCCCTGCTGTTCTCCTCATGAGCCTCAGAAACCTCAAGAGGGAGACCCAGCGATGGGCCATCACCTGACGCAGAGGAGTGGGTTTGAAATGTTGCAAATCTCCATGCTGTCTGATATCTAGATTTCATGTAACTATAACCCCCAGAAGATGTGGTAAAATATATTCATGAATTCAATCTCCGGGTAGAAATGTGCTGTATTCATGAGAGAAGCGGCGGCAAACACCAAAAGGCCAGGAATGGGATTTGGTTTGGTTTTGGTTTTGCTAAGAGGAGAGAGAACTGCTTTCAGGGTTTGAACCCAGTGCCTTTCTCCCTGCCCCCTCTACTCTGTAAATGGTCACTTTCCCTGCCCACTCCAGCCAGCTGTTTCTAACAAGAGCCCCGCCGCCCTCAGATTCTCTACAATGGCTAGCTCTTACCTTCTCCTCCCCACCCCACCCTGCCCCACTGGGATCCATCTAGTTATTAAAGCAACAGTTCTCACCCTCCCTGCACCCCAACCCCCCCGCCCCCGGGTGAGCAGGGCAATGCAGCAGAGTATAAAGTGCATGGAATCTCCAGTCAGGAAGCCCTGAGTGTGAATCTCAATCTGTCAATGACCAGCTGTGTGTGTGACTATAAAAGATAATTATCAAAAAAAAAATCAGATAAAAGATATTATCCTCTCTTAGCTTCAATTTTCCTGCTTGCAAAATGCGTATGAGAATAACGTTGAATCTAATATTTGTCGCTAATGACATAAAACAACCATTTGATTATGCTCCCAGATTTTGAAGGTCAGTAATTTGGAAAGGGCACAGTGGGACAGCTCATCTCAGCCCACAGATGCCTGGGGCCTCACCTAGGAAGATCTAAGGCTGGGAGTGACTTGGCAACAGAGGCCTAAAATCATCTAAAGTTTCCCTTACTTACATGTCCAGAGTCTGAATTGGGAGGACTTGAAATTTAAGTCCTAGTTCACTAGCCAACGTACCAAATGATAGCCCCTTCAGGAAGCGTGGGTTCCTACCTGCATTGTGGACCAGAGAGGTGGACTTCATATATGGTGGCCCAGGGCTCCAAAGGTGAGCATCCTCATTAATAAGAAAGAAGCTACATCACCTTGCAAGTCATGTTCTGCCGCCTCTGATGGGTTTTGCTGGCTATCAGCTAACCACAAGCCTGCCCAGATTCAAGGGAGAGGAACTGGCCTCTGCCTCTTGATGGGGGAATGGCAAAGTTCTAGAACATATGGGAAGGGAAATACTATTTCAGCCATCATCAGAAAATAAGATCTTTCACATTCCTTTATGAAACTGTCATGAAGCTGAAATACAACATTGTATATCGAAGAACCTGGCAAATGATAGATGTTCATTAACCTGCTTCCTGCTCCTCAAGTCAGGTTGAATTGCCTAGTACTCACTGGTGATACCGCAGAGCAGCTTTTAAAGGCTTGTACAGTCACGTCTCTCTTCTCCCCACACACTGGAGCATGCTTGGTCTTTCAGCATGTCCTGAACTAAACTGGATCTGTGACACTTTTGCTCGCAAATGATCAATCATAATCATAAACCAGCCTGCTAACTGCCAGGCCCTATGCTAATGCAACACTTGGTCTCATCTGCTAGTACCATAGCCCTTCAAGGTGAGTATCAGTGTCTTCATTTTACAGATCAGTAAACGAAAACTCAGGCAGAGTGATTATCTAACATCAGCAGGCAGACCCAGCACCCGTATTCCAACCTGGGTCTCTTCAGTGATGTTCTAGTAAAAGTTTAACAACAACATAACAAAAAATATATATATATGTATGTATATATGAGATATTTGAGTATGTATGTGCATGTACATCTTATGCATTTATTATAAATTTTGCTGATACAAAGGATGTACAGCATGTACTTATGCACATAATACATTACACATTACTTTTCATTGCAATTTCTTTTTTAAATTTTTTTTAAGATTTTATTTATTTGAGAGTGTGCATGTATACAAGTTGGGGGGAGGGGCAGAGGGAGAGGGAGAAACAGACTCCCCACTGAGCAGGGAGTCCTACACAGGCTCCATCCCAGGACCCTGAGATCATGACCTGAGCTGAAGGCAGATGGCTTAACCGACAGGACCACCCAGGTGCCCCTTCACTGAAATTTCTATAGAGCCAACTGATTCATGATTTTTTCTAAATTCTCATATCTATAACCAACCTGTGGTTTCAGCTGATAAATGAGCATAGTTCCAATGTGAATGTTAGTAGATACTTTTTGTTTATAATAAATGAGTAAGATGAAAATGAAAACAACAAAGACATTCATGGGAATTTCACCCATTCATCAATGACATGATTGAATTCTTTGCTGAATCAAATAATAGTTTTCACACAGTATTTCCATACATTTTTTGTGTTCTATTCACAAAATAATGGCTAAAATGTGACACACTTTTAAGTTTAATCTGAATTATTAACATTTTTCCATTCCTTTATGTAGATAATTATTGGCTCGTAACTCCCTCAGGAACTTCCTGGGTATAATCTGAAACCAATCCCCAAAGAAAGAGGCAGCCATGCTGGGTTAGAAGGTGGCAGGTTTAATAAGCAAAGAGAATTTACTCACCAGGCTTGTCTTGGGCGGCAGCAAGACGAGTGGATCCCCCAACCTGCCAGCCTTAAGTGGGTTCAGTTTCATATACCGTGCCAAGTTCTCAGTCCCACATCACTGTCTCAAGGCTGGGTCCTTGCAGCCCCTTCTGGAAGCAGGAAAGGCAAGCAGACCCTACATTCCAAGGACTGGGGAAGGGGCGAGTTGCCGCAGGGTGCCTGGGGCCAGCTCGCTGGTCAACTTGCAGTCAAGCCTTGATGACCTTCCCCAGCAACAACCCACAATACAATACATCGAGCCCTGATTCGTGGTGTTTGTTGATTTCCATCTCTTTAATACTCCCACCATGCCAATTTCAAGCTACCAACAAAAGGTCAGAGACTATCAAGTTGGGTAGGAATGAGTAGTAGTTACAACATCGTATATTTCTGTATTTCTACCTTAAAGGTACAAGAGATAAAAATAACTTAAAGAGAACAGTGAAGAGTAAAATGTAGTAAAACAATTGGGAAGTGATGGATTTTGAGTATTTACTCTCTTTTTAAAAAACACTGTGTTTTGGGCGCCTGGGTGGCTCAGTTGGTTAAGCGACTGCCTTCGGCTCAGGTCATGGTCCTGGAGTCCCGGGATCGAGTCCCGCATCGGGCTCCCTGCTCGGCGGGGAGTCTGCTTCTCCCTCTGACCCTCTTCCCTCTCATGCTCTCTGTCTCTCATTCTCTCTGTCTCAAATAAATAAATAAAATCTTAAAAAAAAAAAAAAACCACTGTGTTTTAAAATCGTCAGTTCATACAATTTAAATTTTAATAATGACTGCATTTAATAACCACTTTGCAAAATTCCTAAGCAGTGAGCTTTCATTGGCTGGTATGTTTGATCCGGCATACCACTGGTCTCTCTCTCCTGTCTCTTTCTGACCCCCACTCATACTCTGCCAGGCTAACGAGCCCCTCCCTTCTCTGCTTTGTTCACCTGCACTTCCAGCATGCTCTGGGGCTGGTACCAATATAATGGCACATTATAAAGTAACATAAATACTGCCATGTCTATAACTTGGAACTGTGTAGTGTTTCTATTTCTCAAGGTCACAATAAATTCTCCTTCATTTGCCCTAAAAGGACTCCCCAGGTCTCCCTTCCTAACATCTGTCAGTCACAGTGCAGTTTGCTATGAAGCCCACTTGGTGTCTTCCAGTCTGGCTGAGGGGAGAAGTCACCTCCATGCCGTTCACTTGGCTGCTGTAAATTCCCCGCCAGCCCCAGCTTACTTTGAGGTGCTCTCCTCTCAGATGCAACTTGTTCTGCTTTACATCCATGCTGTAACTCATTAAAACTGTGTTTCACTCCGGCGTTCTGCTCATTACAATGGTCAGAGAGAGCTTTGCTTCTGGGAAGCACAGTTATAATGAGGACAGAGTGTTCAGCACAAAAACAGCTTCTAATAGCTCATTAGGAAAATTGACTAGTTAGGCAGAACTCTTGTTCCCTCACTTCGACTAAAGATTTCCTTCTCCAAACGCTAGGAACATAGGTGATCCATCCCGGGTACCTAGCCAGGGCTGGCTGGAAGCTCCGACTTCATCCTGGAAATGCCTTGGAGTTCCCTAAAGCTCGGGTGGTGGGTAGACTCAACACGGTTGACTGTCTTCCCTGAGGAATAAGTCATGGCTTTCTGTGTTTGAGTGTGTGTGCATTTGTGCATTTGCTTGTATGGGAATGGGGCAAGGGTTGAAAACAAAGGAGGGAGAGAAGGAAGCAAGAGCAGTGGCTGCCTTTTATCCTCACCTCAACCCTTCTGATAGGAGCAAGATGTTATCAGTTGGTTGGGGATCTTGAAATTTCCAGTCTTATTCTCAGAAGCTCCCCCAGTCCTTCCCTTAGAGGCATTTCCTCAGCTCTTGAAAAAATTCGTCCAGCTTGGGCCTCCTACCTCAATGAAAATCATTCATTATTATGATAATTGAGACCATAATGTCCCCCAGTCACTGGAAAACCAACACCACATCCAGTTCAAGGACACAGAGGTTGAAGCAAGCACTCGACAAATTTGTGTCACCAAATTGCAATCATTGGTAAAGTGTCTACCTGTCATTTTCAAACTCCATAAATATATGATTAATCCAAGAAATGAGCTCTTCAAACAACATCTTACATGGAGCCCAATCTATAAAACTGATAAAATTGGAGCTTCTCTGGGGTTTTGGCTATTCATGCCCTCCTGCTTCTGTTCCCTCTGGTGGTAGCCGGGCCCCCCTTCAGAAGCTCTGTGCACAGATTAAAACCCCTGCCAAGTGTCAAGGCCCGAATATTGTACATACTCTCTGAATCAGCAATACTACTTCTAGGACCATCACATAATAAAACAATCAAACAAGAGCCACAGAAGTTTGCCCATGGATATTCATCTCATCTTCATCCATAATTCTGCAAATTTTATAAGGTTAACTAACTGTCTCATAAGAATAGGATTGATTAAAATAAATTATAGTATGTATATATAAAATAGAATAATAAGATTCCACTAAAAGTGATGTGGATTTCTATTTATGATATGGAAAATATTCTTTCATACTGGTGAGTAGGAGGGAAAAACAGGGCACAACAGTTTGTGTAAAATTGTGCATAGAGTTACGTATGCCCAGAAGAATGTGCATCAAGATGGCATTTTCTGGGATTTAGGATGATGCTTTCTTTATTTAATTCTGTGATTTCTGTGCTTTTCAATTATTTAGGATAGGCATGTATTATTTTTACCCAAAAGAAAAAAAAAGAGAAACACCCTAAAATTTAAATAAAAGCAAAGAAAGAAATTGCTGCTTTTCATCATTTTTAGAGTAGCATTCACCTCCCTTGACCTGTTTGAGGCTACTAAATATTTTCAAAACAAACATATTCCAGTGATTTTTTTTTTTTCCTTCCTGGAACTGAGGATACTGCTGTTTGCAGCACCTGGCAACCATGGCCTGCTTACCTCATGGGACCTGCCAATCCAGCACGTGGTTTCCAACTTTTCCCATGACTGCAGGCTGTACACAGCAAAAAGCATGTGCCCCTCTGTGTGTGCTGGGGACGGGACCTAGAGGGGAAGGGGCCAGGACCTGCCTGGGCCTTTACTTGTCCCACTGCGTTCTAGTGATCTGACTTGGCCCACACATCATCTACTTGGAGGATCAAGCAGAACCATAATAATAACATCCGAATCCACCAGCCCTCTGTATCCTGGAAAGCCCTCCCCAGTTAACCTGAGGTGGGTCCGGCTCCCACTTTGTACCTGCAAAGCACCAAAACTGGCACCTCTCCATGGAGTCCTCAAGACGCCATTGCCATGCGACCTTTGGCTGTGAATGGAAGAAGCTTGTGTTTTGTCAGTCACGCTGGGCAGAATTACAGGACCCCTGAGCAGTGGCACTCATGGCCCCTCGTTCCCATAATTCAGAGGATCTCCTCAAACACGATTCCCTCGGCCTCCTCCTCACCCTTGGCTGAAGGCTCAGACACCAGTCAGTGGACCTCAGCTAGAGGGTATGCCACGTGTCCCCCAGGAGCTCTGCCCCCAGGTGCCTGCCAGTCAGCAACCCCTACCCAATCCCTTCCCCTCAGGTAAGTAGATGCCTCCAAGAAGTCATGTGCACAAACTGTCCATGTTCCTTCATTACCTCTCTCTGCTTCCCCTTAGGATCTTCTCAGGGTTCAGAAAACAGAAACTCAAGTATAATATTCTAGCCCCAGTAACTGCCCTGGATGTCTTCAGATGATGTGTGGAGATTCCCGCACCTTAGCCTGCTTACCTGTGACCCCGCCTGACGAGGGGAGGCTGAGGCACAGGATTCCAGCATGGGGAGGGTGTCCTGGCCAGCCATGCTGGACGTGGCCTGCTCCCTTTAGCCCCAGCTGAGTGCCCATTAACATATGAGCCAGTGAGGCTCAGAGAGGTGAGTAAATTGTTCCAGACCATCCCATCAGTAAGTGATTAAATGGACTTGAGCTTCAGCCTGTGGGACTCTAGCAAAAGGAAGATATTCTACACTCTCTGCCTGAAGAAGATGGAGCCCGGCTTGTCAGGAAGAGTCCATAGTCTCCAGGCACTTGGGTGAGTTCCCCAGAAACGTCTCATCGAGAGCAGCCTCAAACTATCACTCAAATCATTCATAATCATTCTTCTTTCCAAGAACTTAAGTATCATCTCTCCCAGAAGACGGAGGCCCCTCGCAGGCTGGGTCTCTGGCTCGTTTGTCTATATTTTCCCGATCAGTGCCTAACGTGATCCCCAAGGTATGTTTGTCGATTGCATTTAATTTCCTGGATATAAATTGAAAAATATCTAGAATGGATTAATCATTAGAGGCTCTTACTTTTTCTATTATACAGTATATTAACCTTACTATAAAAATCAGCCTAATTCCTTTAGAAAATTTTTTACAAAGTGTCTGGGATATAAATCAGTCCTACCTATATCCAACAGAGCAGATTAAAATGATATTATCATGGGCGCCTGGGTGGCTCAGTTGTTAAGCAACTGCCTTCGGCTCAGGTCATGGTCCCAGGGTCCTGGGATCGACTCCCATATCGGGCTCTCTCCTCTGCGGGAAGCCTGCTTCTCCCTCTCCCACTCCCCCTTGCTTGTGTTCCCTCTCTCACTGTGTCTCTCTCTGTCAAATAAATAAATAAAATCTTAAAAAAATAATAAAAAATAAAAGTTTAAAAAAAAAAGATATATCATAGGTGAAATTACTTTGTAAGTTACATGAGCTCATACAACTTAAGCCATTATTTGTATTATTTTAGTAATATTTTATCATATACTATTTAATATTAGTTAGTATATATTCAATATTTAGTGTTTTAGTGTTAGCATATATATAGTATTTAGTATTTTAGTATCTGTTTTAGTAATTACTATCACTTAGTTTATTTACTATTATTACTATAACCAATAATAGTAATATCAGAACAGGCAGTGTTTCTCTGTTTGGATTGTGTTCCACGTCTTCTATTGCTTATTAGAAACCAAACCAGTTTTCATCCATTATTATGTGGTCATGAATAGCAAGAAGAAGGTTTTGAAAACAGCAAAACAGTGACAAGATTTTGCCATCCCTTGAGAGAACCCCGCCCAGGACTACCTTTGGATTGGATGCCCAGACACTGATTGAAGGAAAGAAAAGGGTTTGTTTTCTAGTTATTGATTAAACCAAGAATTAAGAGGAACATTATTTTTGAAAGGAGGAATTTTAAAGGAAGAAAAGTTTTCACCAGATACTAAAACAATGAGAATAAATATAAAAATTAGGGCAAAATATAAGACCTCTCTTCTGTTCATTATTCTTCATGATCGAAGTTCTTTCTGCATCTCACCAAGGTGAGGGAGCAAGTCTTCCAGACTCGGAACCTGCTGCCTCTTCTTGAATAGAAGAAGCAGTCTGCTCTGGAGGCCCCGGGGCTAGGAGGCAGGATTGCAGTCATTATTCCCAGTTATTCAAGGTGTGAACTTGGGAACAACCCTTAAAAAAACAAGCCTCAGATTCCCAATCCGAATGATACCAATGATAATACCTAAGACACAGGGGTTTTGCAGGGATTAGGTGATATGATATTTATGGAAATAATTAATATTTTTTTAGAGGTGGAGGGGCAGAGGCAAAGAGAGAGAGAGAGAATCTTAAGCAGGCTCCACGCCCAGCCCCAGAGCCCAGAGCATGATGCTGAGATCACGACCTGAGTGGAAATCGAGTCAGACGCTCAAGCAACTGAGCCACCCAGGTGCCCCTACCTAATATATTTTAGGTGCTCCATAAGTTGATTCTACCCCGTGTCTTATATCACCTATTAGAAGCCAAATCTGTTTTCATTTATTATTATAGCATGTTCACCTGGCATTATTAAAAATAAATACTCCTGGTAGGTAGTATTTTAATAAATGACCAATGCCATTATAGGAATGAATTTGGACTACTTAATTCTCCTCTAATGTTGAACTTTTAAGTTGTGTTTCACTTACTGGACAATTACTGCTGTGATGAGCACCATCTGTAAAATGGGGATAATGCAGCACATCATACGACTGTATAGATTTAACACATTCTGTTGGCACAATGCTTGAGGTAAGGGAGAATCTCTAAGTAAAATATTCTTCTGCTGTCAACCATGCCAACCTGCTCATGCCATACTCAAATGGGGCCCGGGGTTGTAACTGTAATGGGACGATTTGCCCAATTCACCCAAACTCTCTATCCAGCCGCCTCTCATTTTGTGACCTAGTAACTAACGGCTCAAAGACATGTGTGCAGTTTCTCTGATGGCTGGTTTGTGACCAGGAAGCTCGATTGCTTGGAACATGGTGATGTAGTAAAGACAAAAGCCCCTACTGAGCCTACTGAGCCATCTGTCCCCTCCTCCAGGGTCCATGCCACCTACACTACCTTGCCTTCCTCTTCACATCACCCCACAGTTGGCCCACTTATCATCCCACTTCTGAATTCACTGTCTTTATTATCAAACAGTACAATGAGTAGGCATATTGGGATATGTCATTAGACAGAAGGATTCTCATCCCTATTCTGCCACTTATCAGCAGTGCCCCAAGGATAATTACATGATCTCTCTGAGTCTCAGTTTCTTCACTGAAAATAGAATTAATAAAGTCAATATGGGGCGCCTTGGTGGTACAGTCAGTTAAACATCTGACTCTTGGTTTCGGCTCAGGTCATGACCTTAGGGTCCTGGAATCGAGCCCCACGTTGGGCTCTGCAAGAAATGCAGAGTCCACTTCAAGATTCTCTCTCTCCCTCTGCCCCTCCCCCCCACTCGCTCATGCTCTCTCTAAAATTAACAAATAAATCTTAAAAATAAAAAAATAAATTAAAAAATAAAGCCTATTAGAGGGCTTTTGTAAGGAATAAGTGGGATCATAAACATAGCTCTGAGCAGATATTCTGGCCCATACTAATAATTCCTCCTCTTGGCTCCCATACCAAGTCATGCTTGACACAGGAAAGACTAAAGACACTTCAGCTTCATCCCCACCTATAGCCCCCACCCCATTTCTTCTATTTATTATTGTGGCCCAGGTTTCCCTTATGGAATATTGGCCCTAAATCATGGCATTCTATGGCTATTTATTGGCCTTGGCATTGTTCCCCAAGCGGTAACTCTGTTACCCTCCCATCACTACCTTATTATTTCACCCAAGTCCAGAGTCCCAAGACCCTACCCCAATGCAACTCAGTTTAGAATCACTGGTTCACTAGCCTGTCTCATGCTGTAACTTCTCTTTAAAGAACAGAATCATTTTGCCTGTTTTCAGGACTTCAAAGCCCCCACGCCCCTGTCTCCCTTTACTCGATCCACCCAAGAGCCAGTCAATTATCTGAACTTGCTCTCTCTACTCCTGGGACAGAGTGACGGATCACATTATGGAACAGGATAAGAACACTGAATTGATCAACATTACCCCATCACACCTCCAGGACTAGCATTTCAGATGAATTGCCCTGCCCATGGACTCTGGTTAGCCACCAGGTAGCTATCATGAGCTAGGTGTCAGAAGTTCCATGGGGAAAAGAATTACACTTTGTTCTCTGTTGTTTTCTTATCCTATGGGGATAGAATTAATCGGTGAATGGCCACCTTAAGATATCAGGCTGTGAGTCCCCAGGAGTGGGAGTAGGGGAGGATATATACATCCATGGCTTCTAGACATTATGCCATAAATCCTGCCTGGGCCTTCCCCAGTTCCCTACCTTTGCCTAGCTGTGTGATTTGAACTAGTCATATAACCCATCTGAGCCTCAGCAGCCTCATTCATAAAATAGGGATTTTACTAGCTGCCCTGCCCCGAGACTATTGATGATGACCCAATAAATTAGCATCTGTTGAAAAGATTATGGACTGTAAATTACGAAGGTGTTAGTATGGCTACAGTTCTCAGTTCTTTGTCTGCCTCACTGCCCCCCAACTTGTGTTCACACTGACAACCCTCTTTCTTCTTTCACTAGAAAGACAGCACCCAGCTGGGACAAAGGGAAGAGAACACACAGAAAAGAGACGACAAAGAGATTATTTTTAGTCTGTTCTTCTTAACATCCCTCGTTTTGTTTCATGATGATTCATGCTTTATCCCTAATTTGCCCCTGCAAACAGTTCCCTTGTTTTAATGTACAGTAATCTCCGTAGGATTTTTTTTTCTTGCTTGTTTTTTCAAGTGGATATATATTTGATTATAGCTGAGAGAGTCATTGGAAAAAGCTCACGTGTCTATCTCTACTCCCCTCCCTTCCTGCACACAAACTGCTATCTCTAAATATTTTGTAAATAAATAGATTGATCCACTTTATATAGTTCTAATGATTTGTGTTGTAGAGTAAATCTAAAACCAATAAAAATGGAGATCACAAGAATGTGAGTCTGTTTAAAAATGACTGATTATTTTTTAACAGTTTCCGTTTACTCTTCACACCTAGTTATGCCTTTCAGTCATAATCAAAAACTCCAGTGTTGGGGGGAATAATAAGTCCTTGTAGTTTACTGTCATGTTCACACCTCCCCTGTCTTGACTCACATCCCCCTCCCTCACTCACTGCACCAGATGACAGGAAATGTTTAAGCATCCACTTTGAAAAGCAGGAGAGGGGAGATCTACATAGCTCCCCCACACCATATTTCATATCTCTGGAATATAAATATACCTTCTGGGAAACAGTACAGGAGAGAAAGACCAGCCCATGAAGAGGGCTGGTTTACAGCAACACCACAATCCCATCTGTAGTCGGGGATGAACTTGCTGTTGGTGCCTCATCCATATCCCTCTACACGCATGGTTCCCAAGCTCACGTAAAGGTGGCATCCTGTGCACACTTGTCACTCCTCCGGCACCTTCCCACTGGAACGTGCTTGGATTGTGTGAGGGGCAAGAGTCAAGTGGCCAGGGTGCTAATGCCCGTGGGGACAGCCCAGCACCACGGATGGACGGGAGCTAGAAACTCCCCCTGCTTCCTCCACATCTGGGTGGGACAGGTCTGGTGGATACCCTATGCTGCCCCCCTAAGGGGACTGAGCCCCAGTGGCTCACTGCAGTATCCTATCTGTTAACACCCCTTCACCATCTTGCCTCACTTCTTCTACCCATGTTTCCATGGATCGCCTACTAAACAAACCATTCACACTCCAATCTCGGGATCAGCTTTTGGAGAAACCCAGTTGAGGATGGTGATTTTGCCAGAATCCTCTCATTCTTTCTCCTTCAGCACCCTCCCACACAGGACTAACCCCTCAGTGCCTAAGCCATGGGATTCACTCCGTGGAAGCTGCTCGAAGCCTGACCCTGGAGGGCAGCATCATCACATAACCCAGTCCGCTTCCCACTGGCCTGGCTCCTCCCCAAAGGACTAGGCTTCACATCACTGCTACCGAGAACCATCACAGGGGAACAGGCAGCATGGTTGGGCCCCACGTCCTTCTGGGTGATGGCTTTGTCTTATCCAGAAGAATAATTCTCCAGCGAGGGATTTTAAAGGAGGTTATGGGCCAATGGAAGTGATACTAGGGGTTGGGAAGCTTCTTGGAATGCTTGCAGTCATTCAGGGAGTCAGATGCTCATCAAGTCCAACCTAACAGAATGTGTGGGCTTTTGAAGGGATGGATGTATTGCATTTGTGTGTTGTCATTTGCTGTTGGTGTCCCATCCCTCAGTGTCTGATTCTAACGCTATTTCCCTCAGCCATCTTCCTCTCCATTCCACGTTAGAACGAGCCTCTCCATATAATACTTTGTTTGCCCTTTATTAGTACCTGGAAATGTTAACAATACTAAATAGGACAATAATTATAACAACAATAATTGGTAGATGACGTCTACTAAGAACTTAACAATTTGCCAAACGCCCTGCTAACTCTTTGCAAACGCCGTCTCACTTAATCCCCTGATGAACCCATGCAGCAGATCCTGTGATCTGCTGATTATATAAATGAGCCTTTTTCCTTATCTTTCCCTGAATCCGCAGCACCCTTGGCCTTGTAGCTTTGCAGCATTCTACTCCCACTGTGGGCAGGGCATCACCTCACTGCTGGCTCCTCCGGGAAGGTGGGCTTGCATGCAATTGGTTATGGAACGTTAGCAAATGGGATACAAGGAGAGGCTTGAAAAAGGACTTTTGTGTTTCTGCTCATTCGGTGGCTTCTCTGACATGCGCATGAGACACGGTTGGAACAGAACTGACTCATCACAGTGGCCCCAGCTTGAGGCTGCCCCAGATAAGTCCGCAGAGAGTGGGCCCCCAGATAGGTCAGCAAACCCAGAAAAGAACAGAGGAAGAGTTCAGCCAGGTCTCAACCTAATTTCTGAACTATGCCCTCATAAGCAGATAAATACTTATTATTTTAAGCCTCTGAGTGTTGGGTCTTATGCATTATTACATCAGTAGATAATTGATACATAGTCTCATTTTAGATCAGAGGAAACTAAAGGACAAGAGTCACACCACCAGTGGGTTCTGTTGGACTTGAAATATAGTTCTCCAAACCTCACCTATTTATCTTCCTAGCTTTTACCTGTAGAGTTGAGGGCAGGATAGTAAATTATTGATATTTATTTCCTAATTACACACCATTCCTGGCCATGGTCGAAATCCAATGTGTGTTGAATTATGTTGTTGAAGTTCAATTAAGAGAAATCATAAGTTCATTTTAAAAATAAGAGATGAGCATATTAAATGAAAACCCATGGGCAGCACTTCATTTCCCCCTTTACTGAAGGAGAGTCTTATCAGGGCATCTTTTAAACTACATTGACCCTTGAAATACGTGTGGGACAGTGTTTGGTCTTTGGTATTTGCTTCAAATTAGTCCAGTAAAAAAAAAAAAAAAGTATTGACAAAATCCTAATATTTGCTGCTGGGCATATGAAGTTTCACTACACTAATCCCTCTACCTTTAAGTAAGTTTGAAATTTTTCCAAGCAAAACACTTAAAGAAAGAGTAAACTGCATTTCACAAAGGACTTCAATTTTCAGTCTTGCCTAAAACGCTAACTTAGGTGAGTCCCCTACCCTCCCAAGGTCCAGTTGCCCTCTGATAAGTCAAGGATCATGAGACTTTCCTGAGCCTTCCCAAAAAGGAGGTGGTCCCAAAAATGCAGCCATAAGTCTGTCTCCCCTCCCCATCCAGCACTTGAATAACATACAGGGACCTTCGACCCTTGGAAATAAGCCACCCATGTAGGTTTGCGTCAATGTATTGGAGTGGAATGTGTCTGCCACGCCACTGAATGACCCCTGGATGTTTTCTCTTAGTCTCAGGCATGAACACTTACTTTTATTCTCTGCATATATTCTGGGGAGTCTTGTGCTTAGTGGTACAGCAACATCAATAGACTCCAGTGTTTTATTAAGTTTATCAAGTACCAGAATGTCTTGTCAGCAGCACGGAATTATAAATTCTGTGCTAGCACGTCGTAGAGCAGCTGTTCATGAGCACATTTTGATTCATACTAATGCTCTTATTTAATTCATTCATTGGCTCTCACTTGGGGGCTCACTGGTGGGGCATAAGCTTGTCATCACCCCCGTGCCATAAGCTAGGGCAGCAAGGCAGCAGCTCAGCTCATGACAGGTGCACTTCCTGGCAGGACCTGCATCCCACCATGTAAGTTGCCTTCCCAAACAATCCACCATCCCTCAAAATGTTACTCATGATGTTCACTGTTTACTGGGTAATATATAATCTCCTCAGCTCAGCACACAAGGACCTCTGCGATCTGCCCCCTGAGGATCTTGGTTATGAGGCATGCTGGTTGATCAACAACAAGGCTGGTAAAAAGGTGGAGGAATTTGAAACTGGGAACAAGAGCAACTAGAGAGAGTAACCAGGCTACATTGGGTAGTCTTTGTAAGGGCAGTTAGGTGATCAACACACAGTAACCAGAAGAGCACAATTAACGTCTGCTTTTATCAGACAAGACATTAGAATAGAAGAATCCTACTTCATCCAAGGAAGAGGAAAGGAGCTGGAATGTAGTGTTATTGTGACCGTGAATGTGATAATGTACAGAAGACAGCATGTGTCACATAATAGATGCTCCAAAAATTCTCGTGGCCAGGGGTGCCTGGTCGGCTCAGTCAGGTAAGTGTCTGACTCTTGGTTTTGGCTCAGGTAATGACCTCAGGGTTGTGAGATGGAGCCCGGCCTCAGACTCCCCTCCTGGTTTAGAGCTTGCTTAAAGATTCTCCCTCTGCCACTCCCCCAACCCCACTCACACTCACTTTCTCTCAAAAAAGAAGAAAGAAAGAAAGAAAGAAAGAAAGAAAGAAAGAAAGAAAGAAAG
>NW_023270464.1:21171149-21252128 GCF_011800145.1 Mirounga leonina
AAGAAAGAAAGAAAGAAAGAAAGAAAGAAAGAAAGAAAGAAAGAAAGAAAGAAAGAAAGAAAGAAAAAGAATTTTAATGGCAAGTCCTATTTTATCCCCATTTCACAGATGAGGTAACTGAGACTCAGATAAATTAAGTTGCATGGTTTCACAGATAGTAAATGACTGTTAGCTTTTCAAGCCCAGGCTGAACTATTTCCACAACACCGTACAGTTGCTGGGGTGGGGCACTTATAGGAGTCCAGGCCACACAGGACAGCGTCAGCTGCGTGGACAGTAACAGCACAGGTCGGGGCCACCGCTGTGTTCACCGTAGACCTCCCAGCGAGAGGGGCAGGTTTGAGCAGGATTCAGCTGGGGTTTAGGCACCTTTCTGGACTCATGAGAACCATAAAGTAAAACCAAGAAGCTTGTTATGAAAAGTGGCTGAGGATGCAGGGATGGGTGCAGCTCACTAGGTATGAGTGCACCCAGGACCCACTTACAGGCGTGAGGAAATGTAGGTCTTAAGGCAGCCCAATGAATTCAAGATGGGACGTACTGATGGAATGAGGCAATTGATGTCATTTCTCCAATTAAGAGCAACGGGGCAATGCAAGGGGCTGATGGGGAGTCACTGATCTTAAAAAGTCACAGCCGAGAAGGGCAGGGGGCTGCAGGCTCTGACACGTATCACCTTAGAAGCTCTATCTTGGGGCACCTGGGTGGCTCAGTCGGTTAAGCATCTGCCTTTGGGTCAGATCATGATCCTAGGGTCCTGGGATCAAGTCCCACATTGGACTCCTTGCTCAGCGGGGAGCCTGCTTCTCCCCCTGCCCCTCACCCCGCTCATGCTTTCTCTCTCTCTCTGACAAATAAATAAATAAAATCTTTTTTTAAAAAAAAAGAAAAGCTCTAGCTTGCATTGCAACAACTACACCTCCAGTCACATCTCTCTAGAAGACAGATGCAATCATCTTCTGCTCTGCTAACAGACTGGCTTGTAGAGAGGTAAAATGATCCACAGTGCAAAACCAGGGCTTGAGGCCAAGTAAATCTGGATTCAAAACCCAGTGCCACCACTGTTTCTGGGCAAGTAACTCACCTCTCTCTGTGTTGCTAAAATTACCACCTTCTATAGTTGCTTGAAGACTAGTATGAGTATAAAATAAATATTTGACAGACCGTGAGTAAGTGCTCAATAAATAGCGATGATGATTTTTATTGTTGTTCACATTCTGGTATGATTTCTAGTTGCCTTGAAGCTTCCAGACGAATATTATGCATTTCAGATACAGTCTGCAGGAAGGTGCCTTCACAGTGGCCCACTTCTGACCTCAAACAGGCTGCTCTGTTAGCTTGCCTGTCAATTCAGAATACTTGACTGTAACACGCAGGCAGACACGATGCTCCTCAATGAACTGTTGTTTCAGTTTCTAATTTTGTAGTTTCAAAATAATTGTGCTTTCTGCACTTATCCATGTCTACCTCCCATTTTATGTGCTATTCTGGGCCGTCTTACCCCGGTGGCTGACTTCCACCAGCCTAAACACTTCGAGCAGTTAACAGGTCATTGGGTCATGATGCTCCTTAAATTTCTTGAGTTCCCAGGCCATTGGCTGGTACCACTCCCTCCACTTTATTATATTGATGGTAATTATGTTTTCTTCTCAACCAGATTTCTGCCAATGGCACCCCATCCTGATCTACACCATCTAGGCAATAAGAGCATGCTCCGAAAGCCAACCCTCTACCATCTTGGGATATAGACATCCAGGCTCCAACAGGAAACTGTGATCCCATTGGCACACATTAGTTCTTCAGAAATGTGGCTGGATAAACACGTTTGTCCTAATCCTGGCTTTGCTTCTCAACCCTGATCAGTCTCAAGGAGACCAAAAATAACAAAACAAAAAACAAAACAAAACAAAACAAACAAACAAACAAAAAAAACCCCAGTATAAGAAACCTGGTATAGAACAAACTCAGATTCCCTGACTTTTGACCAAGTCCTACTTATGAATTCTCCATTCTTCTTACCTGCTGACCAGGAAACAACCTTCATATAGGAACAACATGGTCTTTTATAAAGCATCCATATTTCTAGAAAAAAATGGCAGCCCCTCTCATAGGTCCCTATGTTGAGGTAAAGAGCTTTATTAGTCAATTTCATTGACTTCTTTGGGCCCTCTGTTGCTTTTACCTTTCAAGTTTTCTTCTACCGCTGCATTTTCACTCTTTCTCTGGCCCCTTTGATGGATAAAACAAGATGTCAGCCCGGCTGGGAAATCACCCTCTGGCCTAGCTGACCCATCTCTCTGGAAAAGCTTTATAATCCCCCAGGACCCCAGTGTCCTTCACCTTACCCACCTAAGTCTTACATTGTCTCTGCTCTCCACCAATTCAATCTCCCTCGTCTGACTCCTGCTTCTACACGTCCATACTGCCTTCCAATCAAACACCTTCTCTCATCAGCAGAACCCAAAATATCGGGCCCCACAAAGTGGCAAGAAGCAGGAACATCATGAGGACGCACTGAATCCATTCCTGGGCCTCTCCTTCTGATCCTGAGGATTCCTTGTTAGAGTCGGAATGCTGACTTCTTATGTCTTCTCCCTGGGCTTTTGTCTCTCACTGGCTGGTCCTCACAGAGGAAAAGAAGGAGTGATAAGGTTGTATCTGCCTCAGTGAAAAATAAACAGAATTTACTTCTCTCAGGAAAGAACAAAACTATCAGTCGTATAGACTGGCCAGAGCAATTTTGACCAGAGGCTAAAATCAAACGATGTAAACTGGAAGTTTCCAAATCCAATCATTCAAAAATTGGAGGGTCTGGAGACAATACCCAGGGCCTCAGATGCCCAGCCACTGTCCTGAGCTTGGGTCATGGACAAGGTGAGATGGTGCCCTTGGGCAGAACTCTTATGGCATGGGTGGCATGGAGCTTTGGGGTAGGGGCTCAAGTTTAAGTGCAATGGTTCTCCAGAGGCAAGACTGGTGAACAGGCTTCTTGCATGGAGGGGTCCAAAATTATGTCAAATCTAGCCAATATACCCACATCCCTGATCCAAAATCAAGTTTTCCAGTTTTAGAAGTGTAATGGGTACTTACTGTCCATAAGGAATATGCAGCAGACCAAGAATCTCTTGGTTTTAGAAAGAGATACTGCTGGAGGACTATTAATGCCAGTTAAGCCCACCACCTCTCCCTTCTTGACTGGGAATTAATACAGGAACAGATACAAAGACTCAGATTTTATTAAAACTTCACAACAACAACAAAGTAAATGCTACGATGACTACCATGTATATGTTGGGAAATCAAGCTCAAAAACGGTAATAAACCTGCCTCAGGTCGTGCAACCATAAATAATGGGGCTAGGAGGATAGCAGAAATCTCTGTCCCCAAGTACAGGGTTGAGGCCACTGCTTTACTATCTAGTACACTGTATCCTGAGGATATTGTGCTTAACAAAAGAGTTTATGATCGAGAACATATAAGGAAGCTGAATATTTTATCATCTCTGTATTTCAAGAGGACCAATTATGATATCAGGGAGGCCAGTGGTCCATGGAACATGGTTTGGGAAACTCTGTCCTTCAAAATACCAATTCCATATAATTAGGCTACTGGGAAGGGGGGCTAAGTAAGGTCTGTGTCTATTCTGAATACTGAGCAGGTTGATGGGGATGAGTATAGTGATTATGAGAGCAACTAGCATGCATTGCCTCTCTACTCTGTGTTGGTGGCATACTATAAACATTAACTTATTTAGTTTTCACAATTACTATAGATCAAACATCAGTATTCCCATTTTGCAGATGAGAAACAGAGGATAACTCCAGAATTTAGGTAATGTGCTGAGCATCACAGAGCTAATAAAGGGTAGGGCTTGCACATTAACCCCTTCCTTGCATCCCCTTAGCCTCTTCCCAGCCCACAAATTCCTACTGCATTCCCATCAGGGTTTTCCTTCACCCTGGTCAGTTTGCTGGCTAGAGTTCTAGAGGATCTGGTGCATCCAAACAGATGCTCACACACTGAAGAATGGGAGCAGGGAGACTCTAGGATGGAAGATCTTGGCAGGCAGGAGGCCACCAAAGGTCAGAAGGAAAATGTCATGAAACTCCCCCAAATATTACTATACATGTCCCTGACCTCTGCTTTGTTCTTTGGCTTTCATACGCAGTTAACTATCCCAAACAGAAATATTTTTATAAAATGAGATTCCCATGCTTTAGACATAAGTAAATCATTTCAAGTACTCTTTAATTCCTGTGCTGATCCTCTAGACAAACGTTTATAGCATTGGAAGGGTAATTACCAAGCTCTGTCATAAAATGTATTCAAGGCACCGCAAGTGACATTAACTCCCATTCCCTAACTTGGGTCTCTTTCTCCACTTTCTTTATAATTTGCCAGAACCCCCACCTAGCACTTTAATTTCTTCATGTTTATTACAGTTCTTCCTGAACTTCCACAGGCCCCTCTCTGGTTGTGCCTGAGCAGCAGGTCCATTCCATCCTACAAACATGAATGGTGTGTGTAGGAAACAGGCAAAGTGCGAGGCACTGAGTGGGGGAGGCAATCTGGACCCACCAGGAAAAGATAAGCTAGAACTGATTACACACACTGACCATGGGAAATCTTAGAAGCCAGCCAGAGACTGGAGGCAGCACAGAGATTAGATAGACATCGGGGGACCATAACCACCCAAGGCTGCAGGGACAAAGGCAGTGTCACAGAGCCCAGGGGCTAAGGTCACCAGGTAGAGGTTAGAACCACAATACGCCTGTTCATTGGGCACTGGAGCCACCGCAAGAAATGCCACCAAAGGCAAACAGAGAGAGGCGGAGAAATACCTTGGCTTCTTCCTTCCTCCCAGACCCCAACTTCCCCCGAGCCTCCCATCGTCTGAAGCCAGCTAAATGCCACCTGCCATGGGACCTTGGAAATGCAGCCAACGTTACATTTCGGGGGGGGGGGGGGTGTTTTTTTTTGGGGGTTTTTTTTTTTTTTTTGTAAAGCTCCTCTTTTATATTCTGAGACGCTCATTTCCTTGAAAACTAGAATTTGCCAGCAGTAATAATTTAAATAATCTCCCCTTGGATGAAGGCAAGCCATGGGGGTACGATGTTTTGTTGAAGCTCAGTGGGGCTTAGCAAGGGGATGAAGGTCGTACAGGGAATCACTGAAGATCATAGAGAGCCCCTGGCATCTCAGCCTGGGGGTTGTAAGTCCGAAGGATCAGGGATGGGGCCGGACAGCTCCAGTGGCAACATCTAGTCCACTTTCTTTTCCTTTTTGCTTTGTCTGTCCCCCTATCAGGTAGATCCAGTGGGGAAAGCAGGACAGCATGCTCAGATCCTAGCGCCAGGTTTATCATATTCTCCTATTCGCCTCTTCATAATCATACTAATAGCTACCAATTACTGAGAACTTTCCATGTAAATTTCACCATAGGAGGAATGCACTGCTATCATCTTCCACTTACCAGTGAGGAAACTGAAGCCCTGGGAGATTAAGTTGCTTTCCCGGCCTGAAGAGCTAGTAAGTGGTGGAGGCAGGCTGTATTGGAGCTCATTCCTCCCTGACTCCAAAGCACCACCAATGCGCTCTACGGCTTCCTCCTCACCGTAGGATGGGAGGCGAGGTGCTTACAATGTCTGGGTTTACGTTAAAGGAGGACGATCCATATTGACCTTGCTGGCTTTCCCCGAGTGGCTGGGATTCCCCAAGTAGATAAATGTACGCGAAAATGTTTTGAAAACTCTTAAGACCCCCTTGCTTTAGATCCTATTATTTCCCCTTCTGCTTCTAGCAGGCACTGTCTGCTTCTTAAGTCTCTCCATGTGGGGCTGAGCTACTATTTTTGGCCTGCCAAGCTGTTTTTGTTTTTCACCAGAATGCATGCTCCATTTGGGTAATGGGAACAGATGTGACAATGGGAACAAAACTCTTACCAGCCACGTTCTAACCCAAACATCCCAGGAGCGGCTTCCAGAACTCATCTCATCATGTCTGCTCCTGGACAGGGAAATGTGAGAACACAAAGCTCTGCCTCACTGTCTTTTACTAGCCTTGATCATTTCTGATAAGTGCTCTTGGTAATCGCTTTTCCTTTCCACAGCTTTAAGTTCTGGTGTGTTGTCCATATTATATTAATAAAGGTCCGCGGGGAAAGAGTGACTTGTCGGAGGTTAAGAAATAATTGTAAGAAAATGTTTTGACATTATGTTAATGCCTGTCAGCGTATTATCCCCAATTTAAAGTTAATCACCAAAATTATATTGCAATTTCAAAAATGTAATGAAATAAGATTTGTTGAGGTGTGAATAATAAAGAAACCAAGAGCCAAGAGCTAGAATAGAAGTAAACTTCTTCTTTAACTCTTTTGTGGTTTCCTGCCAAAGGGCAAAGAAATAAATAGTGATTTGGGGCCTGTGGATCTTGGCAAAAAAAATGGATTTACAATCCAGAGAAAAACAAGAGGTCTTTGTCTACAAGGCAACACAACCAAGTATTGAGATACAATGTTGAAATTTAAATCCCTGTCAAAAGGGTTCCAAAAATCTGGATGTTTGTCATTATGTGGGCAAGATATTTAGACACTTGATAAATTATTCAATTTTCTTATAAAATGCTGGTGTCTTGCCCGGTCTCTGACTTTATGCTTCCAGTGGCCTGTCAAATGTTTCTGCTTGGGTGCCCGGCCACCACCTTAAAATCAAACCAAGCTTCTCACGTTTACCCCAAAGCCAATGCTCCTATTTTATGTGAGTGGTAGCAGGATTTTCTCAGGCTCTGAGACTTGGAACTCTGGAGTCCTCTTTGACCCCTTCGATATTTATGCCATCTATTCATATCCAGGCCTGAACATTCTTTTGAGCTTTCCTTTGAAAATAAACACGAGAACAATAACATCCATTTGCACAGGCTTGCCACAAATCAGGCTTCCCCTGAGAGGTGCCTTTCGTATATTATCCTGAGCCCTCCAAACAATTCTGTAGGATGGACAGCATGATCCCATTTTTAAAAGCGAGCAAATGGAGATTTGGAGTGGTCACTGGCCTAGTTGCTTGCTCAGTAAGTGCTGGAATAAATCTGTCTGCCTCAAAGCAGAGCATCCGCATCCTCCTCGCACTGTCCTGAAGACCCACCAAGCCAGCCCAGCCCACAGCAAGCCCTCAGGACACCTTGCTGGCGGTTGCCACTGCTCGCTCATTCTTTCATGCCACACCCACCATGCCTGCCTTGGTCCCTGCTGCCACCAGGCGTATCCTGCCGCCCAGAGCTCCCTGCCGAGACAGTCACCCACCCTACATCCCCTCTCCTTCCTCCACCCTGAACGCAGTTCCTGGATGAATCTTCCCAGACACGCTCTTGTGACTTTGGAGAAGATTGGGCCCCATCCGAACTCACAAGCCTTTGATGGCTCCTCAATTTCCTGTGGAGAAAGTTCAAAATGGAGCCAGGCTTTGTCACCTGCCGTCTTCCGTCTGTCCCCGCCACCTTCGCGCTAATAGAACCCTACACTCCCGTAAGGCTGGTATGCTTCCCAGGCTTCTGCTTTTCCTACTGTGACCACCCCTTGGCTTCCACTTTAGTCTTCTACTTCACTAAGACCCCATTCAAACAACCCCTCCTCCAGGAAGCTTTCCAGGACCACCAGGCCCACTCCAGCTAGCTTTCCCCTTCCCTGACCTCTCATAGTGCTTCTTATCTGCCTCAAACATGTGGCATTAATCAAAGCCTGCCTTGGACTGTGAGCAGCTCTTGCATTCAACTAAAAACAGTGCAATCTGGTGAGGAAAAGCACATACTTCCAATGATGTTGGGTGGTTGAGTCCCAAATCTGCCACTAATTACCCGTTTGATTTGTCAAACAACTAGTGGGTTTGTGCCCATCTTTTTAATAATCGCTTTGGTAATAGCTTTTATTTGCTAAACACTGCGTGTGTGGCTAAATGCCTTATAGGTGTTATCTTTTATAAAAAAAAAAAAAGGAGGTGATCATATTATCCCCATTTTAAGGACAAAGGAACTGAGCTTCAGAGAAGTCATTAGTTAATTTGCTTAACTCAAAAAGCCCATAAGTATGAGCTGGAATTTCTCTGGGATCCAAAAAGAAGCTTTAATTTATCTCGGAGAGCTTTTAATTTACATCTTGAAACGCACTGCATCCTCTTAGCATTTCAGTCTTCTGCAATCAAATGCTGTGAAGACGACCCTCCACCCAACCCGCCCCGAAGGCCCTGCCCTTCAGTCTCTCTGTTCCCGGCCTGCCTATTCCCACCCGTTCCCAGTAGACGGAGTGGAGGAGGGAAGGTTGCTACCCGCAGTATCTTCACTGGGCCTCCATGAGCTCACACCAGGTAGATGGGGAGACTCAAGGACCTTCCCCTTCCGGCCTGGAAGAGCCTCGCCACCCCGTGGATGCAGAACATGTGGCTCAGAGGGGAGTAGCAGCTGGGCCAAAGACACCCACTTAAGTGAGCTGCACTGCAGCCTAAACTTCCCACACTCTTCTACCCCCGCAGGGCGCTGAAGACCAGGCACCTGCGCACTAGGAGAAATGTCCTCTCCTCCATCTCAAATCGGTTGCCATTTAATTTGATGAGGCAGGATAAATAGGAACACCCAGTTGGCCTTTGGGGAGCCCTTCATTACTTCCCATCCCTCTGCCTATGCTCTCAGGGCTCCACGCATCCCTGTAATACAGACCTCGGATCCTCCGCGTTTCCCTTCGCCTCTGCACCCCATCTCACTCCCGATGCCTCCTATCAGCCACACTTTCCATCGCTGGCCTTTCAACCTTTCATTTATATCCTCATTGAGATAAGACCGCTGGCCTTGGCTGCTGCATTCGGAGTGAGGGTGCACCTCTGATTTATGGAATGGCATAATATTTCTGCATCTCATTCCCCAACCGCTTCACACGGTCATGTGCCTTGCTGCAGCTCCAATGACCATTGGGCATGGAGCAGATGTCTTCATTGAGCTGCCCATGATGACACTAGCTATAGATCTCTCTCTCTCCCTCTTTCTTTCTTTTTCTTTCTTAACCTCTTTTTCTCCTTTTAACACAGACATTGTAGTTTGTTCAGAGGCCACTGGTGCATGCATAGAGTTTAGATCACTGCCTTCCAGTGAGCATTGTCTAGCCCTGGTGAGCAATGAGATAATTGCCTGTCAGAGAAATTCCTTAAAGTAGCTCTGGTCCCCACAGTACTTGAACCCAAGTTTAAGGGTAAATGTTTGATAGGAGAGGCCACTCTACCACCTGAGAAGCTCCTGGACTTCTAAGGCAACAAGTCAGCTTTCCAAGATGAGCATGCATTGATTTGTGGAGCAATGGAGATCACACTATGGGGAACTTGCTCTCCTCTTTCAAGGCTGTTATTGATGCCACCAAGATCAGGTCAAGTTGGTGGCAGCACTTGGTCCTCTCTGAATATTTGCAACTGAGTCATAATGCTAAAGCCTATAATCTCGGATGTTTTAGCAAAGAACTCCAGTACATTGTCGGAATGGTAATTTGTCTGTATTCCATGTGCCCCTTGTAGAGTCTGTGTCAGTCAGGGTTCTCCAGAGAAACACAACCAATAGGGTGTGTGTGTGTGTGTGTGTGTAAAAATTTATTTCAAGGAATGGGCTTACACAATTGTGAGGACTGGCAAGACTGAAATCCATGGGGCAGACTGGAAAGCTAGAAACTTTCAGACATGAGCTGATGCTATAGTCTAAAGGCAGAATTTCTCAATCCTCATTCCTCAGTTTTGCTCTTAAGGCCTTTCAACTGATTGGAGGAGGCCCATGTGCGATATCAAGGATAATCTCTTTTATATGAAGTCAGCTAAGTGTAGACATTAACCACCTCTGCAAAATACCTTCAGCCAAGCCAACACACTTACTATCTCAGAGTCAAAGTCAATAAGCTGTAGCATGGGGGCATCATCATAAAATCCAGACCAGCCCAAATGAGGCCCCTCACTGCACAGCAAATATCAGCCCCAGCTGGGCACTTTCAAAACTCGCTGGCCCTGAGCTAGCTACAATGCTGGTTCTAAGTATTTTCCTAGGATCACCTAAAATTTATTCTTTACCTCATTCCCCACCCCCCCGACCCACCAACCCGGATCTTAAATTTCCCACTACTTTAGTGACACATTCAGGCTCTTCTCACTAGATTCTGCGATTGTTTTCTCATATGACTGTCAGTATCCCATGTACCCCTATTTTGCAGTCCATTTCCTTTAGCTCCCGAGTCTCCTTCTATCAGCTCCAACCATGTAGACTGACTTCATTGGTTGGTCAAAGCTCATCTAGGAGAAGAAGGAGATTCAGACAAAAAAAGTGTGACTTATGAACGTGCAGGGAAGGATAGGAATCAGGCAGGGCTCTAGCAGCTCAGATGGATGAAGGTTACATGGAAGGGAAAGGAAGAAAGGGGTCAAAAATCCCAGAGTAAAACTCTTGACACTTCCACTTACTTGCTGTGACCTTGGACACTTTGTTTAACTTCTCCAAGTCTTCCTTTTTCAGAATGTCCAGGAGGCACATAAATCTACTTCGTAAGTGTGGGGAGATAATCATATATGCTAAGCAAATTCATGTTTTCTTCTTTCAGAAGAACTACTCTTCCAGCCCCCTTTCAATTAGTGAGCCAAATGGTGGGCTCTTGCCTGTTAAGATTCTAGGTATCTATTGCTGTGTAAGAAAAATTCCCCCAAAACTTAGTAACTTAAAACAGTAACAGTCATTTACTCTGTTCACGAATCTGCAATTTGGGCAGAGCTGAGAGATAGATTGTCTCCTTTCCATGTGGCATCTGCTGGGACAGCTTGACAGGAGCTAGATCGACCTCCAAGATCACTCCTTCAGATGGATGATGAGTTGGTGCCTCTGTTTCTCTCACATAAGCTTCTTGATAGGGTGATGGGCTTCCTTGCACCCCCATGACAGGATTCTAGGAGACAAGAAGAGGAAGCCACCAGTCTCTTAAAGTCTGCACTCAGAAGCTAGCAGTGTTACTTCTGCTGTATTCTCTTGACCAGCCACATGGCCTGCCTGTATGTAAGGAGAGTAGACATAAACCATACTTCTCATTGAGAAGAATGTCAAAGAATTTCTGCCCCTGTTCAATCTACCATAGCATTCAGTCAATGTTGAGAAATAGGACCAGATTAACCTCTTACCTGAAACAACTGAAAACCGAACAAAATACAGAAGCCAACAATATTCAAGACAGTGGACATAGGCAATGAAGGCTAACAATTCTTATGGATAGGAAACAAAAAGCTGCGCCCTAAGGTTGTGCCAGTTTACTGCCTGGAAGAAGTTTCCAAGCCACAAAACAGGGAGGGAAACCCAAGAAGAGTTTAGCATTTCTCTGTTAGTTGAGAGACAGAGTCGAAAAAGCTAAAGGCCCCCAGAGAGTGCAGGGAAGAATACAGGAAAAGAGAAAGCTTCAAAGAGAGAGATCTCTAGATATCTGTGGGAAGTCCCCATCACACATTGAGTTGCATACTGATCAGAACATGTATGTGAAAACAAAACAAAACAAAACAAAATTGTCTGACCCCAAAGAAAGAATCACCTGAAAGGATTAGCAGGAACAGAGCCTGGAGGTCATGGAGGACCAGGAATAGTGCCAGTTCCCATATGTCAAAGTGAAAAACCTCATAATTTAAAGGGCTAAGAAATATCTTGTCTCAAGAGTTAGGGAAAGTAGCCTTATGCTAAATGCTTTAAGCAAAGCTTAAAAGAAACACTTGAAAGTATCAAAGTCTCTCCAAATAATTTGACCATGTCCTAGAACAAAACTAAAAGTTCTTTATAGGAATTCAAACATATCCCACAACCAGGAAAGCAATGGCATTAATGATGTGTAGCACCCAACCAAGAATCATCAGGCATGCAAAGAAGCAGGAAAATACAACTCCAGATGAGAAAAACTGACCCAGAAATGACACAGATAATTGAATTAGTAGACAAGGACATTAAAATAGTTATAAAGACTGTATTCCAGAGATTTAAGAAGCTGCAGGAAGACATTAGTTTTCTCACTAGAAATGGCAAGAAGACAACAGGGCAACATCTCTAAAGTTCTGGAACCATCCCCAGAAAGGAAGTCTTCCGCATAGTCTCCTACTTTGTATTGGTTTCCTAAGGCTACTATAAAATTTACCACAGACCATGTAGCTTAAAACAACCGAAATTTGGGTGCCTGGGTGGCTCAGTTGGTTAAGCGACTCCCTTCAGCTCAGGTCATGATCCTGGAGTCCTGGAATCGAGTCCCACATCGGGCTCCCTGCTCAGCGGGGGGTCTGCTTCTCCCTCTGACCCTCTTCCCTCTCATGCTCTCTGTCTCTCATTCTCTCTCTCTCAAATAAATAAATAAAATCTTAAAAAAAAAATTTATTCTGTCACAGTTCTGGAAGCCAGAAGTCTGAAATCAAGGTGACAATGGGGTTGGTTCCTTCTGGAATCTCTGAGAGAGAATCTGTTCTAGGCTTCTCTCCCAGCTTCTGGTGGTTGCCAGCAACAGTTGGCTTACAGACATATCACTCCAGTCTCTGTCTCCATCACCATGTGGTCTTTTTCCCTGGGTCTTCAAATATTTCTTTCCTTGCAAAGACATAGTCTTTGGATTTAGGACCTGCCTTACTCCAGAATGACCTCATCTTAACTTACATCTTCATTATATCTACAAAAACCCTATTTCCAAATAGTCACATGCCTAGGTACAAGGAGTTAGGATTTGAACAGGCCTTGTTGGAGGACATAGTTCATCCCATTACACTATTCTCCAGTCTCCCAGTGGATGGGGTGGGTCCAGCGGAGCATTCCAGTGCCCCGGGGGAGGCCAGAGTCACCAGATGGATGAATTCTGGGTCCCTAAATCACAATGTGGAAGACCACTCCAGAAGCATGTGACTGAGCTGTGACATGAGGGAGAACATAAAGCAGTAGTGTGATAAGCCACTGAGACTATCATGAAGACTATTATGTGCCACCATTGTGGGGATAAAGTGAGATCACGCATGTGAAGGACCTGACAAGGTGCTAAGGAATTGGTAGCATAATGAGGACATTAATAAAGAGAAGACGGAGGGATGAGTCTATATTAGGTCTCAGGTTGGGCTCTCTGTGAACTTTGGGGGAGACTTGGAATAGTGACAGGCTTCTAGTGGATTATCAAAAGACTTTGATCCCAATAGGAATAAATTACCCAATAAAAAGGCAGAGAGGGCTCCTAGGTCCCTGCAAAGCATTACAGTGCTCTCATCATACTAATGCTCTCTTCCCATTCCAAAAAGTACAATTGAGAGGGGGAGCCAGTTTATTTAAGCAATCATTAGGCAGAGCAGACAGGTGATTCAAACTAAATGTTTGACCTAGTTAACTGGCAGATTCCGTCACAACAAACCTCAGTACATAAAACCTCAATTTCTGGCTGAGCCAGAAAGGAAATCCAGTCTTCTGCTGTTTCCAAGCAAAATCAGTTTACAAAATTACTTTCTGTTTCCCATACATCTTCTGAAATGACTATAGACCAAATAACCAATTGATTTGAAGCCATTTTTTACTCTCATGCAAAGCAGAGAGATATTTTTCATTCCTATCCAAAAGGGAAAATGTTAAATCACATGTGAATTGCAGATATAAGCATTTAAAGACTGTTTTCCTCTTTTGTTTGTGAATAATTTTTTATTTTATGAAGGAACCAAATATCTCAGTAGGTAAAATCAATAGCAGCCACCAGAGTGGATGGAAAATTCTCCAGGCTTAATATGGTTTCATGCATGGCTGTCAAAGCTGAATGTCTTAAGGGAACAAATAGTGAATTCCCTGCCTTGGAGGAGATGTATGAATTAGAGTCTTTTCTTTTTAAAACTAATCTGTTGTATAATGGTTCATTCATTCAACAAATATTTATTAAACACTTATTGTGTGCTACATACTACATCAAATGTTTGGAATACACAAAATATAAAATTGGGGAACTACTCCAGAGGGAAGAGAGTCTAGCAGAATAATAAGTATGATTTAAAGAGAGCTTACTAAATTTCAAGCACCATTCTAAGCCCTTTGTATATGTTAATTCATGTACCCCTCATGACACCCCTGTGAGATGATATTAATATTCCTATTTTACAGACAAGGGAACTGAGTCCCACAGCTTAGTTGGATGTAGAGCCAGGATATGAGCCCAGAGAGCCATATTCCAGAGACCATGCTTTCCTTATGCACAAAGCCAATATGCAAACATGCCTTCTCACCAATGTGACATTTGTGAGACAGACTCTAAGAATCTTGACGAGAAGATTCTGTCTATGTCTCATCTTATTATTGTTTTTCCCAATTCTTAGAAGAGTGCTTGGTATGTGGCATTCATTTTTTTTCCAACTGTTAACATGTGTAATCAAATAGAGTAACGGAGAAAGTAATCTGGTAGACCCAAACAAGCAGATCCTGCATTTGTGTGGGAAAATCATAGAAGGCTTCCCAGAGGAGATGATTTTAAGCTGGTTCTTCTGGAAAGGCAACTTAAGCATTTGATAGGTCATCCAGGGGAGGAAAAACATTCTGGGAAGCAGAAGTTCAAAAACCACACAGGCAAAGGCACCAAGGCAGGAAAAGCATGGCCAGTTGAGAGGATTAGAAGTAGCTTGTGATGAAGGAAGGAAGGATGGAAGGAAAGAAAGAAAGAAAGAAAGAAGGAAAGAAAGAAAGAAAGAAAGAAAGAAAGAAAGAAAGAAAGAAAGAAAGAAAGAAAGAAAGAAAGAAAGAAAGAAAGAAAGAGAAAGGGCTTACAATGAATGTTGAGAAAGGTAATTGATAATTTGTGCAGTGTTAATCTTTTTCCTGAGCAATCAGTGCTTCTCAGAGTCTCTTAGAGCCCCGAAAAAGGGAGTTATTTGGTACTTTTCTTCTTCATTTTTTAAAAAAGGCATCAGGAAGCTCTTTGGGATTATGATTTCCTAAGGATGTTGCTCCTAAACAAAACCTTTAGATGAGTGCTTCCTAACAGGACCCTGGAGACCAGTCAAGGGGCTCCAGTACTCCCCCAGAACTGAGAGTCGGCATCTTGGTCCACCAGGAATTCTGAGCCAAGGCCACACCCATAGGGAAGCTCTTTCTTAGGTGGAAAAAGTCAGCAGAACTTTGGCAAAAGTTGTTGTAGGTGTGGAATTCCAACATCGAATTGTCAGAAAGAAACAAAGGACAGGCCACTGGTATATTCTTGCTTTCTGGACTCCAAGATTGTGTCTGAACTTGAAAAGCACCTAAAGAGCTGAGCTGAGAGAAGCAGGGAACACGTGGTGATGAGAGAAAGAAAGAGAGAAAAAGAAAGAAAGAAAGAAAGAAAGAAAGAAAGAAAGAAAGAAAGAAAGAAAGAAAGAAAGAAAGAAGAAAGAAAGAGAAAGAAAGAAAGAAAAAGAGAAAGAAAGAAAGAAAGAAAGAAAGAAAGAAAGAAAGAAAGAAAGAAAGAAAGAAAGAAAGAAAGAAAGAAAGAAAGAAAGAAAGAAAGAAAAAGAAAGTGAAAAGTAGCAGGCAGCTGGAATGCCTGGGTGGTGCAGTTGGTTAAGGGTCTGACTCTTGGTTTTGGCTTAGGTTGGAATCTCGAGGTCCTGGGATTGAGCCCTGTGCCAGGCTCTGAGCTCAGCAAGAAGTCTGCTTCAGAGTCTCTCTCCCTCTCCCTCCCGCTTACTCTCTCTCTCTTTCTCTCAAATATATAAATAAGATTTAAAAAAAGTAGCAGGAACAGGAAGAAGTTTGGATACTGGTCAAAGTGGACTAGAATGAGCCAAACCCCAAAGAGAAGTTTCTGCCACTATCCCCCAATTTGCACAAAATAAAGTCAAGAGAATGGAAAGACCCTTACTGACTCATCAACTGCCTTAGCCTTTTCTCCAAGAACTATCCTCTCTTAATTCCTTTTCTTCTAACTTTCTTTTTTTTTTTTTTAAAGATTTATTTATTTATTTGAGAGAGCGACAATGAGAGAGAGTACATGAGAGGGGGGAGGGTCAGAGGGAGAAGCAGGCTCCTCGCTGAGCAGGGAGCCCGATGCGGGACTCGATCCCGGGACTCCAGGATCATGACCTGAGCTGAAGGCAGTTGCTTAACCAACTGAGCCACCCAGGCGCCCCTTCTTCTAACTTTCTTGACTGACTACTTTGGTGCTGACCAGAGAGTCTCTGGTTACGTGATGAATTCTGTGCTCTGTTCATGTAAGTAAGCCGCACTGTGCTCAACCAGCATCAAAACTCTTGCTGTTCTCTTCCGTTCAGACCATTTGGGCTCCAGAACCTGACTTCTAGTTATGTTGTTTTTCTCCTCCTTATGGCATCCACCATTACCCAAGCTTCAGCAAGAACATTAAAAACATTAAAGCCAAAATATCTGAGCATGGAACCTTGCAGGCACCAAGAGATAGTGCCTACAAGATGGATCTTAAAAGGGTATTCCCAAAATAAATACCCAAGGCACCAAGGATGTTGCTAATGTCTAAAGTCTGAGTTCCAGGATTGATTCAAATACCTATGCTGCATGAACATTCCCAGCCAATCATTCAGTCAGAATATTTATAGAGCAACTATGACCTTCCAGGTTCAGGGCATCAGGCTAAATACTGTAATTATATAAATAGTTATACTACATTATCAACTCCTTCCAAGAACTTACGTTCAATATGGGGGTGATTTCTTCAGCACAATTATTTGGTATCTCAGCTTCTCCAAAACTTCTTTTTCTGAATCAAAACAGGACAATTATTCTTGAGATGTTTCTTTAGGTCCCATGTGGTCTTACATTCCCAGATTGCTCTGATGTTGTCCTTTAATGTTTGTCTCTTGCTTCCTGAAGAATCCATGGACCTCATGGAAACATCGTTGCCCTACTCCTAGAATCTGTCAATAGCCTGAAGAGTCTACCTGCTGCTCCTTCCATGACTACCCTGTGCCCCGTGGAAGCCTACCATCTCCAGACCTCCCTTTCTTGGGCAAAGCTGAAGCATCAGCAAGACCTGGAAGAACCCAGTACCTTCTCATGTACCAGCAGGAAGAGGCTTGACCCACCATCACATGCAGCCACTTGCTCAACCTCTGCTCACCCCCAGTGACCAGGGAAGTCTATTTTTGAGCTTCTGGTCACTCCTTCCCTTCTCCCTACATATCTGTGGGAAGCCCTGTGTCCCAAGTCACCAATAAGGAGCCATTCATCCTGCTCTAGGTTGGGGCAGGTTTTTTTCTCACAGTGTCTCCTCTCTGGCTGATCCCATAGCCCTAGAGCCCAGTCCCTTACCCTCCTCCATCATGACTGGCTTTCAATGTCTGCTCCTTCAGCCAAACCTATCTCATTCTCACCAACAAATTTGCTTTTTACTTGGAGCTAAGGGGAGATGTTTCAAAGGGAAAGAAATTCTAGAAAGCACCATATAGTAAAAGACAAACCAGTGGAAGAGTTGAAGAATGTAAGATCTACAGGAGTTTACATATGGAGGAATCACTGTGAATGGGGGGCACCCTGAACTGTGGGGCTCAACCTGGGTCACGAAGGATGAATAACCCTCAGGTAAGTGCATAAAAGGAGGAAAGACATTTTAGAAGGTGTGGACACTGCCAGCAAAATCAGGGGGAAAAGATTAGGATAGAACACCAGCATAAGCCAGGGAAAGATCACTCTAGATGCTTTCAGGGAAATATAAGAGGCCTCCATTTCCAGAAGCAGGACAGGACCCGTTCTTCATTCTTCAGGGCTTTCTTCCAATGCCATGTCCTCTTGGAAACCTTTCCTGGAACTGCAAAACACATGGATACTGTTAATGTGAAACCTCTTTAGTTCACCTAGGGATGCGTTCAATGCATTTTAATTTGTGAGCATTTTTCTCATTTTTCTTACACTGCTGCAAGCTTCTTCAGGTGGTATCACATTTTAAGCTTTGTGGAAGCATTAATAACTTGAGACCTATAATGTATGCATATTATTTAGCACACAGCTAGGGTGGCCCTATAATTTATCTTCCACACTAGGGCACTTTGGGGAATATGAGGGGATCAACCAAAAATTACTCTTAGACAATAGGCATTAACCAATACAGCCCCAGGCTAACAGGATGTATAATCACCCTAGCCATAACCAATTTCTTTCTATGAAATTTAAGGAATGCCAAAAGGGTCTTATGTTGAAGTTGGTTGACTGTGTTGTCTTGTGCTATCTCAGTGTTTCTACCCAAGGCAGCTACTCCCCACTGATTGTATAGCATTTTCTGCTCTCAGAAGGAAGATTTGCTCTTTAGATGGTGTATTTATTTCTTAAACAAGCAATAACAGCATTTTCCCTAATTGCCAGACACTGTGTAATATTCAGGTAATGCATGAGTGAAAAAGCATAGCCCCTTGTCCGCTAAGAGCTCACAGTCTAGCAAGAGTCCACTTATTCACTCACTGACTCATTCATTCATATATTCAACAAATATTTATTAAGAGCTTATCATGCATCAGGCCAAGTGGTGGCAAACAACTGCTCCATTCTTTGCCCCAAATGGAGCTCCCATATTGTACTCCAGCAGGTGAGAATAGGCCATTAGTAAAGGTGTTTATGAGCTTTAATGTTGGCCCAAAGGAGAGAAGTTCCAATTTTGCTTGGACCAGTTAGTGGGACTTTACAGAGAGGAAGAAAAATGAAGACATAATCATCAAGCAAAAGAGGAGGGAAAGATAGTTCAAGCAGAGAAAACAGTACAAGCAAAGGTTTGGAGGCAGGAAACAGCAAGATGAGAGATGAGAGTGGAGGGTTAGTTGGGGCTGGACCACAGTGGGGCCCAGTGGCCAAACTGAGGACTTTAGATTGTGACACATTAGTCAATGAGGGGACACTGAAGCTCAGCGTCAGGCTCGTGCCATGATCAGGTATGTATCTTAGAGAGATTATTGTTTTTGAGGGATCTATAATAATTCCTCCAAGAGTTAATTTGCAGGAAGTCAATGTGGACATAAGCTCCTGACTTTCCTTGCTTATTCTAGGTTCCTAGAGGGCAGTGCAGGGTCCACAGACTCTCCTTGTACCTGAAGGAACAGCATTATTTTACAAGATGTTTTCTCCTAGATAGAGGGTGTGTTCCTACCAATAAATGCCCTATTGTCATCAGAGCCCGAAGTTGTATAATCAATTCTGTGATGCCTCAGAATTGTTGATGGCTGAATTGTTATGTAAATGTAACTTCCATGACCAGGGACTATATAACCTCAAAAAAATAGCATCATTACAAGACCTGGCTTTCTTTCTTTTTTTTTTTATGTTATGTTAATCACCATACATTACATCATTCGTTTTTGATGTAGTGTTCCATGATTCATTGTTTGTGTATAACACCCAGTGCTCCATTCAGTATGTACCCTCTTTAGTACCCATCACCAGGCTAACCCATCCCCCCACCCCCTCCCCTCTGGAACCCTCAGTTTGGTTCTCAGAGTCCATATACTCTCATGGTTCATCTCCCCCTCCGATTTCCCCCCCTTCATTTTTCCCTTCCTACTATCTCCTTCTTTTTTTTTTTTTAACATAGAATGTATTATTTGTTTCAGAGGTACAGGTCTGTGATTCAACAGTCTTACATAATTCACAGCACTCACCATAACACATACCCTCCCCAATGTCTATCACCCAGCCACCCCATCCCTCCCACCACCTACCACTTCAGCAACCCTCAGTTTGTTTCCTGAGATTAAGAATTCCTCATATCAGTGAGATCATATGATACATGTCTTTCTCTGATTGACTTATTTCTTTCAGCATAATACCCTCTAGTTCCATCCACATCATTACAAATGGCAAGATTTCATTCCTTTTGATGGCTGCATAATATTCCATTGTATATATACACCACATCTTCTTTATCCATTCATCTGTCCATGGACATCTTGGCTCCTTCTATAGTTTGGCTATTGTGGACATTGCTGCTATAAACATTAGGGTGCACATGCCCCTTCGGATCACTACATTTGTTTCTTTGGGGCAAATACCCAATAGTGCAATAGCTGGGTAGTACAGTAGCTCTATTTTCAACTTTTTGAGGAACCTCCATACAGTTTTCCAGAGTGGCTGCACCAGCTTGCATTCCCACCAACAGTGTAGGAGGGTTCCCCTTTCTCCACATCCCCGCCAACATCTGTCATCTCCTGACTTGTTAGTTTTAGCCATTCTGACTGGTGTGAGGTGGTATCTCATTGAGGATTGAGGTTTTGATTTGGATTTCCCTGATGCGGAGGGATGCTGAGCACTTGTTCATGTGTCTGTTGGCCATTTGGATGTCTTCTTTGGAAAAATGTCTGTTCATGTCTTCTGCCCATTTCTTGATTGGATCATTTGTTCTTTGGGTGTTGAGTTTGATAAGCTCCTTATAGATTTTGGATACTAGCCCTTTATCTGATATGTCATTTGCAAATATCTTCTCCCATTCTGTCAGTTGTCTTTTGGTTTTGTTGACTCTTTCTTATGCTGTGCAAAAGCTTTTTATCTTGCTTTATTTCTATGCCCATTTTCCAGTCACCGGGAGATATGTCTGTCTCAGCCAGAATGGACATGGATGAGAGTTAACCTCAACATCAAATGATCTGCTAGCTGCCCCTGGTCCTGTCCCCTTAGCCCTACATCCTCCTAGTGGCTTCAGACTGTTCTCATTTCCTCTCTTGGGAGGCAGCTTGTACTGTGCCGTCTGCTTATTCAACACAAACTAACTTTTGATCTTAGACCTAAGGCTCTGAGTTCTTGAATATATATGGCTTTTGCTTAATTCATAAGGACCATGGAAAGAATAAGAATTAGGCCATTTCCCCTGTGCTCCAAAACAACCCTATCTTCTCCCACAATAACAGGATACTTCTGGACAAGGTTCTCAGAGACTGTAAATTCAGTTCCTTAATATTTTCACAATGAATTAAAATCCAATGGGGGCTGCAGTTAATCTGCCAGAAACTCTCTCTCTCTCTTTAGTTAACTTTCTACCTATTAATAGAGACCCAAATTTTGGCCCACAGATGCATATTTGGCAAAAATTTCAACTTATTTTTCTCTATCTTAATGAATTTGTTTCAAAATCTTCCCATTCTGCTTCGTGACAAAGATTTAAACTTTGACAATTTAAGGTAAACTGAGTTCAGTGAGTCCTTTAGGAGTGTTTTCAGTTTAATCATAGAATAATATGTCTTTCTCTCCTTGGATTTGGATCTAAGTTTTGTATGTGTATGCAGAGCCAGACCAGCTACATTGTTTGCAGGGCCCGATGCCAAAGGAAGATGTGGAATCTCTTATTCAAAAAATTATTAAGAATTTCAAGACAACATTGAACCAAGCACAAGGCCCTTCTAAGCACAATGCTGTGTGCCCAAGAGGTAGGTTTTCCATATTACCTTGATACTGGGGGTGGGGGGTGGGGAGGGCATCTGCTGTATGCTAACATCTACTAAGAAGGCCTTAGTCCCTCCAGGATACAAATCGTTGATCCAAGCTGGCATCTAAGAGAATATCCTCTACTTTCCAATGCCAGGAGCCCTGTCAAGCTGCTTTTAGATGCATGGTAACCCACAGGTCCTTGACCTTTGCAATGTAGGCATAAGTAGAAGTTCTGTGAGGATGACTAGACCTCTTCCCACACTAGCCAATCTCCATCTTAATTGCCTCTTTACCATGCGTGGCATTTCCTCAGCTCTCCCAGTACAGACGAGACAGAGAAACAGGTCTTCTCTATTCTTAGATCCCCAAAAATCTCTGTGGATTTCTACTCAAACCCCTAACCCTTGGCCATGCTCAGCTCAGAAGAGGCAGGAGGCAAAGCCTCTTCACAGAAATCACACCAGTATTAATTGTATTGTTATCTGGCTCTCACCCTACTTTAAAAAAATTTTTGTGTAATTATTCTTTTAAGAATGGAGACAGTTCATGGCAGCAGAGATATCACCCTGTCTTAGGAGAGGGAATGTGATGAGCTTTAAAATCCTGTGATTCATTTATCTTGTTGCCTAAGTTCCCGTGTGTTTCCCATTCCCTAAGGTAATGGATTCACTCATTCATTCACACATTTATTCAAAAATAAATTTATTAAATTCTACTAGATGCTAAGCACTGGGCATATTGTGGGATACAAGAAGGACAATGGTCTCATGAGACTTATTTTCTAGATCAGGTGTCAGCAAACTATGGCCTGCAGACCACGTCTAGCCCACTACCTATTTTTGTACATACAGTTTTAGTGGAACATAGCCAAACCCATTCAACGTTCAAATTGTCTATGGTTCCACAATGGCAGAACTGAGTACTTGTAACAGAGATTGTATAGTCTACAAAACTTTAAAGGCCTATTTGACCCTTTCAGGAAAAGTTTGACAAGCATTGGACTAGCTAATGAGTGAGACAGGGAGTAAACAGATAAAAAATACATAACATGTAAGATCAAGTCGTCATGAACCCTATACAAATACAACAAGGTTGGAGGATTGAGGGTGCTGAGATAGCCGGCCAGGGGGAAAACCATTGCAGATAAGCTGGTCAGAGAAATGTTCTCTGAGGAGGTGGCATCAAGGCCAAGAAAGATGGGAGAAGAAAGACATCGCATTCCCCAAGGGAACAGAGAATGCGAATGCCCTGAGCAACAAAGTCAAGCTCATTCTACTTGGAAATTCTAGTTAGCAGAGTCTAGTTGGAATGGAGGGGGCAAAAGGAGGAAGACAAAAGATGCATAATATTTTATTTATCAAAACTGTATTGCATTATATGGTTTTCCTTTTTCTGGTCTTGATAATGATAGACACCAGAGGAAGGGAAAAATCTGGAAAATAATTGCTAGGAATTCTTGAAATTTCATCACTTCCTTTTCCACAGCGTCCATTTATAGGTGGTTTCTTCTTATCCTCTTACCTTTAGATAAACTACAAGGGATGGAAAACACTACAGAGAAGCTCTTAGATGGACAACATTTCCATCACGGCCGTAACAAAGAGACTCGTCAATGGAAGATGTGTCACCCCAGTTCCTCTACCCACCATCAACATGATTTAAAATATAAGATGCTTTTTAGTGTGTTGTAATGAAAAGAAGGTAGATTTCGGTGTCACAGATGGGTGCTTTGCAGGCTGACAAGCGATTTACCTTCTCTGAGTCACAATTTTCTAATCCAGAAAATGCAGTTAATAATGCCACCCTTTGAGGATTTTTATGGGGAATAAATGATATAATGCATTGACAGTGACTGGCTGGGTTCCTGAGTGCTGAATGCATGTGATGTTCCTACTCTCACCCTTCTTCTCTTCCTCATTCGCCCCTGGCACAGCACAGCTTGTGCTGATTCATGACCTGACTGTGGCTCCTTCTGATCCTTTATCAGTCTGTCTAGCATCCCCAGAGGCAACGTTGCCTGCCTTCAGTGTAAGAGGAGTGTTGACATGAGAGATGAGCAGTGCCTGCTCACACATCTTGCTGATGCCCAGGAATAGGCAATGGATTAGCCTTTGAGTACAAACATTTCACTTCTCTCTCTAGAGGCTCCCCTGCCTGAGCCCACCCAGGCTGCTTTCAGACAAAGCTAAGATTGCTGGCCCATTTGGTTAAGTTGGGAAAGGCAGTCTTTTGACTGAAATTGATGAATTATTTAACATCCTCCGGGCCTTGGTGGATCTTGGATTAGCAGCAGCAGCAACACCTGAGACCTTGTTAGACATAAAGAATCTCAGGTCACACACCTGACCCACTGACTCAGAATCTTCACGTTAACAAGATCTTCATGTGATCTGCATGCACATTGAAGTTTGAAGACCACTGGGAGAGGACAGGGGTTCTTAATCCAGCTTTTGTTCAAGTGTCTTGGCCCCATCCCCAGAGAGAGTTTCACTTGGTCTGGTATTTTTTGAAACCTTCATGGATGACTGTTATGTTCAGCCAGATGAAGAACTGCTGGTCTATGAACTACTTCTCTAGGTTGATACTTCCAAAGGTCTCAGCAGTATTAAGAGTTGGGCCCCAAATCACACAGTGAATGCCTAACAGAGATGGGATTAGAAGTATAGTCTCCGAATGCCCACCCTGTGTTCACTGCTCTGTATCCCATTGCCCTTCCCTGGGCATATGGATAAGGATGTATGTTCACTCTTATAATGATCTGTCAATTGATCATGGCAGACAGTTTCAGAATGCCTAATTCTAATCCACTGGATCTACCCAAATCAAACTCTCAAAAGAGCTGTCCTGCTAAAATTTTTCTTCAAGTTTATAATGAAGGCAGATGATTTCATGAAATATCTTCACCATACCTTTCCTTCTGAATAAATTTTGATGCTCAGTCCTTCTCCAACAATACTGTGTGTAATAAACTAATGCTTTCCTTTCTTTGTCTGAGATCCATCCTTCTCTGCTGGTTTAACCGTTATGTTCAATCTATCTTCGAAGCTCCACACCAAAAATAGACTTTCTTTATAACCTATTTCACGATTCCTCTAAAAATGGACTTTTTCTTCCTTCAAAAATCCCTGTTGGGTCGTGTGAAATTCTCCGAAGGAGAGTGGCAGAGATAGTACTCTGAAAATACCCCTTGTGCCCTCATCTCGACATTCTCCAGCCTCCTCCCAGTCAGACTGGAGCTGTATGAATAGCTCATACCAACAGACTGTGCGCAGAAGTTCTCTGTGTCACTTCTCAGCTGAGGCATTTAAGAGACCTCGTGTGAGTTACATTTCTTTCTTTGGGTGAAAAACTTGGATGCTGTGTGTTTATATGGTAGTGTCACAAAGTAAAGAGAACCTGGGTCCTTGTGTCACCAGATGTAGACAGCCTCTAGCCACCCATATTGAACACACTGTGAGTAAAAAATAAAAGGGCCGGGCTAAGCTGCGAAGATTAGAGTAGAGGGTTCTGGGTAGCAGCTGACATTATGTGACCTAACAAGAAGTCCATGACAATAGTGTTTATCAAACTTTAATGTGAATATGAATCACCTGAAGATCTTGTCACAATGTGAAAATTCAACAATCTGGAGAGGGACCCAAGATTTGGCACTCCTTACAAGCTTCTAATGATATCAGTGATACTGGTCCTTGGACAACAATTTAGTAGGAAGACACTAAAATATTCTCCATTGATCTGTAATACTCAAGCCTATTCTTTCTCTCTCCAACTAGACCATAAGCTCCCATTGGCATGTTTCAACATTCGTGCCACAAATATATTCAAGAAAGTTGAGAACATCAGCAAAACTTGTAGAATGCAGCCCTCTGAAAATTCTCACCTCCATAAAAACAATGAGAAAACCAGCAAAAACTGAAAAAAAAATCCATTTTTTTTTAGAACTCTGGAAATTAATCAAAGGCTTGGAGCAATCTGGGGAATATTTATCCAAAATAAAAACTTTTTAAAAAGGCATAATCTCACGGGATGCCTGGGTGGCTTAGTTGGTTAAGCATCCAACTCTTGATCTCAGCTCAGGTCTTGATCTCAGGGTCTTGAGTTCAAGCCCCACATTGGGTTCCACATGGAGCCTCCTTAAAAGAAAAAAAAAAGGCATAATCTCACTAAGGACATTGAGATGGCAGCCTTTTTCTCTGTCCTGGTCTAGTCCCATTGCCTACTTTCCAGCTCTGTGTTAACTTTGAAGAATAACTGACCAGAGATAAGTGAAAACCTATAGGCTGGCAGCCACTGAGGGAAGCAAAATGAGGGGAGCAAAAGGGTCTCTAGCTTTTTCAAAGCCTCATTCTCAGAGTCCAGTTATTATATGATCTGAATAGCCATTTCCCTTAAAAACCTCAATTACAAAGATGTCTATATTTGATGTGATTAAGAGATCTAAAATTGTGAAAACTCTTTTCCCCAGGGGAGATTGTAAAAAAATAATTATAAGCAAGTGATTAACTTTGAAGCTGCCTGAGGCAATGGAAAACAATTGGGGCAAACAACAGATGAACCAAAAAAACTTAAAAGGAACAACCCAGAAATAAAATGTCCACAGGGCTTTGAAAAGGTCTAGTATAGTCCTTGGAATCCAGAAGGCCATGTGCATGCCAAGGTAAGTCGCTCAGTCGGTTAGGCATCTGCCTTCGGCTCAGGTCATGATCCCAGGGCCCTGGGATTGAGCCCCACATCGGGCTCCCTGCTCAGCAAAAGCCTGATCCTTCTGCCTGCCACTCTGCCTACTTGTGCTCTCTTTCTGTCTCTGTCAAATAAATAAATAAAATCTTAAAAGAAAAAGAAAAAGAAATGTCCAAGAATGACCTAAGCTCTCACCTCTGGCTGAACTTGAGACTTTACCCAAGTAGAAAGTGCACACAGTTTTCAGCTACCTGGACGAGCATTGAAGGCATGCTCCCATATACATACAGAGCCCCGATGGCCAAAATTGAGAGACTTTTGGTTACCAGCATTTAAGGAAATCTCTGTCCAATCATTAGTTGACCACTAAGATAACCAAGCAAAGATTTAAGTGTTCACACATGACAAAGAATACAGATTTTATGGAATTAGTTCAACAAAGTCACTAAACAAAGAAGCAATAGCAACTACAAAAAGCAACAGTGGGACGTCTGGGTGGCTCAGTCGGTTAAGCACCTGACTCTTGATTTCAGCTCAGATCCTGATCTCAGGGCCATGAGATCAAGGCCCACATCAAGCTTTGCACTCAGTGCAGACTCTAATCGAGATTCTCTCTCTCCCTCTCCCTCTGCCCCTCCCCATTCACGCACTCTCTAAATACATACGTACATACATACAATCTTAAAAAAAGAAAAAAGCAGCAGCAACAACAGACCCTTGGTAAGGGAACACTCTGACTTCAGTTACTACATTATGTTACATAAAATGTCCAGTTTTCAATAAAAAAAATATGAGAGAGGGAAAAAAACATGCAGTATAGACACTTGTATGGAGGAGGGGGCAAAGAAATCAATAGAAACTCAGTTTCCAAGGAACTGAGAAAGCCCATCGAACTTGCTAGATGAAAAACTGCAAATCAGCTATTGTAAATATTTTTAAAGAGTTAAAGGACGTTATATATAAGGAACTAAAAGATAGTATAAGAACAATATCTCATCTATATCAGTAAAGAGATAGCAATTACAAGAAGGAAATAGAAATTCTGGAGTTAAAAGTATAATAACTGAAATAAAAATACACACTAGAGGTTCCAACAACAGATTTTAGCTGGCAGAAGAAAGAACATAGGACCTAAAAATAGGTTGAGATTATCCAATCTGAAAAACAGAAAGGAAAAAAAATCAAGAAAATTAACAGTGTTTCAGAGACAACTGGGACATCAAAATACAAATAATGGGTGTCCCAGGAGGAGAAGAGAGAAAGAAATGAGCAGAAAGAATATTTGAAGAAATAATGCATTGAAACTTCAGAAATTTGATGAAAAATTTTAATCTACATATCCAAGAAGCTCAAGTAACTCCATGTAGAATAAACTCAGAGATCCACCCATAGACACATGATAATCAAAATGTCAAAAAAAAAAAAAAACAATGAGCATATTTTGAAAGCCACAAGAAAGATATGACTCATCCTCTTATCAGAAACCATGGAGGCCAGAAAACAGTGAGACAACATATTCAAAGTACTGAAATTACAAAAAGAAAAAGTCAACCAGGAATTCTATATCTAGCAAAACTATTCTACAAAAAATGAAGGATAAATTAAGACATTACTGGATAAACAAAGACTGAGAATTTGCTGCCAACAGATCAGACTTATGAGGAATACTAAAGAGTCCTTCAAACTGAAATGAAAAGACACTACACAGTATTTGTAATTCTTTTTTTCTTCTTTCTAATTCAAAAGACAACTGTAAAAAGCAATAATAGTTGGTGAACAAAATGTTGAGGACAAAAATCAGTTGTATTTCTATACACTAGTAATGAAAAATCTGGAAGTGAAATTAAGAAAGTATTTCCAATTGCAACATCACCAAAAAGAATAACTCAGGAATAAATTAAACAAAATAAGTAAGACTTGTACACTGATAGCTAGAAAAATATATGGAAAGAAATTAAAGAAAATGTAAATAAATGGAGAGGCATCCTATGCTCATGGATCAAGAGATTTAATATTGTTAGGATGGCACTATTTAACAAATTGACCTACAAATTTAACACAAGCCATATCAAGATCCTAAATAACTTTATTTTTTTCAGAAATTGATAAGCTGATTCCAAAATTTATACAGAATTGCAAAAGACCCAGAATAGCCAAGACAATCTAGAAAAAAGAACAAAGCTACAGGACACACACTTCAAAACTTATTACAGGAATAAAAACAGTGTGATAGCAACATAAAGATAAACATTACATCAATGGAATATAATTGGTACTCCAAAAAATAAACCCATACATCTATGGTCATTGATTTTTTACAAGTTTTCCAAAACAATTCAATGGGGAATCAACAAATTGTATTGAGACAAATGGATATCCACATGCAAAAGTATAAACTTGGATCCCTACCTCAAACCATATACAAAAATTAACCCAAAATCAATCAAAGATCTAAAAGTAAGAGCTATAACTGTAAAACTCTTACAAGAAAACATAGGAGTAAATAATTGAAACCTTGGGTTAGGCAATGTTTTCTTAGCTATGACATCAAAAGCCCACAGAACAAAAGAGAAAAAAAATAGAGAAATTGAACTTAACCAAAATTAAAAAGTACTTTGCATAAAAGGACACAACAAGGAAAGTAAAAAAGACAACCTAAAGAATGATAGAAAGATTTACAACATACATATCTAATAAAGGTCTAGTATCTGGAGTATATAAAGAAATCTTAAAATTCGGCAATAAAGAGGCAAATAGCCCTTTTTTTTAATTGGAAAAGGATCTGAATAAACATTTCTCCAAAGAAGATATAAAAATGGTCAATAAGCACATCAAAAGATGGTCAACATCATTAGTCACTAGGGGAATGTAAATCAAAACCACAGTGTGATCTTATTTCATATCCACCAGGATGCATATAATAAAAAAGACAGACAATAATAAGCCTTGGCAAGTATCTTGAGAAGTTGGAACCCTCACGCACTGCTGATGGGAATGTAAATTGTACAGCCACTGTAGAAAGAAGCTTGGCAGTTCCTCAATAAATTAAACATAGGATTACCATATGACACAGCAATTCCACTCCTGGACACATGCTCCAAATAATTAAAAACATATGACTACACAGAAACTTGTACATAAATATACAGAGCAGCATCATTCACAATGGCCCAAAGTGGACACAACCCAATGTCCATCAACCAATGGTGGGTAAACCAAATGTGGTACATCTGTAAAATGAAATATTATTCAGTCATGCTAAAACATGCATGAACCTTGAAAAGAAGCAGACATAACAGGTCACATATTGTATCATTCAACTTATATGAAACATCTACTAGAGGCAAATTCAGAGGGAGAAAGTACTAGTTGCCAACAACTGAGGGAGGGGAGAATCGATAGTGACTGCTAGTAGGTACAGGGCTTGTTTTTGAAGTGTGAGAGAATTCTGGAATTAGAGAGTGGTGGTTTCTGCACCCCCTTGTGAGTATTACTGAAATTGACTGAATTCTACATGATGAAAGGGAGAGACATGGTATGTGAATTCTACTTCTATAAAAACATAAAAAGGAATCAAATAGGAATTCTGGAGTTACAAAGTACAGCAACTGAATGAAATGAAAACAAAATACAAACAAACAGAAAGTTGAATCGGAGGGCAGGAGGAAAGAAGGAAGACTAGAGGGATAGAAATATTTTGTATTTGATTAGGAACACTACTGTTGTCCTGCAAGCTCTCTGCATAAGCTTTGTTTTTCAGACTTTTCATATACTATTTCCTCTCCCAAGGACATTCTTTCCACTCTGGTCTGCCCTGGGAAAACATAAGTCCTTGAGCTCAAAATTTGACTCCAGTATGAAGCATTCCTAACTCCACCAAGCATTTAGTACCTCATTTTCATGCATAATCGCAGCACTTCGTACCAGCTTTTGTGTCAGTGGATCTGTATTTTCCTTTTTTATGTATTAATTAAGGCATAATTTATATACAGTAAAGTACACAAATCTTAAGTGTAGAGCCCAATGAATTTTTTATATTTTGTAAAATATATATATGTGTGTGTGCATATATATATATATATATATATATATATATATATATATATATATAGTAATGTGACTACACTCAGATCAAGATACAGAAGATTCTTAGCTTCCCAGAAATCCTCCTTGTGCCCCCCCCAGCTAGATAATCAAAGATAATCACTATTCTGACTTCTATCTGAATAGGTCAGTTATGCCTGTTTCTTGGAATTCATATCCATGGAATGAAATCATTCAATAGGTATGCTTTCGTGTCCAAAGTTTTCATTCAGCATTAGGTTTGTGAAATTCCTCCTTGTATTTGTGTGTAGCAGAGATGTGTTTTTCATTGTTACATAGTATTCCATTGTATGACAATGCCACAATGTATTTATCCATTCAAATGGTGATGAACATGTAAGTGTGTTTTCATTGGAGGTTGTCATGAATAAAGCTTCTTTCCTTCTTTTTTAAGATTTTATTTATTTATTTGAGAGAGAGAGAGAGAGAGCATGAGCAAGAGGAGGGACAGAGGGACAAGCAGACGCCCCACTGAGCCGGGAGCCGGATGTGGGGCTCCATCCCAGGACTCTGAGATCATGACCTGAGCCGAAGGCAGATGCCTAACCAAATGAGGCACCCGGGCGCCCCATGTCATGCATAAAGTTTCAAGGAGACTTCTCATATATGCTTTTTGGTAGACATAATGTACAATTTAGTAGATGCAAGCACTGGGTATAAACTCAATTTAGTAGATGCAAGCACTGGGTATAAACTCAGAAGTGGCAGTGTTGGGGTATAATACATAAATATGTTTAGCTTCAGTAGATAGAGGCACTTTTTCAAACTGGTTGCCCTGTTCCACAACACTGGAAAATTCTGTGAGAACATGGAGCTGTGTTTTAATCTCCTAGGCACACACCTGTCTCCTTACTATACTGTTGGCACCTTGAGGACACAGATTTTATTCTTTTACCTCTGAGTCCCGAGTACACCCCCTGACATGGAGGAGATAGAACATAATGCCTGCAAAGCCCTATTCCAGAGACCAGCAAACCTCTTCTGTAAAGGGATGGATAATAAATATTTTAGGCTTTGCAGGCCACGTACCCACTCTGTTACCCTGGCTAACCTCCACCATTGCAGCCCCACGGCAGCCATGAGGAACATGTACACTAATGGGCATGGCAGTGTTCTCATACACTTTATTTATAAAAACAGGCAGTAGGTCTTATGTGGCAGTGGTCCATAATTTACCAATCCCTGCACCTCACAACCCTCAGTCCCACCCCTGTCACTTCTCTGGTCTCATCTTCTACCTCCAGCCCCCTTGCTTACTCCATGACAGCCACGCTGGCCCCCAGAACACTCCCATCCCAGGGCCTCCTCATCTCCAGACCCTCCGCCTACCTGACCCTTTTCTGTCATATGTGCTTGTCCAGCGATGCTTCCCCATCTCCCATCCCTAGTTAATTGTCTTCCCCTAGCACTCATTGCCATCTAACATAGTATATATTTTAGTTACGATTTTGTGTCCTGACTCCCCGCATTGCTCTCCCCCACTCCCCTGCATGCATACATAAGAAAGGGGATTTCTGATGTTTTCTCCCTGCACTGTTGGATCCTCAGTGCCCAGAACAGGGTCTAGCTCATGGAAGTGTCGTGTGTCTTCGTTGAATGCTTGCAGGTGCAGAACGCTCCTGACCGCAGGGCCCACAGAAGATCCCAGCCCTTCCCACCACAGCCCTGTGACCACGGAGCCTGGGCATCCAGAAAGCAGCACAGGGACAGAGAAACGGTCCCCCCCAGAGTTCAGGCTGAACAGCGGGGTGGGGCGACAAGAGGCAAGTCGGCCACCACAATTAAATGCAGATTTCTGTGGCTTGTTATACAATGATATTGTACTTATATCCAAATGGAATGACCATGTGACTTGCCAGGCAAGGGCCTAAATAATTATGTCTTTATGCTGTAATTATACAGTACTACCAAATTACAGAAATTAGAGGTAGAAAACAATAATGATGCTAATGAAACCTTGTTTTCATTTGAGGTTGTTTTCCAAACAGGTCAGAGGGCTTTAGACTGTTTCCCAGTGTCACTCCCCCAGAGGGAGAGAGGCTGCGGGCATGTGTAATCCCCATTTAGTAGAAAGGAAAACTAAGCCCCAGGGTTAACACAACTCCTTACAGACCACATTATGTCACTGATGGAACAAAGTCAGGAATAAAACGCTAGTCGATTATTCCTTCCACCTAGCCCCTGGGCTGTTCTGGCCCCGCATGCTCCTCCTGGGAAAACCCTTTGTTCTAACCCTCCAGGGCTTCTGAAAAGAAAGTTCCCAAGCTCTGAAAACCACTCCATGGTGTCCATTTAATTACTTTTTTATATATATATAGAATAAGCAATGAGTTGAGAAAGCTTGTAGCTCTTGATGGCATCTTTCATCACTCCTGGAGAGCTTTAAAAACACAAACACACCCAGTAGGAAGAAATCCGGGCCATACCAGTCTCTCCTCTGCCCAAACTTTGACCACATAACCCCATGCAATAGTTTTTTTTTCTTTTAAGATTTTATTTTTTCATTTTGGAGAGAGAGTGCTAGAGGAGGGAGGAGGAGGGAGGAGGGAGGAGGGAGGAGGGAGGCAGGGGTGGGGGTTGAGGGGGAGGAGCGTAGGAGAGGGAGAAAGAATTTGAAGCAGACTACACACTGGGAGCTGAGCGGAAACCAAGAGTCAGCAGCTCAACTGACTGCGCCCCCCAGCACCCTCCCCCAAAAGCAATAGTTCTTATCTGCCCTACTCAGGGTGAAAGAGCTGGAGGCCCTTTTCTGAAACAAAAGGTGGAAAGAGCATTTATTGCGTGGATATAACACCCCAGGCTTTTTGTTAAAACACTTGGAAGTATATCCCTTGGTTTAGCATTGTCCTTGTTTGTGGAAAGCAGGGAAATTGAGATGTAGAGAGGCTCAAAAATTGTCTGATATCACCCAGCTGGAGAGTAGCAGAATGGAGATTCAAACCGAGGTCTTTTTGCTCTAGAACAGCACGGTTGCTGTGTATTCTTGGCAGTGGCCAGAAATAATTCCCAGGCAAGCCACTGACTTCTCAGGAAAAGATAGCCCTCACTCCAAAGCCACATATATACAAGGACAACTGTATGAAAAATAATGACCTTAATCATCATCATCTTTATACACTGATTTTTAACAGTTTCAATGAGATGTAATTCCCATGAGATATCCCCCATGAGATATAATTCACCCATTTAAAGCATACAAATCGGTGTTTTTTAGTACATTTGAGGAGCTTCACAACCATGACTACAATCTAAATTTACATCATTTTCATCACCCACAAGAAACCCTGAGCCCCTGAGTGGTCACTTTGCATTTTCCCACAACCTCCAAACCTAGGCAACCACCAATCTATTATCTGGTTTTATAGATGTGCCTATTATGACCATTTCATATGAATGATATGATATGTCATCTTTTGTGACTGGCTCTTTGACTTTAGCATAGTATTTTCAAGACTCACCCACATTGTAGCATGTACCAGAACATCGTTAGTCTTTATTGCTAAATAATATTCATATTTTGGATGTAGCACATTTTGTTTATGTATTCATCTGTAAATGGACATTTGGGTTATTACCACTTTTGGCCATTGTGAATAATGCTGTGATGAATATTTATAAATGTTTTTTTTATGTGGACATATGTTTTCATTTCTCTTGAATACCTTGGAATGGATTTGGGATCATATAGTAACTCTGTTTCAATTTTTGAGAAACTGCCAAACTGTTTTCCAAAGAGGCTGTACCATTTTCCCACCAGCAATGTATGAGGGTTCCCATTTCCCCGTATCCTCAGCAACATTTTGTCTTTTTATTATAGCCATCCTAATAGATGTAAAGTAGAATCTCATTATGGTTTTGATTTGCATTTCCCTAATGAATAATGATGGAGATATCTTTTGATGTGTTGACTATTTGTACAACTTCTTTTGAGAATGCCTATTCAGACCCTTTGCCCATTTTGAGTCAGGTTACCTTTTATTATTGAATTGTTATATATATTTTATTTATATATATTTTTTCTGAACATTAGCCTCATTTCAGATATGTGGCTTGCAAACATTTTATCCCATCCTGCAGGTTATGTACTTAGCCTTTGATAGTATTGTTTCATACAAAAGTTTTTAATCTTGATAAACTTCAATTTATTTTTTTCTTTTGCTGCTTATACTTGGCTGCCTAACCCAAGGTCCCTAAGATTTGCTATATGTTTTCTTCCGACATCTGACTAGTTTTAACTCTTATATTTATTGTTTATGTATTTTGAGTTAATTTTCATGTATCACATGAGGCACGGGTCCAAGTTTATTCTTCCACATGTGAATATCAGCTTGTCTCAACATCATTTGTTGAAAGACAATTCTTTCACCCACTGAATTGTCTTGGCAACCTTGTAAAAAGTCAATGGTCATAGATGTATGGGTTTAGTTCTGGACTATCAATTCTATTTCATTGATTTTTATGTCACTATCACACTGTTTTTATTCCTATAATAAGTTTTGAAATCAGGAAGTGTGAACCCTCCAGCTTTTTTCGTTTTCTAGATTGTTTTGGCTACTCTGGGTCCCAGGCAATCCCATATAAATCTTAGAATCAGTTTACCAATTTTTTCCAAAAAAGTCAGTTGAGATTTTGATTGGGATTGTTGAAATGTAGGTCAGTTTGGGAAATAATGCCATCCTGACAATATTAAATCTTATGATCCATGAGCATAGGATGTCTTTCCATTGATTTATACCATCTTTACTTTCTTTTCAGAGTGTTTCATAGTCTTCAGTATATGTCTTACACTTCTGTTAAGTTTATTCCTAAATATTTTACCTTTTTTAATGACATTGTAAATGGAACTGTTTCCTTAACCTCATTTTTTGGTTTTCTCATTGTTAGTATATAGAAATACATTGATTCTTGTATATTGATCTTGATCTCACAATCTTGCTAAACTTATTTATTAGATCTCATACTTCCATATTGATTTTTCTTTAAAAATTATGTTAACCTTCTCCATCTCATTTGAAGTTGGAGCTGAGGAGAAAAGCATACATCAACCCCCGAGCTCTTATATGTCAAATGAAGAATCTGAGACTCAAAGAGGGAAGTAACTAGTCCAAAGACACACAGTGACAGAGCAGAGATTGAAAATTCTGTCATAGAAACTAAAGTTGAAGCCATGGGAACTGATGACCCTATTCAAAGAGTCTAAGGACAAAACCCAGGAGCAAAAAAAGAAAGAAGAGATCCAAGCAATGAGCAAGGGTAAGTCTCAATCTGAGAAGTAGGAGGAGAACCAGAATAGAGCAAACACTGTAGGGGAATGGTGGGGGTGTGGGGCAAGGGGAGGAAGTGATCAAAGTAGCCGAGCTTATGGTGTTATCTGGATACCTTGTCACCTGTCCTCTTGCAGAATTCATATTTTCACTAACAAATAAGACTTATACTATTTACTTTAAAAGGAGATCATGTATGTGAAACCACTGTGTATACAGCAAAGGGTTCAACAAATCCCAATCATTGTGATTTGATTATTATATCATGAACCAACAGTCTGCCCACTGAGGAAAAGCACTGGAAGTGACTATTAGAACTGTGGCATGCAGAGGTCCCTAGGAGAGCAGGTTTACAACAGTGGGTGGGGCAACAGCCAGAAAGGGGTTCATGATGAACACATGGGCAGTATTTACGTGGGTTGAACTCACTTTTTCTTTGAGAAGTTTGAGGGTGATGGTAAAGGGAAAAAACAAATGGAAGCTGAAGGATTTTCCCTTGTTGAGGGAAGTTGGACCCTTCCTTTTTCTATTTGGGATGTGGGGGGGTGGGGAACATGAGCAGACCTGGAAGTAAAATAGGAGGCAAGAGAGAGAGGGAAGGAAGACAAACAGGAGCCTAAGAGGAAGACTAAGCCCTGGCAAAGGAGGAGGGACCCTTGCCCCTGAGAAGCCAACCCAGGAAGAGAGGAAAGATGAAGAGACAGAGCAATGCTGACAATGGATACATAAGAAACATATTTATCAAAAGCATACTATGTGCCGGCAGCTAAGATAGTTCATGGAGATGAATATGCCACAGCCCATGTGCCATCCCTAACTCAGAGACAGGCAGCAGAGGGAGGGAGATGAAGCTCTGGGGGAATAGACATGGTCTAGAGAACCAACATGATGGTATAATAGCTGCCCAGTTCAATCCTGGTTTATAAATCACGTGGATCCACCCACACCCAGGACAACCATTCACAGACCAGCCTCAGCCCATAGCCACTGCTACATGTGTTTTAGATCCATTCTGCTGGGTCTTTCCCATAGGACACTGCTCTCTTCCTCCCAGCTGTGGACTTTTTCTTTGTTTCTCATTTCTTTAGCCTCAGCGGTTCTTCCTTGGAGCTCTCTAGGATGCCTCTTCTCCCTTCCCACTGCTCTGAAAAACTACCCTACAAAGCTTTGGTCCCCAGGACCTGAACATCTCTGCCCAGAGATGGGAGGTTTTTTTTGTTTTGTTTTGTTTTGTTTTGTTTTGTTTTGTTTTGTTTATTCTTATGTTAATCCCCATACATTACATCATTAGTTTTAGATGAAGTGTTCCATGATTCATTGTTTGTGCATAACACCCAGTGCTCCATGCAGAATGTGCCCTCCTCAATACCCACCACCAGGCTAACCCATCCTCCCACCCCACTCCCCTCTAGAACCCTCAGTTTGTTTTTCAGAGTCCATCGTCTCTCATGGTTCGTCTACCCCTCCGATTTCCCCCGCTTCATTTTTCCCCTCCCGCTACCTTCTTCTTCTTTTTTTTTCTTAACATATATTGCATTATTTGTTTCAGAAGTACAGATCTGAGATTCAACAGTCTTGCACAATTCACAGCGCTTACCAGAGCACATACCCTCCCCAGTGTCTATCACCCAGTCACCCCATCCCTCCCACCCCACCCCCCACTCCAGCAACCTTGTTTGTTTCCTGAGATTAAGAATTCCTCATATCAGTGAGATCATATGATACATGTCTTTCTCTGTTTGACTTATTTCACTCAACATAATACCCTCCAGTTCCATCCACGTCGTTGCAAATGGCAAGATCTCATTCCTTTTGATGGCTGCATAATATTCCATTGTATATATATACCACATCTTCTTTATCCATTCATCTGTCGATGGACACAGAGATGGGAGTTTTGAGATTAGAAAAAGCAATAAGAAAAAAACATAAGATAGCTAAGGCCTCACCTGGAACACGGGTCTAATTCTTACTTGCAAAATAAGTATCCTTAAAGCATGGGTCACAAACTCAAATAGCAGGGAACTCAAGTGTGAGAAGCAAGTCACATAGAGTTGTGGCAAATGGTAACACTCAGGCCCTGCTCACCTAATGGGGGCAGGCTCCACCCATCTCCAGCCAACTTTGGCCATGGGGAAATGTGGGGGATCCTCTCACAAGGGACAATCTTCCAATATTTCCTGAAATGCAAAAATTTCAGATTTTTTACATCAATTCTCTCAATCTTTAACTGGAAGCAGCTAATCTGGAATCATAAACATGATAGGAGTCAGATAAATCATGTCTGCAAACCATACTCAGCTATCAGTTTGTACTCTATGCCCCGGTTCTTATACTAACACTATCCTGAAGAATGTAGCTTTCAGAAGAAAATGCCTCTCAAATGATGTTCTTCTTAGTAGGTGTCTCCCTTAGTCTGGCCTTCACTCTGAAGCAGGGTCAGCAAAACACAGCCCTTGGCCCAATGAGGCCTATGGACCAAATCCAGCCTGTGGCCTACTTTCATAAATAAAGTTTTATTGGAATACCATCCATGCTCATTCATTTCCTTATTGTCTATGGCTGCTTTCCCACTACAACAGCAGAGATGTGTGGTTGTCATGGAGACCATAAGGTTTGCAGAGCCTAAACTATTTTCTACATGGACCCTTAGAAAGAAAGTTTGCTGGCCCCGCTCTAAAACAAAGAAAGTTCATAACAGGCTCTAGGGTTGCGCATTGTTATTCCAGGAGAAGGCCTCCTGGTGTCTCGTGATATGGTAGCCCTGGTTAATAACAAAGCCTGCTGCTTTCTCCCCTTTTTCCAGAGCTCTTCAACAAATGAGGAAGATGGGCCTGGGAAGCAGATCCTTACAGCAGAAACAACAGGGGTTTAGAAATAGGAGACTCCATTAGCAATTTTGTGACTCAGGCATGTCACCTAGCTCTGAGTTTCTGGATGAGAATTTTTGCCATTGGGAAGGAATTCTGACCTTCAGGATTGCCTTGAGGATTAAATTGGGCTTGTATACAAATGTGCTCACACAGTTCCTGGCACATATTCACTGCTCAATTAACAACAGTCACCTTGAAAAGCACTTTGAACATTGCAACATCAGATAGGATCCATCACAAAGCCAGCTTGGACTTGAAAGCATTTTGAGCACTGCAGAATTTAGGACTAGAGAAAGAATTTTGTTCTGCTCATGGAAATGAATCGTGAGAAGGTGCTCCTCAGGCTCATGACATTGCTAATGGTGCTCCCAGCATATATCTTGGTTGGCCAGCCCACACTCCAGCCCAAGCCTGTTCTATAGCCAGCCCATCCTAAGATATATTACCAAAAGTCAGGAGTCTAGTCTAAACATTCAGATTGTCTCTCTCTCCCCACCCCTCATCTTCTTTTTCTCTCTCTCCCAGTATCATGAAAATTGGCCAAATTCATAATTTTGAAAATGAGGCTTTGACCATCCATCATCCTCCCTGTCACAGCCGAGGGGCATGCCGCACTTCCCCTGAAACTTAATTGACTAAGATCGTGGAGAAGATAAGTTCCCCATGTGGGCCAGCGCTGAGTGTGAGCTGTGCAAGTGGCAAGATCATCACATCCGGGTGATCAATCCAAGGAACAAATGGATGAAGGCCACAACAAGGTCAGCCCAGTTGCCCAGAACCCCATCCTCAGCCTCATTCAAGATGGGGAGGCTCCCACCCCTTCCATGGCAGAGTCTCTGACCTCACATGGAAGGGCTACCAGCAGCATGGCGAGGCACCGGCTATCTTCAGTCCTAGGCCTCATGAGAATCATATCCTCAGATTTTCTTTAAGAGATCATTCCTATTGGAAGGAGACTTTTAGAACCAGAGAACATCCTGAGAAAGAGGTAAGTGAGCTGCCCTGAGCTTTCTATGACTCTCCCTTCCTCTTTAACTGATTTCCTCCCAGCATTTGGTGACACCATGTAAATAAGTTGCTCTCACTTACATCTGATCTTGCTCAAGGACCGAAGCGGTCTCAACCTAATTAAAACCTAAAACGATTTATGCAGCCTCTTCAGTGGTCCTCAATCTCAGCTCAGACCCCATCCATTGCTCCCTCTGTTCGCATTAATGCAAAGTGAAGAGGCCCCTGAACACCACAAAGACATCGAGCCCTCTAAAGTTGGCCTCTATTATTCACTGGCCTACACACATGGCCACATTAATCTTTCCTCAGCCCTGCTCAGACCACATCTTTCCCTTCCCTGACATGCATGCTGACTTTCCTTTGCCTACACAAAGGTGCCCCCATGCTTCGATAGGATCTTCAAAACCCTTCCCTGCATGGCCTGCTTTTCAAATTTCTTATGATTCATCACCTGATCCCCAAATACACCAGCATCTCCCACTGCTATACCTTTCCCTCAAGGTTCCCTTGACCTGGAATTCCTAGAGCTTCTCCTCACTACTTCTACCCCCACAAGATTCTACCAGCCCCAAAAGCAGCTCAAATGCTCTTTCATAAACATCCTCCGTATACCCCTGGGTGGAAATGATCTCCTCTGCCCCAGTCTGAGTTTGCCCAGTGTTTATTCCTTTCCTTAGAGTTCCCCTCATATCTGCTCATTTTCTATGACTATTTGCTTGTATTCATTCCTTCCCTCGCTACTTAGCAAGCTTCTCCATGGCAAGGTCTAGACTGTGACTATCTTTGTGCAGCTAAATAGGGCGATGGTGCCCAGTGCTGGGGCAAGGATGAGCTTTGGCATACAACAGACCTACTTGTCCCACTGTCTTGTTCTAGAAGCTTGGAGAGGTTATTTTCCTGTCGGAGCCTATTCCCTAATCAGCAAAATGAGAATAAGAATGCCTAATTCACCATGTAGTTTTCCTTTTACAAAAGTATAGTTGACACACGCAATGTTACATTAGTTTTAAGTGTAGAACACAGTGACTTGACAAGTAGATGTTAGGCATGTTCACCACAAGAGTTGTTACCATCTGTGCTATGTAGCTGTTTGATTAAAATCCCATGCCAGCCATGAAGTATATATTTAATGATTGCCTCTTTCCTCTTCCTCCTCCCCCTCCAATGCTTCCTACTTAGTATGAATTCCCTAAGTGTTCTTTCTGTTCTGCCCTCTCCCCGGGCACTGAGTTTTCCTTGACATTAAGGTTAGTGCCGTCTGTGGTCTTCTAAAGACCCCTCCTCCAACCTGTATGAAGGTCGTGGTGTCTTTCAACTTGGTCTAGACAATACGCTTCTCAGGGACCTGATGAATGGGCACTGACAGGACTGGGAACGTCCATCAGGAGGAAATGTTTATTTTCAAAACTTTGCTCTACAGGGCCCAGTTGAGAATTTTACTTTAAGAGAAAAACAAAAAATCAGCACTGAGGACCAGGACTTGTGGTTTTACTTTAAAAGACTTCCCCTCTGATCAGTTCCCTCCTGCAGCCCAAACCTTCCATGACTCACTTTGCTCATTGACATGCACACTCCTCAGTCTGGCACCCAGGCTCTCCACACTAGGGCCTCTACCCACCTTTCCACCGTTATCTCTACTGTTACTCCACTCCAAAGCCGGGTTGGTCCGAGTGTTTTCATTGCAATGCCCTGCTGCTTTAAGGCTGGTGGCATTCCAGTAGGTCAAGAAGAAGAGCAAGGTATTCACTAAAGATAGGAAATCACAGGAATAAAGACATGGGTGTCCGTGGGTGCCAGGTGTTTGCACTAACCTCTTTTCTTCTTCCTGCTGAGTTCAGAAAGGTCATCCATCTAACCTGGGAGGAGAATAAACAGGAAGGACCTTCTTGTTCTTGTACTCAGCACACAGGTCAAGAGGACCTACTTTAGGTTAGACACTATATCAACCCTGAAGCTTCACAAAGAGAAAACAACTACCAAGAACTTGTCCCCAGCCCTTGAGGACAGCCAACATAACAGAGGAGACCAACACAGAGGGCATCCTGAGTAGATGGAAAGATGGATGGGTGGATGGATGGATGGATGGATGGATGCAACATGGCAGGTATGGCAACAAAGCTCTGTAGTGGCAGAAACAGAATCATTAGTCTGGGGTCCATGACCTCCCAGCAAGAAGAGGTCCAGGCAGCAGATTCTCTGACAGACCCTAGAGTGAAGGCCTCTACCATTGCTCTGGAACTGCTGAGAATTCCTCACTCTGTTTCACCTTGTCTGAGTCTTCCACATTTAAGGGACCACCAGTATCTATAAGCAGTTTCTTTCATTGACCATATCTGGAGGCTGAGTACCTACGGTAGATCATTGATTCCTGGACCAGCAGCATCAGCATCACTTGGGAATTTGCTAAACATGCAAATACTAGGTCACACTCTAGACCTACTGAATCAGAAATTCTGGGGGTGGGGCCCAGCAATCTGTGTTTTAACAAGCCCTCCAGGTGATTCTGGTGCATGCTAGAACTTGAGAAGGACAGTTCTAGGTAGATGGTGGGCTTCAGAGGGGCCTGAGTGTCCAGAGATAGGGGCAGATGGACTTAACTTGCTCCTCCTTTCTCTGGTGATCCTCAAGATGCTCAGAGACCCAACCACGGTCTCCTCACCAGTGAGCTTTGGCATTCCATCAGGCACACTGTCTGGGATTTCTCAAATGTGTTTGACAGCTTTTAGTGTGTGTGTGTGTGTGTGTGTGTGCAGGGTAAGGGGGTATGGAGGCTGGCAGGGGTGACAGGAAAATAATTCTTTTCCCCACTGAGAACATTCCAGCAAGTTCTCCGACATGTCACAGGCCTTCAGTCCCTGAGGACCACAACACTGAGCCATCCTTAAATAAGAATAGCCAAACATGTGACATCCAGCCATCTGTGAGTCTGCTTGTGTGTCCAGAGCCCTCATTATCCTCCTGTACACAGGAAGGGAGAGGGATTAGCCCACTCTGAGGAGAAGTCTGGGATCAATTTATAGCCACACAGGAGTCAGTTTCAGAAGTGATCTTTGCCAGTGCCCCCAGCCATTACCACTGTCTAGCCTGGCCGAATTGCCATGGCTCCTGCCCAAAGGGCATTTATCTAAGCATGTAGCCCACAAAAGTGCCACGTGGGGTGGGGATGGGGTAATGGCTTCCCCCTCTGGGCAGCGCAGTGGGAATAAGACTTGATAAAGCTTCCCTGAAAGAGTACAGCCTGGAATCCTGTACACCAGGTTCTGTGTGTGCCTAGAAACACAAGAACACAGAGACTGACTTTCCTCAGAGGGAGTGGGGAGATAGGGAGAGGTGTAAATGAGACTGTAATGAAACAGCTTCCTCCCTACCTTTTAGTGGCTTACAAGGAGGGAAACAGGGAACGCGTGAACTGCAGGCTGAATGAGCAGTCTGTTCTGCTTGGGACCCACGGAATGCAAAGTACTCTGTGCCTGGATGTCTGGGGGCCTCCGGGAGCCTCCTCACCGCATGGGGGGCAGCGCTGGAACCCCAGTGCAGGAAGCAGGCACTGGGGAGGGAGGGAGAGTGATAACAGGGTTAATGATGATGGGGATGCCGACGCCAGCATCTGACACTCAGGGCCTGCCCTACAGAGGGTATGCTAAAGCTTCCTAAGCATTAGCTCATTTAATCTTTACAAGAGCCCCCAAGAGAGAGTTACTACTTTTATCTCTATCCTATAGATAGCAAACTAAGCCTAGCAGACCTTGAGTAACTTGTCCAACATCTGTGTTGGAACTGGGATTTAAACTTACAAAGTACCCAGACACTCAATAAATCTCTACTGAAGGGATGCCAGGGAGGCTCAGTTGGTTGGGCATCTGCCTTCGGCTCAGGTCATGATCCTGGGGTCCTGGGATCAAGCCCCACATCAGCAGGGAGTCTGCTTCTCCCTCTCCCTCTGCCCCCTGCCCCCGCTCATTTTCTCTCTCTCTGGTTTGCACGCACTCTCTCTCTCTCTCAAGTAAATAAATAAAATCTTTTTTCAAAAAATCCCTACTGAATACCTGAATGGATGCATGAATGAATGAGTTCTATCTGACAGAATCTATTCCAACCCTGGCACTGATCTGTGCTTTGGCCTTAGACAAACTATCCACCTTCATTGTTCCATCCATAGTCATTCTCACCTTATGTATTGTGAAAAGTTATTCTGAGAATCAAATGGCCACCCTTCAATATCCCACGCCTTTCCATGGCTGCTTCTGTTGGCCTGCACCAGCCCTAAACTCTCTCTATGATTCAGCTCACTTCTCTCTCTCATGGGAAACGCTCCTGACCCTCTTTTTGGTAGCAATGCTCTTCCCTTGACTTGGCTAGTCCACCTGTCTCATTGCATTGTGGTCTCTGGGTCACTTGCTGGCTCCCCCACTAACCTCTTTGATGAGAGACTGTCTTATTCATTTTTGTATTCTCAGAGCCTGGTCATGTCCTTAGGACAAGTAGTTCTCGGGAAGTGTTTGCTGAATTACTATATACATATAAATATGTATGCTTGCTTGCATGGAGTGTGTGTGTGCCAAGAAAATTCCTTGGCCTGAATATAATGGCGTGAATCAGGGAACAGAAAGCAAGGTGAGTTAGAGACACTCACAACAAAGTCCATAGTCTTGCCATTGACTAATTCAGTGGGAAGTTCAGAGAGCTAGTTGAGTCTGGGAAAGAAAGCTTCTCTTGCTGCTCGACTGTATGGTTGCAATGTTCACCTGATTATTTTTCTGGGTCTTCCTCAGCCTTACTGAGATTTGGGGCTAGCTAATTCTTCATTGTGGAGGTTGCCCTGTACATTGCAGAATGATTAGCAGCATCCCTGTCCTGGCTTTTATATTCACTAGATGCCAGCAGTGTTTCTTTCCCCTTTTTGTGAAAAACTGACATGCCTGCAAACACGGCTAAATGCCTCTTGAGGTCAAAATCACCCCCAGTTGGGAATGATGCGTTAGGTGTTGTTATGAGTGACTTGGCATGGGATTTGGGTTTTAAGGTCTTTAGGTTAGATCTGTGCTTTGGGGAGAGCAGAGACAGGTTGGAAGGGTGGCCTGCAAGCCATTAAACAAGAGGCCTTTCTCCAACTTCTAGGGGGATCTGAAAGCCTGGGGAAATGTTAGGGACCTTGAGAACTTGATGAGTTATGGCTTATTTGAGAGACAGCAAATTTGAGATTTAACATCAGAAGAGGGCCTTGTGAAAATGATGCCAGGCCAAAGAACTGAACGTAGGTCAAGACTCAAGGTTTTGACTAAGTAGTCTCAAGAGAAATTGACTGCAGTAGAGACAGATGCCTAGCCACCAAGATCAGGCTCCAGGGGGATTGCTAGGGATTTGAAGGCAGAAATCTCCCCCAAGGAGAGGCAGAGGCTCCAGGCAGGGATTCAGGTGGAGAAGAGAAGGCAGGAACACTGTGGTTGGGAACATGGGCCTCAAGGCCCCATGACTGGCTGTCAACATGATAAACCACCGGCTCCCTCTATTCCTCAGCCCAAGAAGCACAGTTTAGTCCCCGAGGGTGATGAAGTGCCCCCTCTGGGGACACGATTGGGCTTTCTCTGCTAGATCTCCCAGCCCAGGAGACGTCCTCCCCTCCCTTAATAACTCATTCTTAAAGTGCAAGCACTGACTTTTCCAGAAATTAAGGCTGTTTTATTTCTGTCATTCTTATTTGCAACCATGTAACGCAACCCATTCAGCAAGCATCCCACCCTGGAAACAAGGGTTTGTTTCATAACACAGTCTGGGGTTTGTCCAGCAACTTGCCGCTGAGGCCCACGACGCTCCTTCCAGGGCTAACCTCGGTAACATGTCCACACTGCAAGGTTCGGTTCATAGGAGGAAGCACCAAGGCAGTGCCTCTAGGGACGCCAAGCCTGGAAATGAAAAGCAGAAGGGAAAAAAGAGCCGTGTAAGGATCCAGGAGCTCCAGTCACAAATTTTAAACCTCCAGATGCTTGGAATTTTCTCATTGGATTGACTGCAGAGATGGTGGATTTCATGCAGATGTGGGCATCGGTTAGAGTCAGCTTGAGTCACCAAGTGTGGATACATGTGTGGCATGCATGTGTGCCCCCCCACACACACACACACTCAGAGTGAAGGCAAATATTTCAGAAGATACCTAGTTTATCTTAACCTACTACACAGTAACAACCTCTGGCCACACAGAAGGAGGTGACCTTGACTGTTGTCAGAACTCAAAAATGACCTCAGTCTGAAAAAGAATGTCCTTACCTCTGCCATTCTGGGCATTGGCTTTGAGAAGAGAGAACGATCGAATTCCTTGAAAACTTCAGCAGTACTGGCTCAGAATCAATACCGAATGGAAATTGGGGGAAAAAAAGGAATTGAAAACAAGGCGTATTTCAAAAGCTAAATATCAACACGATATTTGTGGTGTGTTTGGGCTTCAGCTCTAAGTAGCTCTGCTTGCTGCACTTGAATAATGCAGGACTAGTGGGGAAGGGTCTGCAAACAGCCTATGAGAGAAATACAAGGGTGGAGAGGCAGCAAGTTTGAAGAAAATACTCTTCTTTGTCCAAAAATAAAGTCTAAAATGCAGAGCCCAGCTTTCTCTACCTTCAAAAGGAATTGCGTGAGCAGATGGGCTACCAGCGACAGGTCAGCCCAGGTAATGAAGAAGGCAAGAGGGGAGGGAGCAAAGGACCAAGGGTGAGACTAAACGCTGAGCTAGAGACCTCACCTTCCAAATTCGTCCTTAACAAGAGGACATAAAGAAAAGAAATAGGAGCAATTAGAAAGGAACGAAATCTTTACCCAAAGTTCTGTTGTCAAAAACTAGATGAGAAAAAGCATGGGGACTATGAATGTACACAACTCAGAAGATCCTGGGGGCAGAGCTCCTGGAGTATTAAGGAAATCGGCTAACGTGCCGGACAACTTACAGGGATCAGAGTTATACATTATTAAGAAACCATGAAGGCTGGGGAAGCTAGCTGGAGGCAGGAGGCAAGCGGTGGTGGAGAATTAAGATGGGAAGAATCCAATGACGTTAAATGTGAAAGGGGCCATTGCAGAAACCGCCTGCCAGAGTTTCTTGCAGCCATATTTCAGTTTTACACCATCATTTTTTTTCAAAGAGAATTCAGCCTCAAGTAGTAGGAAGATGAGAGGCAAATACATATTATCATGGGAATTTTAACAATTAATAGCAGGAGATTCTATTCTTTTTTTCCCCCTATCCTCTTATCTTTGGGGACTTTTATAAATAGGCCATAAGACTTTTGTTTGGAACTTTATAGGTAATTGCTGTAGGTTTACTTAGCAATATGTCCTCCAAAGGGTTGAGGACACTGGGAAAGGGCAAATCCACCCATGGAAATGACAAAAGGTAGTCTTGACTGCACAACTTCTCAGAATGTACTTCTAGAACAGTGGGCTCAGATCTGGCCACTTCATTCCCTGAAGGAGGAAGGTTTTATCACAGTCGCAACTCAAACAAGACAAGTGGAAGAAGGTTTGGCCAATATCCAGAGACAGTAAAGTGCTTAAAAGAGGTGCTCGGGTTTCATGGGAATCCAAAAAGTTTTGTGGGGTCAGACTGCAAACAATAGCATGGGCCCCAGTGTGCTTGGCTGACAGCATGCTGAAAGCCTGCCTGTGTGGGGCCCAATTTGTGTGGCCCCAGTGGTGACAGGACCACTGTGTTACACTGCTCCCAAGCCATGCGGTGTGGAATTTCACCAGGAGCATGTGGGGCACTCACAGCAATGGGGGAGTGGGGGGGTGCTTACAGGATCTTTGGAGCCAACTCCATCAATGATGAAATCCTAGCCCTCCCTCCTAAATTAGCTCCTTAGAGCTTCAAGGTTCTCACCCGTAAAATGGGACCACTAACACCTATCCCTCAGGAGAGCTGAAAGAAAGACAGATAATATAGTGAATGCACCTAATAGGTCCCCAATAAACATGGGGTTTCCTGAATTGCCTAGCTGCTTTTCCAGAAGTCTGATGTGGTAAACTATTACTCCTTGTCACTGTCCGTAGAGAGCTGGGGTAAGGTAACATAATTAACATAAGCACTGATTTATAATATTGATCTGCTTAGGGTTGGCAGAATGATCTATGCAGACCTAAGGATTCCCCAAACTCAAAGGCAATTGAATACAGATCTCAGACTCTGAAGAAGAAAGGAGTGGAGGAATCCCCGTTGTGAAGGTCCTTCCAATAGTCAACACTTCCAAAAGGCAAAGGAATGGTCCAGCCCAGGCTCAGATCCTTCAAGAGAAGTGAGAAAGAGAAATAAAGAGACAGAGAGAAAGAGAGCAGTAGAGTCCAGTGCTGGGAAAGGTGGGATCATTTCCAGGTAGATCTGGAAGTAAACAAAGAGGGGAAGCCCTGTGGGCCCTGGCGTGACATCACTGACCTGGTCCCCATCGTTTTAATCAACCGTTCTTCCTTTGAAGACTCCTCTAAAGGCAGCCACACTTCAGGGGCGCGATGTCCAGGAAGTAGGTTGACTCGGACACCGGCACTCTCCTTTCCTCCTGTGCATCTGTAACAAATCCAGCACTGGAAACGACCCAGGTATCAGCATCAGCATTGCTTCCCACAGTTAATGTGCAGCAGGGACCATCCCTTTGGTCATAGAGATCAGAGTCTGTAGAGAGCAGAATCATACATGTAATCCCATGTTCCCTCATGACAGTGGGAATCTAGAATGCAAAGCCATCTCTCTTAGGAAACACTCCCAACCCTTCCTTTCAGTCCATTTTCGAGAGTCATGTGGTTAGCACAAGTGCTCTTGATCCAGGCCAACTTTACCATAAGTGGGACCTCATTTCACCTTTGTTACCTGTTCTTGTTGTTGTCGTAGTTTTTCTTTGAAGGGGTAAAATCCTCTAGGGTAGTGATTCAGGAGGTCAGCAAGCTCACCTTCAACTGTCAAACTCGACCAAGTTATACATCTTCCTGCAATGGAACTCATAGAGAGTGTATTCCATTGCAGGTGATTCATGAACCCTGTGTCCTGCAGAGTTTGTTTCCTGCCCCCAAATCTGGATCCATCCAGTGGTCCAGATGAGTGGCCTTCCCAATCCAAGAAATCTCCACTGTTCTTCAGGGGTGGGAAGCCTGGAGAGACAACTTCAGGAAGACTCGGGGTTTGGGTGCGATCAGGCAGTACTTGGCAGAGAAAGAGAGTAAGTATTTACACGTTATTCTTTTATTGCTGACATCCTAAAATATGTGGAGACATAAAACTAAGTATATATTCCTTATTCTTATAGTTCTTATACAACTATAAAATCAAAACAAAGTCACAAATCAAATGCAAACAAAGCCAATAATATTTAAATTAACAACATTAATTTAATGTGATGGATACGGTTCTTTTGCTAAAACTAAATTTCAGCTCGCCATGTGAATATCATACTGACTGCTGTGGAATGAATTATTTTGAATTTAGCATGCTAATACTAATGTGGGCTCCGTGGTGACTCAATTTTTTCATTCTTTTTTTTTTTCCTTGAAAACTACTACAAAACCATCTCTGGTTCAGGATGCAGTGACATCACTTGGATACAAAGCATCCTTTGTGTTCTAATCTACCTCTGTCTTTTCTTCCTTTGCTTGAATGATTGCTAGTTGGCTTTGATGTGATTCTAAGCAAACTGTAGAGGTAGTCACTGAAATGGTCGCAGTGGTTTGTTTTGTTTTGTTTCGTTTTAATTTCACGCTAAGGCTCTAGAAAATGCCTACAGCACAAACTTTGGCATAAATATAAAATCAAAAATTTTAAATATCATGATAGACAACTCACAGAGCTCTTACGATTTGTGTGTGGACCACCTCTCCTCCACTCAAGTTTCTCTTTTAAGATTTTATTTATTTATTTATTTGAGAGAGAGAGCATGAGCAGGGTGAGGGGCAGAGGGAGAAGCAGACTCCCCACTGAGCAGGGAGCCCAATGCAGGGCTTGATCCCAGGACCCTGGGATCATGACCAGAGCCTAAGGCAAACGCCTAGCCGACTAAGCCACCCAGATGCCCCACCTTATTCAAGGTTTTTAAACATCTATTTAAAAACAACAACTCCAATAATGAAAGAAGCAGAAGGACCATAACAGATTGAAAGAACCATAATATGTTTATATCAAGCCACCCATTGGTTTTGCATTTTCATGGCTCTCATCTCAGATTCCTGGTTTAAGGAAGACCCTGAAAAATTAGTACAATGAAGCATGGTCATAAGGGGCAGAATGGGTCAGGATAGGACAGGATGTATAAGGACAGAGAGCCTAATAAGATGATCTGGGTCCAGAAGGTATCAAGGACAGATAGCCAATTTATGTTAAAGCAAATGGAGACCACAGATCCATGTAAGAAAGAATAACTCCAGACTCTCAGCAGTTGGCAAAACTGGGGGTAGTGAGTGGGGCAAAGAAACATATTTAGTAATTTTTTTAATGAATGAATATACAAAAATGATTGACAAGTGAAATAATATAATCATTCATTCGTTTATTCATTTATCTCAGCAGATGTATACGTTGAATATTTATTAGGTCCTATACTAGCTGGGTATTCTATAAACCAAGCAGACATGCTTCCTCTGCCTCACAGCAGAAATAGCCAAAGTTCTGAACATCGAGACAAGGCTAGAAGCTGTTTGCTTGCTGACTTACTTGGAGCTTCCCTCTTTGGGACCAGTTTTGCAGCTGAATCCTTCTGGGAGAGACAGAGACTTGAGGCAGGGGCTTTCTTGCTGTTCCCCCTGCAGGGAGCTGGTACATAACCCCTATCAACTTTTGGTCAGACTTCTGCTATGAGCTATTGCTATAATTATAGAGCTATGCTTTCATTAACCTCAGAAAGGTAAAAGTATACTTTAACAAAACATAGCCATGATTTTATATAAAGATACTAGGTATGTGTAAGCCCAACATCTTGTAGCAGCCTCTAGCCACAAGTACAAGAAGGACTATGGTAATTCTCCTAGGTCCTGATGGAAGGCATCCTGGGACTTCAACCATGAGCCACGAGGTAGAACAGGGAAAAGGGATGTATTGGGGGAAAGAAGTAGACACGTTGGACCTCAACCGACCCAGCTGTTGTCTGCTTCTAAGACCATGGACCATAGTCAAAAACACATTGGAGTCTCTGCTGACCTTTAAGGAATCCATTATGATGGGCGTGGGCAGAGTTTCAGGAGTCTCTGGGTGCTAGTCCTGGAATTCCAGGTATCTTCTGAGTTGAAGCAGGATCTCATCTAACAGCTGAAAGACAGAGTCTGGTTTACCAAGGGAGAACATTTTTTATATATCCAGCATGTGGCACAGAGTCTGGCAAAAGTTTATGAAGATAAATGAGAAGACGAATGGGTGGAATCTTAAGACTATTGAATCATCTGAAGCATAGGAGGTTCTAAAGTTCCGGAGGCGAGATGATCCCAGACTCCACCTACTGGTGAGGTGCACTCCTGATAGCAGGGCTCTCAGGCTCATAGGCTTAGGGACTGGGCAAAGTTAGTTCTGTGGCCCAAGGATCTCCTATACAGGAATGGGTAGGGATAGAGCAGGGAGAGCAGGATAGGCTCAGCCTGGTTCTGTGAAGCAGCCCATTCAGCTTTTATCTCTCATTACTGGGATTGACACACACACTGGTAGGTAGAATTTTAGGATGATCCCCAATGAGTCACACCTTTGTATCATCTCTTCCCCTTGAATGCAGGTGGGACCTGCAACTTGCTTCTACCAGGAGAATATGAAGATAGTGAGGTAGTTGCTCCCATTGATTATGTTATGTTATGTAAGACTCCATCTTTGCAGACTGGAGGGAGAGATTCTCCTGCTGGTCTTAAAGAAGAAGTTTCCAGGCTCTGAGGGGGACTCTGGAGGGGACCCTGGGGAAATGACCTGAGGGTGGTCTCTCTAGGAGCTGAGAGTTTTACCAGCCAATAGCCAGGAAGGAAACAAGGACCTCAGTCATATAGACACAAGGAAATGAATTCTACAACAGCCATAATAAGCTTAGAAACGGATTTTTCCCGTCAAACCTCCAGATGAGAATGTAGCCCAGTCAACATGTTGATTGCAGCCCTGTGAGACCCCGAACAGCTGTGTTGTGCCATGCCATGCCCAGAATTGTGACTCATGAAACTGTGAGATCATAAGTCTGTGTCAGTTTGTTTTGTTTTTTAAAGATTTCATTTATTTATTTGTCAGAGACAGAAAGCACAAGCAGGGGGGAGCGGCAGGCAGAGGGAGAAGCAGCCTCTCCGCTGAGCAAGGAGCCCGCTGCAGGACTCGATCCCAGGACCCTGGGATCATGACCTGAGCTGAAGGCAGACGCTCAACCAACTGAGCCACCCAGGCGCCCCTACAGCCAGCCATCACGAGAGCCTACTGAGGTAGATTCTAAATTGTGTAGATTCTTGAAGGCAGTGACATTCACAGACAGTTCCAGCATCTCTACCAGTTCATTATGAAAAAGAGAAACTGTAGCTATGCCAGAATAGTCTACAGTTAAAGAAAGGGTCTTCATCCTGACCTCAGTCAACAAGATGTAACTATGACATCATTCTGAGACTCACCTTCTTCTCTATGCTGGGGAAACTGAGGAGGCAATCCTGCTAATTAGCTCTCCCTATTCACCCGGCAGGATTTTTCCCCCTCTCCTGAGTTGTTTTTCAGCACCTAATCCAATGGGCTGTTCATTGTTTCAGACAGAAAGCCATGCTGTGGGCTCCTCTATCACCCTCCTCTGCTCCCCCTCTTCCTTGTACCAGCCAACCAGAGTACTTCTAAGATGGACAAAGTTTGTGGGAAAGCACAGGTGCCTGCAGGGAACAGGGATGCAAGAAGGGACACCTTGGCAGAAAGCTATTTGTGTGAATATTAATTAGCACAGCAGCTAGTTCTGGACAATTGATTCCAAACTCCAGATGTTCCCATTCTAACTAAGAGTCATGTGGAAAGAAAAAAAAAAAAAACTAATTGGCTAGTATGTTGTTCATTTTTAGTGTCATGTAGTGAAATAATCCAGGACTGCTGAGCTGATGGGATTGTGCCTTGTTCCCCTGGACTTTTCAATAATATCTTAATGTACTTGCTCATTCTGTCCCTCTTCTGCCTGTAGGGTATTTTTTCCTTATGTGTCCTTCAGATGCAACCATGCTTTATTTTTTTTAACATAATGTTTGTCCTAATAGAAGGAAACCTGGAAAATATGGTGGAATGGAAGGATATCATGTTTGTGTGCCTCAGGGTGAGCAGGAAAGGAATCAAATCTTCATCTGGGCCATTTACAGGATTTTTCTGAACATTTTTGTGAAGACTAGACAGTAAAGCTAAGACCTAACCTTCGTTTCCCTGGATGTAATTTATTATCATATCTAGTATTTGACATTTTCTAAGGACTTAGCAATCATTGTCACTGTGTCAATCATGACAACCAGACCCAACTGTTCAAAGATAATGAGGAAAAGAGAGAGGACAGAGCAATGGTGTTCACAGGTCGCCCAGAAAACACGTCCCCATACAATCTTGACAATAACCTCCTGATTTTTGTTTCATAACATTTTTCTGTTTTCAGTTGAGGTGCTGTAAGCATTAGAATGACTGACCAGACCTTGAAGCAAAGAATAAGAAGAAAGGAAATCCAGAAAGATGGGTGGATAATAAAGTGAATTTTTGAGAGTATTTACATGCATATTGATCATAGCCAGAGGTCCAGCCATCCTAATTAACAAGGCCAAGAGTCACGATAGGCTCAGGAGGAATGGCCCATTTAGAAGATTCTGAAAGATCAGGATTAGGTGCACTCCTAGAAAAAAACAAAGACCAGTCAAGAGGGAGACACAGCTGCATCACTTATCAGGAGATACAGATATTCACTGGGGTGGTACAAAAGGATGAATAGGGAAGGAGAAAAGGAAGATAGTTTGTCCTGAGCCTCCCAAGGGGATAAATGACCATAGGTCTCACACCAAGAAATTCAGAAGTGGAGGAACTAATTCATGTAAGAGACAGAGGGACCCAATAACCTTTCGTGAGGTCCATTCTGTTCCCCCAAGAAAGAACCAATGGAAACAGTAATAACACACAAATTTCAATTTGTTCAGCCAAGCTAGAAAATTCAAGGTTCACAGAGGCCAATAGGTGGTAACAAAACTCAAAAGGTGGAGTTTTGTTTCCATCATATTGAGTTTCTGCAGAAATCCCTGTATCAGTAAAGATTGTCTCCATCTACCCTGCGTTCCTAATGGAAACGTTCATAATGGAAACTCTCCACAAACCGGTCATGGAGTTCTATCTTTTTTCTTTTTAAGATGTTATTTATTTATTTTATTTATTTATTTATTTATTTGTTTGTTTGTTTGTTTGTTTATCTATCTATCTAGAGAGCAGGATGGAGGGATAGAGAGAGGGGCAGGGAGCAGGGTAGAGAGAGAGACAATCTCCAGTAGACTCCAGCTAAGTGTTGAGCCCACCTTGGGGCTCAATCCCATGACTCTGAGATCATGACCTGAGCCGAAGGCAAGAGTCAGACGCTCAACCAAGGTGCCCCATGTTCTGTCTCTTTTACCTTTCACATTTCTCTTGTCTCCACTTCTCCTGTCTCCCATCACCACCCTACTCTAAGTACTGCTGGGGGCACTGAAATCTTCCCAATTCTCACAATTCTCAGAGCAAGACTCGAGAAACGGAAATCTGATCATTTCACTCACCCAAGTGGTGGTTTCCAGTTGCTCTCAGGATAGAATGGTCCCAATCTTTACCTTGACCAACAAGACCTAAATGCCTCTCTAACTCAGTCCTTCAGACTGACTGAGCTCCAGAGCCCCTGGTTTCCCTTCCATTCCTAAGTGCACATGCTCCTGCCTGCTCAGGGCCTTCACACACTCTGTTCTCTCCACTCCTTTCCCTCCTTCAACAGTTTATACCCATTCACTCTTCCACTCAAGCCTCAAGTGTTAATTCCTTGGCAAGGCTTTTCTCACCCTTCCTCCTGGATCAGGGAATGTCTCCATGCTATTCCTGGTACAAACACCCTAAACTTCCCTATGGTCCTCATAAGCAGGTGCAATTAAATAATTAGTTGTGCAAGTGTGTGTCTGTTCTCTCTGTAGGTAGTAAGTCCCTGTTGCATGGCTCACTTGGGACGGTGCCTTCTGTCATGCTGGATACATCGTAGGGGCTGGGGAAATGTTGATGGAATAAATGAGTGAATGAATGAATGCACGAATGAATGAATGAAGGCATGAGGTCAAAGCTGTTGCTCCCATAGCACCAGCCCTTTAGAAAGCTCTCAGGTCAGCACAATATTCAGCTGTAGGCTCAAAGGCAAATGGGAGGCTTCCTACCACTGAAATGGGTACTGGAAGAGGATTAGCATAGAATTTATGCTAATGATCTAGGACTCCTGACTGTGGAAAAGAGTTAATCCAACTTTAGGAATAATAATTAAAAGACGAAAATTAAATGCAGAGCTGTATCTTTGATGTTTCAGTCGGGGATTTTGATGGCAAGCAACAGAAGGTACTTCTTTTGAACTTAAGCATGCACTAAATTTGTTGGAAGGATGTCAATGGGGAATCAGTGGAAAAGCTGTCATAGACAATGGGCAGAAATCAAGAGAGGCTGGGCCCACGAACCAGAGCCACCGTCTGGCAAAGGAACAGTCTGGTTAAAATCTGCTGTTGGCACTGCCCCTAATGGATTCCCACTGAATCCCCATTAGAGCCTTACTAATAGCCTTACGCCTTTGCCTCATTTCTCCAGATCCACAGTGTAGAGTGAGATTGTCCAATCCTATCATGGCGCACATGCCAGAGTCCTAGATACCTGCGATTAGGTGCTGCCCTCTATCCAAATGGAGACCAGGAGAAAGTCCTCAGCTGTAGGAACAGTGTTTGAGATATCAGGTCACTAAAAAGTTGTGATACAGGCACTTAATATCCAGAAATAAAAGAGCACCATGAACAAACTTTATAGATAAAAATGCTTATTTTTTCTATGTTCAGAAACAAAATGTAGTCAAAGTTAGGCTTTTTCTCCTCCATGCCACCCTCTCAACTCTGATTTTTCCCACACGACCAATAGTGAGCTAATAAAAGTTCACTAAACTTGGGGCGCCTGGGTGACTCAGTTGTTAAGCGTCTGCCTTCGGCTCAGGTCATGATCCCAGGGTCCTGGGATGGAGCCCCACATCGGGCTCCCTGCTCCGTGGGAAGCCTGCTTCTCCCTCTCCCACTCCCCCTGCTTGTGTTCCCTCTCTCGCTGTGTCTCTCTCTGTCAAATAAATAAATAAAATCTTTAAAAAAAAAAGTTCACTAAACTTTAAGAAGTGGTGAGGGGGTGGGAAGGATGTGTGGATGTGAATCCTATATATTCTGGAAAAGGCGTGAGGTTCTTCCAATGTAAATAAACCCTCACTTTATTCATGGGGAAGCTGAGGCTGATATAAGTGAGGCTTTCTTAGGGTCTCTCTCCAAATGAATGAACCGGGAAAAGAATCCAGTTTCCCTGACAACCAGTTTTATGCTTGTTTTCATGGTAACGGGCTTGGTCTGGTTTTCAGTCCATGACCAAACTTTGCCAAAGTGCCAGATCTGCTTTGAACCACAGCCCTCGATAGACCTTCACCAAAGGTTTAGCCCACAGGTTGGCAAACTAGGGCCCATGGGGCCAGATCCAGTTCCCACCTGTTTTTGTAAGTGAAGTGCAATTGTTTCTGGTTTTTTTTTTTTGCTTTTGTGTTGTGTGTCACTGCTTTTGTGCATCAACAGGAGAGCAGAGTATTGGCAACAGAGACCTTCTGTCCTGCAAAGTCAAAAATATTTACCATCTGAGCCTTTATGGAAAAGGTCTGGTTTTAGAGTCTAGGGAAATTATGGGTTTGGGTTTAGAGTCTAGGGAAATTATGATCCTTCCTTGTCCACATGATTTTTAACCCTTCAAAGGACTCCAACACAGAGGAGAGCATCTGCGCGTCAGTGAGCATGTGACTAATGGGATGACATTCACGTTCATTCATTCACTTAGCGAGTCCTGAGAGCGCTCCTGCCACGTTCAAGTTATTATGGCACAGCTGGAGGTGGCTTGGTGTGATGAGAGCACATGAAACATCACTTCATGTAATGTAAGCATCGATCTGTATGCCGGTGTCACATGTCAGTGAAATACACATGAAACTCGAAACAATTTTTACCATTCTCTTAAATCCTCTATTTTTTCCCCATCTGTTGGTACAGAGACAGAGCTGAGTGCCATAGTATAAACTGCCTGGGGTTTGTACGTAAAAATGGATGTAAATACCAGATCCTGTTACTTTTCACTCACCAGAATCTGTGTATTTTCCCATCTTTAGATAACTTACAATGTCAGTTGGCTGAGTTTACCCCCCACATGCTCCCCATGCCACCCACACACACACACACACACATATTCCTCCAGAGTTATGCTCCATAAATGAAGGAAATGGGGTTAAATTTTATTGACAGCAATGAAGAAGGAAACTAGCTTCCTAATACTTTACCAAGCACGTTTCCTAATACTTCATTGCTCATAAGGCAGGCAGCTGAATTAGACATTAGGGGGCAAGACCTCATCTCCCACTTTATGTCCACATTCACTCCTCTCAATGCTATGCCTTTGGACAGAACTCATCAAGGATCCTCTGCTTTGTCACCTTGTCCCAAGAAGAGAAAAATAAGCCCGCTCTTACTGGAATAGCTGGATGGGGCCAGATGCTGGGAACGTTTGCTCTTCATGCACTTAATCCTCCCTGTACCGCTTTCTCTTTTGACGAATGATGGAATTCACACCCCAGCAGCAGGCTCAAGCTGTTGGGAAAGTCAGTGAGTCTGGGGACAGCAGGTGAGCCATCCTGAGGCAGGGAAGAATCCAGAAACTCCTCTGGCCTGCAAGAAGTCCCAGCATGAGTGTGACTTGGAGGCAGGGGCGGGGATGGTGGCTGAGAGAAGGGGAGTGGGGGGATGGTGTTACCATGCACGAAGAAGTGACCCTTTCTTTGCCCTTGGCAGACCCCGTATAATAAGATTACTATGTAATCCTTGTTGCTGGTCCTGGGAGCAGCCTTATCAGAGGGACAGGGAGGCATTTTACATTCGGATCTACTGTATATGTATGATCTTTCAGCTGCTCCTCCTAATTTCATTTTCAAGATGGGGATTTGCAGCTGACTGAAGAGAATGGAATTGCAGGGCCAGCCCCCAGGGCCTCCGGGCACCCACAGAATGCACAGGACCTGCCAAGCGTGGAGCTCTGGGCCCCCTCAAGCCCCACCTGTCGCCCCAGGCCTTGAAGCATATTGAAGCTCCCGGGGAGGCAGGGAGATGCCAAGGTCACCACTGGGGCCACCTGACAGCCTCCTTGTGCCTGTTTGGAGTCAGCTCTGGTCACTCATAGCACCTTCTGATGTAGCCCCTGGGCCTGAGTGCTGGAAGAGAGAGGCTTTAGCCAAAACCTCGGCTCAGGGGGGCCAACAACAGGTGCCCTTTGCAGTCAGATGCCCTCATCAGGACACAGGCGTGAGACGTAGTGTGACAGCTCTGGGCCGCCAGGCACCCAAAACAATAATTCTCTCCTAACCACAGTGTACAGGAGAAACTGAAAACATTTGGCCAGCCCTGTCTAACAGGGCCAACGGAAAAGGGCGAGAGGAGAGGTAATAAAGTACAGAAGCAAAGCATGCAACAGAAAGCAAGAGTCATCTCTGGGCTCATTTCTCTGAATCTGGCCATCTGGAGAAAGGCCCAAGTGATACTCAGGAGCCCTGCCATCGACAACCTGAACTGATGACCCCTGAGAGGTGAAGGCCAGAGAGAGGGACCCATAACCCCATGAGGTCATCCAGGCGGCCCCATGCATGAATGGTGTCCCAGGTCCTCAACAGGTTAGGCCTCTATGAAGAGAGCCCTGACTGAGAAAAGGCTGGGTTTGCATCCCGCTCCTGGCACTGACTCCCGATGACCTTGACAGAGTCACTTCTCATGTCAGCCCTCAGAGTTCCCGTCAATACAATGAGGAGTCAAACTAGATTAGAAGTCAAGAACGCAAATGCCAGTCGGGGCCATGCAGATACTGAGATGAACCAAAGCGGTGAGTGTGGTGCCATGTGGAGTGGTGGGGACTGTGTGGACAGAAGCTCAGGTCAATACAAAGGGCCAGCCACTATTCTATCCATCCGGTGGCCGCCATGATGAAATATAAGCCAGCATTGCCAGATTTATGACTTTGCAAGGGAGTGGACAACTCCAGGCTTTAAATGTTGGCATATCATTCATTTAAAAAAAAAAACCCACACACAGATGCACACACACAAAAAAAAAACATGGTTGTGGGTCAGATTTGCCATGGGCTGCAAGTTTTTCATTTCTAGGGATGATCGCTGAGGTACCTTTTTGCTCTAATAGTCTGTGATTCTCTCTTCTGCTCCAAGGGACACTGAGAAAATGAGAGAATTCTAAAGTCTTCTGAAATAAAAGCAGGATGGATCTCAGAGCATGCAAGGTAATAGAGCTTCGGGGCCTTTCTGGAGCCAGGGGGCTGCAGGGCAGGGCCAGGCAGGGCTTCTGATGTGACATTTCCACAGCTTAAATTATCTTGAAAAATGAAGTACAGACGGAAGGAAGGTGGCTTGGGAAGCCATGCAGCAAGCCGAGAACAAGTCCGGAGGGGGCAGTGGGAAGAAGGACTTCTGGGTCCTGGTTTGAAGAGCACCCACAGAAGGAAGGTTTATGGGTGTGCTCAGCTCGGGTTCTGCAGAGTCCCACCCAATTCAGCTCCTTCCTGCCTCCCCTGCTCCCCCACCCTGGCCTCTTTCTGCCAGGAGCCTGCTCTGGACTATCCACGTTGTGTCTAGAGGGCAACACTTATAGGAATGATTTCAGAGGGAGAAATTACACTGGAAACCGCCAATCTTGACATGATGGAAACTTCTTTCTGGATCCACCCCCCCGGACCCTCTGTTGGCCATTCAAGGTCACCTTGACAATAACCCATCCACCGATTGCTGCACCAGTTCTCCACGGGCATTATTTTTCAAACCCAACTCTTTGAAGAAAGCACTGCTATTTTTCCAGTGTCAGAGTTGACAAAACTGAAGCTGGTGGAGAGATGCTAAGTACCTTGGCCTGAGTTCACAGCCAGAAGGGGAAGAACTAGGCTAGGAGCCTGGGTCTGAAGCCACAGGCCCCACAGAGCTTGTTCCAAGCTGAGCAATGCCCAGAGACTTGGGTCTTCTTCTCTGGCGGCACCAGCTTCAACCTCCCACCCCACCCCCCACACATCCTCCGTCAATGCCCTCCTTATTTGAAACTGGAGTGGGGAGGGCAGGCCCCAGAGGGAAAGAAATTCAGAGCAGTTCTCCCAATGGAAGTGAGAAGAGAGATGGAGGTTGTCAGACAAAAACGCAGACATCCTCCTGACCCTGAAAACTGCCATAGGTCTGGGGTGAACAGGCTTCGCCGGCAGCCAGTCCTGCCAAAGCCCAACAAATTCAGCCCAGGGTTGGATTTGCAGCCAAGAATCTGGCTTTGGGGGAGGCCACCTTTTCTCTTAAATAGTCAGACGCAATGGTTTTCAGGGGATTCGGGGAAATCTGTTTGTTTATTTGTTTCCCTCTGCTTGGCACGTCTCCACGCCAAGAGCCCGCGTTTATGGAAGGTCTGCAATGTACCAGTCCCTGTATCAAGTACCTGACACGCTCCATCTCATTTTCTCCCCATGGCGATCCTACAGATAAATGGCATCGTTGCTCCCATCACACTAATAAGGAAACTGACCTTAGAGAGCAGAAATGACTTTGAAAATGGCCCCACTATGAAATGGCAGAGTAGAGATTCAAACTCAATCAGCTGCCAGACAACACGGTCTTACCTACAACACCCTCCTGCCTCCCAGAATAATAAAGCCGATATTTCTGAAGTGCTTACTACAGGCAGGCACAGTGCTGTGTCCTTTCCTTACAGGGTGCCCTCTCACCCAAACTACAACCTAGGAGATAGATACAACCACTGTTAGCCTTGGTTCACAGATGTGCAAAACAGGGCTGCAGAAATTAAGGTGACTTGCTCAGAGATACAAGTATGGAAAGTGCTGGCAGGGCCAGGAATGGAAAGCCGAAGATTTAATTTCAAACATCCCCCTCCCCCCGTCCTATTTATTCCCTTACATACTAAGGGACACTCCAGGGCCAGGTGAGTTGGAGGAGGCAGGGGACAGATCAGAGGGGGAGGAGGAGGATGGGGAGAAAGAAGGGAAGGAGGGGAAGGCAGGTGCCTGGGAGAGCAAGGTGCAGGAGGGGAATATTATAGCTTTTAACAGATAAGAAGGATGGGGGGGATTGCGTTACAAATTCCACATGCTTCTATTCTTCTGATGACCCAGATAAAACCCTGTCATCCCGAAGACAGTGCCCCCTCCACCGTGGGCAGGGGCGGCGGGGAATTTCACGAAGACTGCTAGGAGGGGCAGAGGGATGTGCTGCTCTGTGTGTCTGCTTGGAACCTTTTCTGAATCCCTTTTTGCTTTTTTCAATAAGATTCAAAACCATAAATTATGTAAAGCCAGAAAGCTAAAAGGGCAGACCCTTTCTGGAGTTCATTTAAAGTCTGAAGTTCAGAATGCTTTTAATGACATAATTGCAAGAGGCAAAAATCTATTCGAGTGCAAGCTTCTCTTTGAACAAGGAATGAATTCTCAGACAGTGGCCCAGTGGCCCTCTCTCTGTGTCCCTGGGGTGGGGGTGGGGGTAGGAACACAAGGGCGAGAGACACCAGAGCTGGGGAGAGGACTGGGTGTTGCCAAGAACCTGCACGGCTCCGTTCGCCATCCTAGAAGTCATTTTGATTTCTTCCTTTGGATCCGGAGCCAATGGGCTATAAAGAGAGTAGGCAAGGATATTAAAATTAGGATGATCTTCTTAGTATCTCAGTGCTTTTAAAAATGATATATTCATAGGGCGGCTGGCTGGCTCAGTCAGTAGATCATGTGACTCTTGATCGCAGGGTCGTAAGTTCAAGTCCCATGTTGGGGGTAAAGCATACTTAAAAAAATAAAAATATAAACAAAAATAAAAACTATGTATTTGTGTTTTCAGATACATACTATCTACACATGCTTAGCAAAGACATACACTGAAATCAAATCTTTCTCCCAAGTGTGAACCCACTTTTCAGTTCTCCTGCCCAGAGGCTCCTATTCCTGCCAGAGCCCTAGGTTTCCTCCCAAAGAAATTCTGTACTTCAGTGAGCTCCCCCATTTATGCACTACTATGAAATTGTTAGGGGTGTGAGCTTGAAAGCTTACATGCCTAGGTGGGGGGTCCCTGCTCCAGCCTGTCCTTCCCACGTCACCTTGGCCAGCCTCCTCAGCCTCTCTGTGTCTCGCTGTGATTGTTGGTCAATTGGGGATCATTCTGGGAACCACCCGACAGGGCTGTTGTTGTAAGGATTAAATGAATTAATAATTGTAAAGTTTTAGAATACTGAATGATGGCCCATGAACCCAATATATGTTAGTTGCTAGTACATAAGGATATTCTTTTTACCTACAAATGGCCAAATATGATACAGATCCACCGAACCCTGCCTTGTTCACCCAACGATATAACTTACAGAGTTGCCTAGTAATGGCAGGATAATATTCCACAGTATGAATGTGCCATTCTGACTGAAACCACCTCCCACAGGTGGACATTTAGGGAGTTTGCATTCTCTTGCTGTCACAAGGCTGCATCAGGGACTCTTAGGGAATATGCCTCTTTGGTCACAGGGGCAGGTGTATCTGAAGGGCTGTGTCAGCCAGCCTCAGCTAAACAGATTGCGGCAAAAAATACATTTCAACATCTTGGTGACTTAATACAACAAAAGATTCACCTCTCTGTTTCCCATTCCAGTGCTGATCGGGTCACCCTCCTTGGCAGCTGTCCACCTCCAGCATTGACTCAAGGATTCCCAGATCCCAGAGACATCCAATTTGCAACTCCATGTTTTGGGGTTCTTGACAGCCAGCCTCTAAGCCAGGGAGAGAGACCACATAAGGACACATACCTGCTCGTGTAGCTCAGAAGGGAAGTCACACATCACATCAGCTCACTCTCCCTTTGGTCCCAAACTAACCACAAGGTGCGGTCAGGAAATCCAATCTTCTAGGGTATCCAGAGCCAGAAATGGTGTGGTGAGGTTCTTTGGGTCGAGGATAAATTCTGGAAATTGACCTACTCGGCAGGATATATTTTGAACTCAGGATTTTTTTTTTTATGGATTCAATACCAATTAAAAGATTCAGTTAATATGACTGCAACACATAATGACAGGAAGTTCCTATGCATTTAATGATGCTTTTAAAGAATATGTTTGTTTGGGGGCGCCTGGGTGGCTCAGTCAGTTAAGCATCTGCCTTTGGCTCAGGTCATGATCCCAGGGTCCTGGAATGGAGCCCCACATCTGGCTCTCTGCTTGGTGGGGAGCCTGCTTCTCCCTCTCCTTCTGTCTACCGCTCTGCCTACTTGTGCTCTCTCTGTCAAATAAATAAATAAAATATTTTTTTAAAAATGTATGTTTTATTAGTCACAATTCTGTTTATACTGAGAAAAAATAAATTATAAATAATGTCAGGTTGAGACATGTTGCTCATTCTATCAATAATGAATGATTAGTGCTCATAAAGATTCCAAGACTTTGTGAAATAATTCCACTGTCCGGGGAGTCTGCAGACAAAGGTCAAGCCAATGATCCTGTGAAGGCGTTCAAAGGGAGCCGTAGTCTTTACCGAGGTGGCTCACGAACAGGTTCACTCAAGTCTACTTTAATTCTATAATGCTTTAGCTCCTGAAGAGCATGAGGCTTCACTCCCACCTTGTAGACCCCTCTACCACCCACTCCTAATATGACCTTCAGTGATCTTTTACAAATGCAGACCATATGACATCACTCCCTTCAGGGGTTCCCATGACTCCTAAAATAAAATAAGCTTGACTATGGCTTCCAAGGCCCGGGAAAATCTGACTCCTTCCCACCGCTCCAACTTCATTCATTTTACACAAATCTCCTTAATTGCTTTGATCAGATTGATCTCCATTCTGTTCCTTTTACGTGCCACAACCTTTTCCTTTGAACCTGCTTTGTTCTCTGCCTGGAATGTTCTTCGCATATCCGACTTACTATCCTCATCCTTCTCAACTCAGTTCAGATGCCACCTCCTCAGGGGGCCTCCCCCATATCACCCCATCTATTTCCTTCAATAATTTTCCCAATAATGTTATTAACACAATTATTTTCCTATTGCCTCCACCAGAATATAAGTTCCATGAGGGCAAGAATAATAAATAGCTTGTTTATGATAGTGTGCACTCAGTAGGGCTGTGGTATGAATAATTTCAGAGGACACTATTCATCATATACTCTATTGAATGGCTTACTGAAACCAGATATTCCCAGTTAGAGATGATTTCCTTTGGATGAGCACATTACTCTTATTTACCCAACTCATACTAGGAACATTAAGTAGTATAATTTATTTTAGCTTCTGTTTGAAGTGTTTTGTGGAGACATGTGTAGAGAAGGAAAAGAGGAGAGGGGGTATCGCTTGGAATTGAAGAGTATGTGTAGAACCCAGACAGTGCTAGAAGGAGAAAAAGTATGACAATGAAAGACTTGGAAAGTTCATTTTCTGAATTTGAACAAGGCTAGTGGCAGGTGCAGAAAGCAAGAGATAAGATTTCTCAGGAAGGGGTCCTAAGAAGGGCAAGGTGGATATTACATTCTCTGCACTGGGTCATCATTCATTCCTAATACATAATTCATTCCTAATGCAGCTGCAGAAGTAAACTGTTTAAAATATCTAGAATCCTGATGCTACTAGGGACAGTTGATGGGCTGGGGATAAGAGTATGGGGCAGACCTGCGACTGCTGTCTATGACTATACCGTTCAGGCACCTTGCTGGAGGCAAAAACGAATACGATGTTGTCCCTGAGGGTCTCTCAGTATAGTAGAGAAACCAGGGGAAATGGCTTTGCTTAAGGCTGAGCAAAAGCAACCATGGGTGCTTTGGAAGTACAAAGGAGGAGCAATGGGCTGAGTTGGGAAGTGAATCAGGGAGGGCTTCCTGGAGGAAGTAGTATATGAGCTGAGTCTTAAAGAGTTTGAGTTGGGCACACAAAGCACCTTGACAGCATTCTACCAGGAGAGGTGACATCCCGATCTGGGGGGAATGGAGTGGGCACACCCTGAATGGAGACCAATCTGTCTGCTCCTAGGCTGAAGTGCGCCTTGGGTGCACCACTCGGAGAGATGTCTTAATGTGTGAACTCCCTGGGGCGTTCACCTATTTGGCGAAAGCGTGAGGTCTGCCCACACATCAGAAAACCCTCCACAAAGCCAAGAGTAGAAATGTTCAAGAGACTCTGCCACACAGTAAATTCCGGAATTACCAGTGACAGTCCCCACCACCACTTCTGGGCATTTGCATTGCCTTCAAGCCCTGTTCTAAGCCGACACGTGGCATTTCTCATTCAGAGAAGGGAAGTGAGAGAAGTAAGATTTACTGATCACCTTGTCTACTGAATATTTTTAGTTATTCGACATTAACTTATTCCATACTTGCAGAAAACTGTAAGTCGGTAGATAATAACTTTTTTTAAAGATTTTATTTATTTATTTGACGGAGAGAGAGAGAGCACAAACAGGGGGAGCAGCAGAGGGAGAGGGAGAAGTAGACTCCTTGCTGAGCAGGGAGTCCGACGTGGGGCTGGATCCCAGGACCCTGAGATCATGACCTGAGCCGAAGGCAGATGTGTAACCAACTGAGCGCCCAGGCGCCACAATAACAACTTTTTTTTTACAAGTTAGAGACCTGACAAAGGAAAATCCCTCTCCCTGAGGGCCCAAGATGGTTCCGGCTCGGGTCAGATGCTTTGTATTAATCCATTTAGCTTCACAACTGCCTTGCAAGGTGGTCTCATGGTTTCATCTTTACTGTTCACTTTTACAGGTCAAGATCATGAAGCTTAGAGAAGGCGGGTAACTTCCTTATATCACCAGGTGGAATGCAAGGCACCCGGGACCCACTTTTTTCCAGCACACTTCTCTTCTCAAAGCTTAATGTGCACAGGAGTTACTGATGACCTTGTCCCATTTGGCTTCAGTAAGTCTGGGGAGCAGCCTGGGACTATCTTGCAGATACACGATGACTATACAAGATAGGCTTTAATGAGAGAAGTAGCTTCAGCCATTGACCCTGATGCTGAAAGTCAGGGGTCAGATCTGTAGGTTTCCAGAGCTCCAATTAGGGTCTTTAACAAAGACATTGAGATCTTCTTTCATTATCATTTCAGATATAGAGATAATTCTGTAGACACCCCCATACTACATATATGCTTTTTTGAAAAGCTGCAAACATTGAAGGACTCAGATGCACAGCTAGTGGGAGAGCCAAGCCATACGAAAGTCATCTGTAAGGCCGACCTTAAAAGATTCCTAACCACGTGCTCGACATTCACTTGGGAGAATATAGCATACAGTTGGTGACATTTATAGAGGAGAGAGGAAGCAAAGGAGGCACATCTGTTCCATGTGTCCAAGGAACATTCAAGCGAGATGCACAGTCAATCCATAGAACCCAAGAGTAGCCCATCCCCAAATCCTCCAGCCATGAGATCACTTTCCACCAGTAGAGGCAGAAAGATCATTACCGCCTGAGAAATGAAATGGAGATGTGATTGGAAATGTCACGCCTTGGGTGCATGAGCATTATTCCAATAATCAATCACCCAAATTGAATTGCTTATTTGTACATCTGATTGTCTTTGCATTATTTAGAAGCTATTTAATGACAGCCAGCCTGACAGCATGCATCTAACACATGCCAGATAGATTTAGGAGACTCAGAAACATCTCTTTCTAATTGTTTAGACAGGCATATTGATTGCTATTTCCTCTTTCAGGGTTCTCTGAAGCACATTATGTCCTTTGTAGGCTCAACACACATACAGAGTCATGCGTACATGTGGCGAATAAACAAGGCCCAATGCAGAGTTGGGACCTGCAGAAGGCATCTCCGTCTCCCTTAAGTGGGGGGATTGGTGTACCTAGAGCCAAGAAGACAGGTGACAAGGCTCTAATTTCAGCTTCCTCCCCAGGGATGGAGGAGACTGGCACTCTCCCGGATGGGGACAAGTCTGACAGTCATTTTGTATGTTCTCTGGGTCCAGAAAGCATGACAGAATTCTCAGAGAAGCTGTGCTCTGCTGTGTTCTGATAGTCTGACAGGCTCCCTCGGAAGCTGAAGGAATTGGCCCAGAGTTGGGGCCCAGGGTGAGATTGGTTCTTGCTTTTTTTCATTTCTGAAAAACCACAGGCCGGGGCTGAAGACTCTGTCCTTTGGTGTGTGTCTGTGACTGGGAGACAGAGCATAGCTGTTTGTGATTAGGAAACCCTGTCCCTCCTTCCTTCGCCTCACTCTGGAGTTTCCACAGTTCAGCTCTATGACCCTGCCAGTCTTCCTCAGACGTTATATATGACAAATTAAAAAGTAACAACATTAATATCCTGGTAGAGCATGGATTTTTGAGTTTAAGTCTGTGTCAAAAAACAGAACTTTGAGGTGATAGGTACTCCTCTCCATAGAAATTATTCTTTTTTTCTTCTTTCTCTCTTTCAGTTTATTTTTCTGCCTTTCTCTTTTTCTCTCCCTGCCTGTCCTCCAAGGGAATTTGCATGACAAATGCCTCCAGGGCAGCACTCCTGGAAGCCTGAACTTTGGTCAAGAGGAGCCTTCTGCCTCCGGGATCCTGAGCCCCCAGTGCAGGCCCCAAATCCCAGCATCCCTATGTGTTGACATTTGGCAGAGGAAGACCTCCTGTCAAAAGCAGGGGAAACTTGGAGAGACTCAAAGCTAACAAATAGCTTTTGCAGAATGACATTTTGATGAGTATATTAATCTGAAAGGCACTGACATTATGCTGTGGATGTTTCCAAGGTAAAGCTCAGGATAGAAGAGTGACAGCCATTTTTCAAGCCTGGAAGTCCTTTGTCAAGTGTCACTGGCACTTGGATGCACTCACGGGGGGCTCCTTGGTGTCAGGCCCACCCATAACCAAATGAGAACCTAAACCCTACTTGCCACAGATGCTGTCTTCAGTCTCCCCTCAGGATGTCAGCTGCCTGGCTTCCCGAACCACAGCTTCGCATTTGAGCTTCCCTCAGGGGTGCTGTATAGGGTGCTGGGGAAGAGCAACATGAAAACATATGTGGTCCATGCCCCCCCAATGCTCAAGGTTTAGTAGGGAATCAAAAGACAGAACATGCACTAGTTAAGAGTCGATGTTGAAGTAGCAGAGGACTGAGAGGTCAACTTGGACTCGGGACTTGGTGAAGAAGGGTTAGAGGAAGTGACACCTGTGTAGGGTTTTGAAGAAGGAACAGGAGTCTCGAAGTGAGAGAGCAGCCTCTGTGCCATCCCGGATGCGTGAAAACGGCAGGCACAGCCAGACCACTGAGTCATGGGTGAGTTGGTGTGCCCAGAGCCCTCCCTCGGGCTCCAGATTGGAATTCACCAAACTGCTTGAGTGAATCTTTAAAGGCATCTACACATCCTTCGTCAGGTGCCCTCGGGAGGGGACGTTCCAGCCCCTAAGAAGAGTCAAGAGGGTGTCCTGGCCACACTGGATCTGGGACATGTTGGGAGAGGGAGGACCTGAAGAGCCCTTTCCTCTGGGACCGCTGCTTGTCTCTCCTCCCTACGCACAAGGCTTTTGGATTACAGGTCATACAGCTCTTAGGTGGAAGAAGAGAATGGGGCGCTGGCTGCTGGGTGGGGAGTCAAGGAGGGAAGTGAAGACCCGAACTCCTCACCACGCACAAAATCTCATTTTCCTACAGGGTCTGCACACCCAGAAAGGGAACAGTCCTCTCACCCTCCAACTGGGAATGTTCCTTATCACAAAAACCTCCCCGGGGCCCCAGGACACGTCAGCTGCTCGCTGAGATCTTTTCACAATGTAAAAGGTCTTTAAATATCAGCCCAGCGTCCAAGGATCCAAAGCCCCAAGTCCCTCTTCGCCCCCACCCATCTCTTCCCTCCTGTCCTCCCCAGCCCTGTTTATTTTTAGTGGTGATAAACCCAGCTCCTAATCTTGTGAGTTGATCTTTTTGAGTAAATTTAATTAACTACATTTTTAGCTCCACTCTCCTCGGCCTTGGCAGGCGGGAGCCATTTGTCTTGCAGATGACTGGTCTGATGGAGAGGGAGAAGGAAGAGGGGAGAGGCAACGCCAGAGCCAGGGCCCCCCTCCTTTCCCCGCCTCTGTCAAAGGCCATCAGTTAGAGATGGGATTCTGGCCCATGGAAGTCACCGTAGATGGCCAGACTGGGGACCCAGAGGCTGGGGAAAGCAGGGAGGAAGGAGGAGGCTCGGAACCTGACATTGGCCAAGTGAGGGCTAAAGTGCGGCTCACGTGCGCGCGCGTCCTTGTCGCGGGGTGAGAACGGGAAAGGGGCAAAGCCGTCTGCTGTGGCCGCCCCGTACTTCCCCACTCTTTGTTTTTATTAAACGCTGATTATTAATATTAGAAACGGAACACTGCCACGAGAAGCCATTTGCAGTTAATAAGGCTGCCTGGGGAGTTAATAGAAGCCCGAGGAAGCCATGTGAGAACCCACTTAATAGCAGCATTAACCAAGTGGGTCAGCAGCGCACGGGGCAGCCCACCCTGGCGCCCTAGCGCCCTGACGAGGTGGGTCAGTTCCGGGCCAGGCTCGCTGGCCAAGGCTACCCCCCACCCCCGCCCCCTCTGGGGACCCCGGGGTAATGCCTGGGTGTGTGCAGCTGCTGGGTCACAGGCCAACTGTGTGCAAGAAGCTTGGGGAGCAGCCTCCCAGCCCGCAGCTGTGAAAACATTGGCTGGGCTTCCGGAGCAGGCCAGGCAGGTCTATCCCCGAATGGGGAGGGGTACGGCCCCCAGATGGGGCCTCCCCCCTTTACTGCCAGGGCAAGTTTCAGGGCACTGGTTCCCCACCTCACCCTGGGTCATGACCAGCCTTGGAATGGGAAGCTTGGGTCATTGTGAAATTAACGGGGGGCAGGTCTTTGACATTTGGGAACTGATTGACACCTAGAGGAAGAGCAAATTCTAAGGACAGCTCTTAATAAGTGCATTTCCTTAGTTGTGAAGGGTAAGAGCTAGGGAAGGGGATGAGTGCCCATCTGCTGTGGGTCCTGGTGAAAGTGGTTGCCTGTGGGTGGTGAGAGAAAGAGGAAGGATGGCTAAGCCCCATGTCTGTTTGTCCTCAGGATTAGGAACAAGTATGACTGAGAAATAGCACCTACATTCCCCTCCCGTAGGTATCCCTACTCCTGAAAGAGATGCATTCTCTTTTTCCAAAGCAAGAACAACCACCACCACAAAATCATCAGCAGCCACCTCCTTGGTGAATGGACGAGACAGTGTGTTTGAGGGATTACTTTCAATCACTGTTCTGAACTTACTGCATTTTACCAGCTGATGAAATATTGGAAGAAATAATGACCAAGAAATAAGATTCCTAGGAATAAATTTAACCAAGTTGGTGAAAGATCTGTACTCGAAAAACTGTAAGACATTGATGAGAGAAATTGAAGGTGACACAAATAAATGGAAAGATATTCTGTGCTTATGGATTGAAAGAATTAACATTGTTAAAATATCCATGTTACCCAAAGCAACCTACACATTCAATGCAATCCCCCATCAAAATCCCCAATGGCATTTTTCACAGAAACAGGACAAAGAATCCTAAAATTTGTATGGAACCACAGAAGATCTCCAATAGCCAAAGCAATCTTGAGAAAGAAGAACAAAGTTAGAGGTGTCACACTCTCTGATTTCAAACTATATTACAAAGCTATAGTTAAAAAAAAAAATAGTGTGGTATTGGCATTAAAAACAGACACATAGGTCAATGGAACAGAGTAGAGATCCCAGAAATAAACGCATGCATCTGTGGCCAACTAATTTACAACAAGGGAGGCAAGAATATACAATAGAGAAAGGATAGTCTCTTTAATAAACAGTTTTGGAAAAACTGGACAGTCACATGCAAAAGATAAAACTGGGCCACTATCTTACAGAATACACTAAAATTAATTCAAAATGGATTTAAAATACTTGAATGTAACTATAAAACTCCTAGAAACCATAAAACTCCTAGAAGAAAACAAGCAGTAAGCTCCTTGCAATCTATCTTTTCAATGGTTTTTTGGGTCTGATTCCAAAGACAAGGGCAACAAAAATAAAAATAAACAAGTGGGAGTAAGAATAATCGAGCTAAGAACCTTTTGCACAGCAAAGGAGACAATCAACAAAATGAAAAGACAACATACTGAGTGGGAGAAGATATTTGCAAATCATTTATCTGATAAGGGGTTAATATCCATAATATATAAAGAACTCATGCAACTCAATAACAACAATGATGACAAAAAATCTGATTTTAAAAATGGGCAGAGAATCTGACAAACATTTCTCCAAAGAAGACATACAGATGGTCAACAGGTTCATGAAAAGATGCTCAACAAATGCAAATCAAAGCCAAAGTAAGAGATCATCTCACACCTGTTAGAATGACTATTATAAAAAAGACAAGAAATAAGTATTCACAAGGATGTGGAGAAAAAAAACTCATGCACTGTTGGTGGGAATGTAAATTGGAATAGCAGCCACTATGGAAAACAGTATGGAAGTTATTCAAGAAAGATAAAACCAGAACTACCCTATGATCCAGCAATTCCACTTCTGGGTTATTTATCTATCTGAAAAAATGAAAAAATTTGAAAAGATGTATGCACCACTATGTTCATTGCAGTATTATTGATAACAAGCAAGATATGGAAATAACCTAAGTGTCACAGATAGAGGAAGGCATAAAGAAAATGTGAGAGATATATATGATGGAATACTAATCAACCACAAAAAAGAATGAAATCTTGCTATTTGCGACAATATGGATGGACCCTGAAAGTAATATGCTAAGTTAAGACAGACAGAGAAAAAACAAATGCTATATGATTTCATATATAGGCAGAATCTAAAAAACAAGCCAAATGAACAAAGAGAACAAAACTCATAGATACAGAGAACAGATTGGTGGTTATCAGAGGGGAGGGGAGATTGTGGGTGGGTGAAATGGGTGAATGGGGTCAAGAGATACAGACTTCCGGTTATAAAATAAGTAAGTCACGGGGAGTTAATGTACAGCATGGTGACTATAGTCAATAATATTATATTGTGTACTTGATAGATGCTGAGAGAATAAATCTTGAAAGTTCTCATCACAAGAAAAAATTTTTATAATTTTGTATGGTGACAGATGGTAACTAGACTTATTATGGTGATCACTTTGCAATGTATACAAATATCAAATCATTATGCTGTACAATTGAAACAAATATAATGTTATATGTCATTTATACCTCAATAAATAAATGACCAAGAGCAACTGGGTGCATATTATACATTGCAAAATTGTGTTTGTGGTGTACTATGTGGGTGTCCATGTTTGTGTCACTATAGGGATCAAAGGTTTATTTGTCAATCTTTATGTGTTCAAATGCTGTATTTTAAATTTTTAAACTTTTAAATAAAAGTTAAATAGTGCAGCTCTCCAGGCTTGTGTAAAAACACATCTGGGGCAGATACCCTTCTCATTCCCTTTCCCTGATCCATGCTCCCTCCTTCTTGGATGAAAATACAGCCTGAAATCTGTAGTGAAATCTACTGGGAATGCTTCATAGCTAAAGAGTTATGCAGGATGAGGAAGAGAAAAGAGCATCAGATCTGAGGAATGTGAATAAAATAATAATCATTCTGACAACAGCACTTGGAAAGCTCCAGGGAAACAGGACGTTCTGGGTTTCTTTCTCTCATTTGAGACACAGCTTATCAATTCTAGAGAACACAGTTCATTTTCCCTTACCCCTAAACAAAGTCAAGTTCTGCCTACCCTGTGATGGCATCAAAAATGCATTAAGCCCCTATTAATATTGCAAACGTTTCCCTTGTCAAACGAAGTGGTTGAGTCACAGAGACCCTGCCATTAAAATTGTATCCTACCCACCTAAGAAAAGTGTCAGTACTCCCCAGTGTCCATAAATATTTGTCGAATGACAGCATAAAGAACTTGCATGAAAAGCCTAATAAGTATATTCTGTCTTCCCTCTCCTCCCCCTCCCCCACATGCTTTTTAACATGTGGATAGAATGAAGTTCAAAACCCATCTCTACCGATCTTTAGAGGTGCACCTAGCCAATCTCCCAGGAAGCTTCAGGCAACAAAGATACATAGAGAACAAGGTGTTTGAGGATGCGATTAAATAGAATATGTTAAAAAAGGCGAAAGATTTATGCGATCTGAAGAGAAACCAGAGTATTAAATAGAATATGTTAAAAAAACAAAGGGGGGGTTCAGTTATCTTAGGCTCCCTTCCCTGTCCTTTCCCTGGAAAACCAAAGCAAGAATTACTTTTGAACACAGAGCAAGTTTGAATGATGGTTCCAAGAATGGGCTCAAGAGTCCAGGGTTCAAATCTTGTCTCTGCCACTCCTAAGCCCTATGGTCTTAGGAAAGTGACTTTATCACTCTGTAGCTCAGTCTTTTCGTTCATAAAATGGGAATGCCTCATAGGGTTGTTGTGAAGAATAGACAAAATAATGCATCTTAGTTTAGAACATGACCTGGCATACATAGAATTCTTGATAAAGATTAGCTAGTGCGGTTCCTATCTCTCATGAAGGTGAAAAGTACCTAGGCAGCAATGTCAAGGTTTCCCTTGAACATCTTAAGGGAGTATAATAAAGGCAGATGGAGCTGTTTTCCTGCAGAGAGCTAATGCCTTGCATACTAAGCAGAACAGAGCACCCTTCTTTGAGAAGAGAGGATCTGCCATACCCCATATTTCAGACAAAGGGAAAAACATGTGGCCATACTAACAGCATAAAGTGTCATAGACTTTCCTGTGCTGTTTCAGCAGGAGAGAGCCCCTAACACTCGAGATCCATTCACACTAGCATTTACGAAGAGATACTTGTGATGAGGAAGCTTGAACTGGGTCTTCAAGAGGGAAGAAGGAGGTGACCGCTGATCTCCTTTCAACATGATCTCTGCTTGAATCACAAGTTGGGACAGCTGAAAGGGAGTCGTTGGCCATTTGAGAATCTGAGGAGTACAACTGGAGAGATGGCAGCCTGAAGCTTTACAAAGCAGTGCCAGCAGCCTACTGGTTCAATACCTGCGGGGGCTCACCCACCAATCAAAATGTGTTATGGCGGGCCAAGAGAAAATGAGAGGAGCTGTCTACACTTGTCCAAATAGCTCACTTGGCTGATGTGCGTTAGTTAACTTCCTGAATTGCCTTTCTTTTTCTCATGCACAAAATCTTGGTCTTCCCAGGAAGATGTTGACTGTATATTATCCGATGGTCCCGGAGATGGTATGAAAAGGTTTAGAGCCAGGTAGGGGCTGGAGAGAAAAAGATCAGGGAACATAAGCAACCTTTCCTCCCCTGGGTGCTGAAGACATCCAGGATGGTCGTGGTACCCTGGGGACCAGCCAGGGCCTGTGGGCAAGCCCAGTAAGTTTTATTCCATAATGAAGGAAAATAATCCATTCTTTCAAGGAACAAATCATTTTCAAAATGAACAAACTAAATCTTTCAACAATCAGAAGAGAAAGCTATGTTCTTCAGTTTTGTCATAAATCTTCCCAATTGGCATTCAGGGCTTGGGGAAGAAGCCATCAGAGACACTTGGGATAAGGAACCACAAGTGACAGAAGTTGGAGAGTTCTCTTGAAAGTGCACTTCTGTCAGGGATTAAAAGCCCATACTCCTAGACCAAGAATGGGGGAGCCATAGGCTATTGGCCACGTTCTTCAATATGATGGTGGGATATGAGAGAGAGCATCTCCAAATGTCTAAGGGTTTGGGCTGGAGGTGACTGTCCCTTCCACAGAAAACCTGTGACCTGGCTAGAGCTGGTGATAATCTTTAACTGGGGCCTGTCATAACTTCTATAACCAGGACAGTCATGGTCACTGAATGGGATCAGCCCCTCCTGCCCCTGAAATGTAATGGATACCTGGCCCTTCCAGCCCCAGTCCCAGTGCAAATCTGCTAGGCTGGGGACAGCCCACAGTCAAGTAGAGAGCAAGTGGAAAATTTATGTTGCTTCTCTGGTCCGAAGCTCATCCAAGCATGGCCTCTGCTTTCCAAACGCCAACAATCCAGGGAAACAATTCTTAAACATGTTCCACTGCAAAGCACCTGGAATGTGCTTTTTGGAACATTTTTAGACACTAAGATATGAAATGTAGTGACCAAATAAATATCTTCAAAGTAAATTAAATGATAAGCCCCTTGTCCTAGAAACTAGCTGAAACACACAATAGAAGGTGCCATGGTTTTAAGACAAAATGTGGGTATTCAAATTTTTTTTTTTACCCAAGCAATTCATTTGTTTCTTGTACATGTAAAGCACATGGGAGTATTTAGCTTTAGCTGGGGAGTTCCTCAGCCTGGCTCCCAGCATCCCAAAACCCGGGGTCAGGGTCTGAGAGTCACTATCCTAAGATAGCATACATAAACATCAAGAACGAGATCATTGTCAAGGTCAGGGTCACCGGGGTGGAGTAGAGAGTAGAGAAATAAAGAAACCTCTGATCTTTCCAGGAAGAGTCTGGAGCCAGAATGCAGAGGCCGTTTTGAGGCACTGAATGAGCTGTCTTTTCCTCAAATAGCTAGAGAATTGACAAATAAGCAAAATATTGGTGCAAGGAATGGGGATTCACACTTCCAAAGGATAGACCACAGAAAGTGATGGAAGGGCCACTGAGCAAATTTAGTCAAGACTTTAGAAACTGGGTTTACCTTGTACCAACTCTATTGATTGGTAGCAGCTTCCTGGAGCTTCAGGCTGGGAAAGATTCTGAAGCTATTGGACATAGGAGAAAAGCAGGCAGCGACCTGTGACGTCTACGCAGGCAAACCCCGATCTACCCCCAGCCCTTATGGAAGACATGAGGGAGCACAGTTCCAGAAAAAGATCGGACAACTTAGAGGTAGGGCAGCAGTAAAACTTTGACTTTCTGAATACTGATTTACACATCAGAATTACATTCAAATCAATATGTATGGTGTTGGTATATGTCTTGCACTATGGTAGGCTTTGGGAATACATAAACTCCTCATATTAAATCACATATATCCTTGGTTAACCACTGTTCATGGTTAGCATAAGTTCTCCCCTATTTTTCCATTTCTGGTCATTGTTTTAAACCTGAGCAACTAGAAGTGCATATAATGTCCAAAAGAAATTCCAACTACCTTGCCCATATATGTCGATCTCTGCCAGGAATCTTCTCTGACCCTGGGTGCTTCCTTAAGCTTTGGGTATAATTCTTTTAATTGTACCCCAGGGTCTCCACGCTGTATGCAACACATCCACTCTAAAATAGTCATGTGGGATTCTCGTTTACAAACTGAATTAAATATCCAGGGCCCTAGGGCCATCAGAGGCTCAAAACACCATTAAGCCATATAAGTGGAACACCTTCTCCCATAGAGAGATATTTGGATCTTAATAATAAAGCAGGAGATACCTGCATTCTCTATCGAATGCAGAAAATGCAAGGTTGCGTCTAATGTCACCAAGAACACTGCCACAGAATTCTGGAAATGGTGTCATGAAATCCCATGGTTGGAGCTTTGGTGGCTTAGCCAGTGGTTTCTCAACTGACCACACTTTTTTTTTCTTCCCCATTTACCCCAGTAAGAGCATGGCTTGTTCAGAATGGGGTTGATGAATGACAAAACTAGATATGGGATCATGACCTGAGCCGAAGGCAGACACTTAACGACTGAGCCACCCAGGCGCCCCTAGATATAGAAATTCTTAATGGAAATGCATTTTTTTTTTTTTTTTGATAAAAGCACAGACAGCAGAGGCAAATGAGTGATTCTGGGGACTCATCTGAGGAAGTACAGGAGGAATGCCAGTGTGGAGTGCGCCTGGTTCAGAGGGAACCTCAGCCCAAAGCCTGAAACCCATTCAGGTTCCCAAAAGCCCCGTCGATCTCTTAGAGGCCACAGGGAACACAGAGTCTTTTTAGTCTTATAAAACTTTTCAAAGGAAATACAAAGTACGTGCTTGTGAATGCAGCCCAGGAGGCTTGCAGAGAGCACTGTTCTGGAAATGGCCATAACTCTCCCTGGGGGATGGCTCACAGAGGCGGGAGCTCACCTAAGGTAGAGGTCCTCCCAAACACCAACACCAGAGCCCTCTCAAACCCCCACACCATCACCTCCCAACCCCATGACCGACACTTAAGCAGCAAATCAAAGGACTGGGTAAATAAGCCAGGCTCAGCCATGCTAAGGAATACTACCCAGCTGTTCAAAGGTGAGTCTTCAACAGCATTTACGAAGAAAGGAAGTTCCTTTGACATACCGCTAAATTAAAACACAAATAATGGAGGTAAACAAATCTCTGTGCTGTGAGGTTCCCTCTAGGAGAGTCTGGATATTGGCTGAAAGGGGTCTACATCAGTGAGCACTTTAGTTCTCCAGTGTTCAAATTTTCTGTGCTTCTTAAAGCTTTGAAAGGAAACATGCCCATGTTATAACTGAAAGGACCTCCACAGATCTGCCTCTTGACTCTAACAGTCAGGGACCTAAAATAGAAAGATTCCTATTTCTAGATTCAATTTTTTAAAATTCCCAGCTATAGATTCTGGGCTCTACATTCTAGCATTGAATTTAATGATTCCAAAGTTCATCCTTATGCCAACTGCCCTCTGTCTTGCTACAACTTCCATTATGTTTTATTTTATCTTCCAATTAGGTGAATATAAGAATAAGGGATTTCTAAATCTCCTCTTCGCCTTCTGTCTTTAAACTAAGTAAAATCCCTTTGTTTTCCTTTCTAGAGGAGCCCTATTTTCAATATCAAATCATTTCTCTTTTTCCTTCTAAATTGCCTTGCTTTGCTTTTTTTTTTTCTCTCCTTCTCTTTTATAAAAGACTGAGGCCAGAACTGGGTGCTGTGTTCTTAAGAGGTAGCTTCTTCGCTGTGAATTGTGCAAGGCTGTTGAATCTCAGATCTGTACCTCTGAAACAAATAATGCAATATATGTTAAGAAAAAAAAAAAGAAGAAGAAGAAGAAGGTAGCGGGAGGGGAAGAATGAAGCAGGGGAAATCGGAGGGGTAGACGAACCATGAGAGACGATGGACTCTGAAAAACAAACAGGGTTCTAGAGGGGAGGGGGGTGGGAGGATGGGTTAGCCTGGTGGTGGGTATTGAGGAGGGCACGTTCTGCATGGAGCACTGGGTGTTATGCACAAACGATGAATCATGGAACACTTCATCTAAAACTAATGATGTAATGTATGGGGATTAATGTAAGAATAAGAAAAATAAATAAATATATTAAGGAAATGGCTTAGGAAACAACCAATATTTGTAATTTCAAGTGAACTTTGTAAAACATTATTCTCCATTGCTAAATATACTTACACTTCGCACTAAAAAAAAAAAAAGAGGTAGCTTCTTTACAAACATGCGCGTGAGCGCGTGCAAACACACACACACACACTCACTTTCCATTTCTGTAGAAAGAAACCACCTGATTATTTTTTCCAACAGGAAGTGCTCGGCCTGTAACAAAGTTTCATCATCTACTTAGTATCTATTAATTTCTATCACAGTACTCCCTCCCTACTGCGAATTGCCAGTATGCAAAATTCTAGTATATGTGATTTTAATTCTATGTACTTTTTCCATATTATAGAGCATTGCAGTTTGAATATGTCCAAGTCGCAAGTCATTCTGATACGTTCAATAAAAATGCATTGAAATATACATAGTAAAATAACATCTAATAACATGGAGAGATGTCTCCATATGTTATTGAGTTGGGTTAAGTAGAAGATTACCAAAACAGCATATCAAATATAATCAAGAAAATTAAGATCAATAGGGGTTGGTGGCAGTACTGTACCCCATCCAGTAGACGAGACACGGTATGCACAGATGGGTCAGATGCTGGTTTTGAGTGAATGTCAGTCATTAAATGTTTTGAACATTGTCTCCAAAAGTAGCAAAATGGGCAAATCTTTAATCTCCCGAAATCTTGTTTTGCTTATCTGTGCGAGCAGGTGGGGGGGGGGGAGCGCGGAACAGGGTATAATTTTTCCTACTCTGGAAACTCTTATGTGGCTTAGGACAAATGTATGTAAAATAGGCCTGCATAGATAACCAGCACACAATAAATAGGTATCAGTATATTAAAAACACATATTCTCCAAGGGTCCAGGCTACAAAGCATTGCATGTCTTTCTATTGCATTATACCAAGCAAGATGCCATGGACAGTCTTCAGGGAAAGTGTTAGCTCTCCTTTCTCCTTCATCCCACTTGCATGGGCCATGGACTCTCATGGACCATACTGCATGGAGTGATTCCTGATTTCTCGGCACATCCAACCTCTCCCTCAGCACTGCCCCAACTTACCACGTGGTTTACAAAAATAAAGAAATAGTGAAGTCTTTATGAAACTGAGCATGAATGTATGTACCTGGAAAAAGGAGTAGAGGAACATAAACCAACATGAATAACATGAAGCATCTCTAAATGATGGCCATAGAAGCCATTTTTATTTTCCAGTGTTTGTAGTCTCTGTGGATCTCCATGGGAATGCACATTGCGGTAGCTACAAGAATAAGTAAATTATTTTTCTAAATACAAGAGAAAGTAGTGTGAAAATTTGGATATAGAACCAGGTACATAAATTAATGTCGCTTACCTTGTAGAATATCTAAATGTGCTTTTGAAAAGATAACAAGCACCTCATTAAATTTGCAAAAAATGGAAGTCTTAAAAAGTTTCTAGGTAACAAAGGAGAATAAAGGAAAATTGACTGTCTTCTATTACTTGTTAATAGTGTAAATTGTCACTGATGGTCTCTTTACTTAGTGCTTTTGACTTTATTGCTTTATTTTCAAGGATTGAAAACTGTTTGTGTCCAGTTAATAGTTCACTCACGATTCCAGGCCTCAAGCATGATTTCCCTGAAAAGGCCTTTAAGGGCTTTAAATACAAATTACCCTACCACAGATTCTTCTTCTACAAGATTTTGTTGTAAATATGGCATTTATGAGGGCGCCTGGGTGGCTCAGTTGGTTAAGCGACTGCCTTCGGCTCAGGTCATGATCCTAGAGTCCCTGGATCAAGTCCCGCCTCGGGCTCCCTGCTCTGCAGGGAGTCTGCTTTGCCCTCTGACCCTATCCCCTCTCATGTGTTCTCTCTTATTCTCTCTCTCTCAAATAAATAAATAAAATCTTTAAAAAAAATATGGCGTTTATGAGCAAGGAGGCTGTCCTATAAAAATTTTATTTCTTTGCATTTGTCCTTATTGATCCTCAGCAGATTTTGTGGGGTTTTTGGAAGTAAAATAAAATTAAATCTATGTCTCTTACATTAACATTTATTATAAATAAAAGTAAGATTTAGCTGTAATAAGCGAAACTCTAAAAATTCTAAGGAAAAAAACCGTGATTATTTCTATAACTTTTGAAAAGAGGTTGTCAAAGCCTAAAGTCAAAAAACAAATGGGTGCAAGACTCCAAATGGTTGAAAGACCTCAATGTGAGACAGGAGTCCATCAAAATCCTAAAGGAGAACACAGGCAGCAACCTCTTTGACCTCAGCCGAAGCAACTTCTTCCTAGAAACATCGCCAAAGGCAAGGGAAGCAAGGGCAAAAATGAACTATTGGGACTTCATCAAGATAAAAAGCTTTTGCAAAGCAAAGGAAACAGTCAACAAAACCAAAAGACAACTGACAGAATGGGAGAAGATATTTGCAAATGACATATCAGATAAAGGGCTAGTATCCAAAATCTATAAAGAACTCATCAAACTCAACACCCAAAGAACAAAGAATCCAATCAAGAAATGGGCAGAAGACATGAACAGACATTTTTCCAAAGAAGACATCCAAATGGCCAACAGACACATGAAAAAGTGCTCCATATCGCTCGGCATCAGGGAAATCCAAATCAAAACCTCAATGAGATACCACCTCACACCAGTCAGAATGGCTAAAATTAACAAGTCAGGAAACGACAGATGTTGGCGGGGATGCGGAGAAAGGGGAACCCTCCTAAACTGTTGGTGGGAATGCAAGCTGGTGCAGCCACTCTGGAAAACTGTATGGAGGTTCCTCAAAAAGTTGAAAATAGAGCTACCATATGATCCAGCAATTGCACTACTGGGTATTTACCCCAAAGATACAAAAGTAGGGATCCAAAGGGGTATGTGCACCCCGATGTTTATAGCAGCAATGTCCACAATAGCCAAACTGTGGAAAGAGCCAAGATGTCCACGGACAGATGAATGGATAAAGAAGAAGTGGTATATATATACAACGGAATATTATGCAGCCATCAAAAGGAATGAGATCTTGCCATTTGCAATGACGTGGATGGAACTGGAGGGTATTTTGTTGAGCGAAATAAGTCAAACAGAGAAAGACATGTATCATATGATCTCACTGATATGAGGAATTCTTAATTGTAGGAAACAAACTGAGGGTTGCTGGAGTGGGGGGTGGGGTGGGAGGGA
>NW_023270464.1:21252228-21257290 GCF_011800145.1 Mirounga leonina
ATATTATGCAGCCATCAAAAGGAATGAGATCTTGCCATTTGCAATGATGTGGATGGAACTGGAGGGTATTTTGTTGAGCGAAATAAGTCAAACAGAGAAAGACATGTATCATATGATCTCACTGATATGAGGAATTCTTAATTGTAGGAAACAAACTGAGGGTTGCTGGAGTGGGGGGTGGGGTGGGAGGGATGGGGTGACTGGGTGGTAGACACTGGGGAGGGTATGTGCTCTGGTAAGCGCTGTGAATTGTGCAAGACTGTTGAATCTCAGATCTGTACCTCTGAAACAAATAATGCAATATGTTAAGAAAAAAAAAAAAAGAAGAAGGTAGCGGGAGGGGAAGAATGAAACAGGGGAAATCAGAGGGGTAGACGAACCATGAGAGACGATGGACTCTGAAAAACAAACTGAGGGTTCTAGAGGGGAGGGGGGTGGGAGGATGGGTTAGCCTGGTGGTGGGTATTGAGGAGGGCACATTCTGCATGGAGCACTGGGTGTTATGTACAAACAATGAATCACGGAACACTTCATCTAAAACTAATGATGTAATGTATGGGGATTAACATAAGAATAAAAAATAAAAATTAAAAAATACAAAATTAAAAAAAAGAAAAACAAATGGGTGCAAATGGGTGGTAGATTTTATTTATTTATTTATTTATTTATTTTTAATTTATTTGACAGAGAGATAGAGAGCACAAGTAGGTAGAGAGGAAGGCAGAGAGAGAGAGGGAGAAGCAGGCTCTCTGCTGAGCAGGGAGCCTGATGCGGGACTCGATCCCAGGACCCTGGGATCATGACCTGAGCCAAAGGCAGGTGCCCCACTGACTGAGCCACCCAGGCGCCCCTGGGTGGTAGATTTTAGCACATAGAAACACCTGCAGCGATTCTCAGACAAACCAAACTAGATGGTGAACAGCTCATGGGGAAGAGTTGTTTGTCTGTAACAGGTCTGACTGACCAACTTACTGTATAAAGTGCTCTTCCATGTCAGGACAGAAAATGGGGAAAGAGGTGGGTAGTTTCAGCAGGTGACAGGTGCCCCAGTGCAGAACCATCATGCCCATGTGTGAGTCTCCAGGCTTCCACAGGGTCCAGCGGATCCAAGCAGCTCGGGTAAAAATACGGTATTTCTCTTTGAACTTGGACTATGGGGAAAGTATCTATTCACCTTAGTTTTAAAAGGGAAAGAAACGTGACATTCCTTGCACCCGACTGTCTTTCAAGAGTACACCTCTCTCTTTGCCTATATTTGCTGAAACACAAAAGATCGCACCTTAAGGGAATTTTATTTTATGCTCTTTCTAAGGAAATCGTGCTAAAGCCTTTTACACATTTTGAAAAGTAAACAAAATAAAACCAAAATGGGGAAAGGTTATGGTGAGATCTCATGAGATATGAAGTGCAGGGGAAGTCATCTCGTCAGAGAAACCTTCCTCGACCACACTTATCTAAATAGCCCTACATCTCTCTCCATCTCTGTCTGGGATTCTATTAATCATGTATTCACTTAATTATGTCCTTTCTGTTGGCTGCATTGGTTCCCCCATCTCCACAAAGTCAAGGACTTGGTTTTGCCACCATTTTATTCTCAGGTCCCAGAGGGATGACTGATATATTGTAAATCCACGATAAAATATTCCCTGATTGGCTCAGGAATTCAGCTGGATAGGGATCAAACCCTATTCTGAACACCTACAAACTCAACAGGAGATCGAAGAAAGGAATAGCAACAACTCTCTGAACAGAAAAGCGACCACTTTCTGGAAGGTAGGACGTGCGGAGAAGGGAATCCGAGGTGATATTCGGGAGGATAGATGGCGGGGGAGGGGCCTCCGTCGGCCGCTTCTGGCAAGTGATAGAACCACGGAGCACAAAATCGGAACTTTTAAAAGTCTGCTCCGCTGAGGGACGTCACTCCGGTGGCTAAGCGGAGAGTGGAACCCTCCGGGACAGTGTGGTCTCAGGACCCTCGGGGTCACAGAAAGACCGGGGGTTCCTGAGTGCGGCAGAGCTCCCAGGGATCGGAGCAGGGAAGCCGGCTGCAGAGGCGGAGCCCAGGCGCGGGCTCTCAGCTCGGGGTGGCCATAAACCGTGATCCGGGCACAGTCGGGCCCCTGCTCCTCCAGCAGGGACCCCACAAGCGGCAGATCCGGGGAGACTCCCCTTCCTCCCCCGGGAGGAGCCGCGCGGGAGTGCACCGCAGGGATCTGCTGGGTTTGGAGGGTTGGGTGCCAGAGATAGAAACACACGGTCACAGGCCGGGTGAGCATGGAGTGCGGCTGGAGACCAGGGAGCTGGGAGCGACTGACTGCTTTTCTCTGGGGGCGAACTGAGGAGCGGAGCCCGAGTTCTCGGCTCCTCCGGGGCGGAGATTGGGAGGCCACCATTTTCACTCTCCACCTCCAAAGCTGTAAGGAAAGCTCGCAGGGAACAAAAGCCCCGGAGAGCAAACCCGAGCAGATTACTTAGCCGGGAGGGGCAAGGGCGGGCAATTCCACCTCCAGCAGAGACATTTGGAAACCACGGCAACAGGCCCCTCCCCAGAAGATCAGCGAAAACAGCCGGCCAAGACCAAGTTTACCGATCAATGAGAACGGCAGAACTCCAGCGCTAGGGGACTACTGCACATAGAATTCACGGCTTTTTTACCATGATTCTTTAGTCTTTCAAAGTTATTTTTTTTAACTGTCTTTTTATCTTTTTTTTTTTTGAATTTTCTTTTTCCCTTTTTCAACCAACATCTTATCAATCCCTTTTTTAAAAAACATTTTTATTTTTCATTTTTAGAGTCATATTCTATCCCTTCATAGTTTTTGGCATATATATATAAGTTGTTATCTCTTTAAAATTTTGAGATACTTTCTTCTAACAGATCAAAATATACTCTAAATCTCTAGTGTATGGTTTTTTTCTACTCCCCTGCCTGATCACATTCTCTCCCTTTTTTTTCTTTTTTTTTAAATCCTCTTCTTTCTTTTTTTAAACAACATATCAATTCCTTTTATAAATTTTTTTATAATTTCCATCTTTACAGTCATATTCCATCCCTTCATCATATCAACCCTTATTTTGGTACATATATAAGTTTTTCTTTCTTTAAAATTTTGGGAGGCACTTTCTTTTAACAGACCAAAATACACCCAAAATCTAGTGTGTGGCACTGATCTATATACCAGCCTGATCATATTTGATCACATTCTGGTTTTGTTTTTTATTGTTTTGTTCTGTTTTTGTTTTTATCTTTTTCTTTTTTCTCTCTTTCCCTTTCTTTTCCCACTGCTTCAGGTCTTTTCTGATTTGTTTAGAGTATATTTTCTGGGGACGTTGTTACCCTGCTAGCATTTTGTTCTCTCATTGATCTATTCTCCTCTGCACAAAATGACAAGATGGAAAAAAATCACCTCAACAAAAAGAACAAGAGGTAGTACTGACTGCCAGGGACCTACTCAATACGGACATTAGTACAATGTCAGATCTAGAGTTCAGAATCATCGCTTTAAAGATACTAGCTGGGCTTGAAAAAAGCATGGAAGTTATTAGAGAAACCCTTTCTGGAGAAGTAAAAGAACTAAAATCTAACCAAGTAGAAATCAAAAAGGCTATTAATGAGGTGCAATCAAATATGGGGGCACTAACTGCTAGGATAAATGAGGCAGAAGAGAGAATCAGTGATATAGAGGACCAAATGATGGAAAATAAAGAAGCTGAGAAAAAGAGAGATAAACAACTACTGAATCATGAGGGCAGAATTCAAGAGATAAGCGATACCATAAGACGAAACAACATTAGAATAATTGGGATCCCAGAAGAAGAAAGAGAGAGAGGGACAGAAGGTATAATGGAGCAAATTATAGCAGAGAACTTCCCTAATTTGGGGAAGGAAACAGGCATCAAAATCCAGGAAGTACAGAGAACCCCTCTCAAAATCAATAAAAATAGGTCAACACCCCAACATCTAATAGTAAAACTTACGAGTCTCAGAGACAAAGAGAAAATCCTGAAGGCAGCTCGGGAGAAGAGATCTGTAACCTACAATGGTAGAAACATTAGATTGGCAACAGACCTATCCACAGAGACCTGGCAGGCCAGAAAGGACTGGCAGGATATATTCAGAGCACTAAATGAGAAAAATATGCAGCCAAGAATACTCTATCCAGCTAGGCTGTCATTGAAAATTGAAGGAGAGATAAAAAGCTTCCAGGACAAACAAAAACTAAAGGAATTTGCAAACACGAAACCAGCCCTACAAGAAATCTTGAGAGGGGTCCTCTAAGCAAAGAGAGAGCCTAAAAGCAGCATAGACCAGAAAGGAACACAGACAATATACAGTAACAGTCACCTTACAGGCAATACAATGGCACTAAATTCCTATCTTTCAATAGTTACCCTGAATGTAAATGGGCTAAATGCCCCAATCAAAAGACACAGGCTATCAGATTGGATTAAAAAACAAGACCCATCAGGGCGCCTGGGTGGCTCAGTCGTTAAGCGTCTGCCTTCGGCTCAGGTCATGATTCCAGAGTCCTGGGATCGAGCCCCACGTCAGGCTCCCTGCTCGGCCGGGAGCCTGCTTCTCCCTCTCCCCCTCCCCCTGCTTGTGTTCCCCTCTCTCACTGTGTCTCTCTCTGTCAAATAAATAAAATCTTTAAAAAAAGAAAAAAAGAAAAAAAGTGCTCAATATCGCTCGGCATCAGGGAAATCCAAATGAAAACCTCAATGAGATACCACCTCACACCAGTCAGAATGGCTAAAATTAACAAGTCAGGAAATGACAGATGTTGGCAGGGATGCAGAGAAAGGGGAACCCTCCTACACTGTTGGTGGGAATGCAAGCTGGTGCAGCCACTCTGGAAAACAGTATGGAGGTTCCTCAAAAAGTTGAAAATAGAGCTACCATATGATCCAGCAATTGCACTACTGGCTATTTACCCCAAAGATACAAAAGTAGGGATCCAAAAGGGTACGTGCACCCCGATGTTTATAGCAGCAATGTCCACAATAGCCAAACTGTGGAAAGAGCCAAGATGTCCATCAACAGATGAATGGATAAAGAAGA
>NW_023270464.1:21262290-21263405 GCF_011800145.1 Mirounga leonina
TATCCAGCTAGGCTGTCATTGAAAATTGAAGGAGAGATAAAAAGCTTCCAGGACAAACAAAAACTAAAGGAATTTGCAAACACGAAACCAGCCCTACAAGAAATCTTGAGAGGGGTCCTCTAAGCAAAGAGAGAGCCTAAAAGCAGCATAGACCAGAAAGGAACACAGACAATATACAGTAACAGTCACCTTACAGGCAATACAATGGCACTAAATTCCTATCTTTCAATAGTTACCCTGAATGTAAATGGGCTAAATGCCCCAATCAAAAGACACAGGCTATCAGATTGGATTAAAAAACAAGACCCATCAGGGCGCCTGGGTGGCTCAGTCGTTAAGCGTCTGCCTTCGGCTCAGGTCATGATTCCAGAGTCCTGGGATCGAGCCCCATGTCAGGCTCCCTGCTCGGCCGGGAGCCTGCTTCTCCCTCTCCCCCTCCCCCTGCTTGTGTTCCCCTCTCTCACTGTGTCTCTCTCTGTCAAATAAATAAAATCTTTAAAAAAAGAAAAAAAGAAAAAAAGTGCTCAATATCGCTCGGCATCAGGGAAATCCAAATGAAAACCTCAATGAGATACCACCTCACACCAGTCAGAATGGCTAAAATTAACAAGTCAGGAAACGACAGATGTTGGCAGGGATGCAGAGAAAGGGGAACCCTCCTACACTGTTGGTGGGAATGCAAGCTGGTGCAGCCACTCTGGAAAACAGTATGGAGGTTCCTCAAAAAGTTGAAAATAGAGCTACCATATGATCCAGCAATTGCACTACTGGCTATTTACCCCAAAGATACAAAAGTAGGGATCCAAAAGGGTACGTGCACCCCGATGTTTATAGCAGCAATGTCCACAATAGCCAAACTGTGGAAAGAGCCAAGATGTCCATCAACAGATGAATGGATAAAGAAGATGTGGTGTATATATATATACAATGGAATATTATGCAGCCATCAAAAGGAATGAGATCTTGCCATTTGCAGCGACGTGGATGGAACTGGAGGGTATTATGCTGAGCAAAATAAGTCAAACAGAGAAAGACATGTATCATATGACCTCACTGATATGAGGAATTCTTGATCTCAGGAAACAAACTGAGGGTTGCTGGAGTGGGGGGTGGGG
>NW_023270464.1:21263505-21319833 GCF_011800145.1 Mirounga leonina
GGGGGGGGGGGGGGGGGGGGGGGGGGGGGGATGGGTGACTGGGTGATGGACACTGGGGAGGGTATGTGCTCTGGTAAGCGCTGTGAATTGTGCAAGACTGTTGAATCTCAGATCTGTACCTCTGAAACAAATAATGCAATATATGTTAAGAAAGAAAAAAAAAAAGAAGAAGAAGAATGTAGCAAGAGGGGAAGAATGAAAGGGGGAAATCGGAGGGGTAGACGAACCATGAGAGACGATGGACTCTGAAAAACAAACTGAGGGTTCTAGAGGGGAGGGGGGTGGGAGGATGGGTTAGCCTGGTGATGGATATTGAGGAGGGCACGTTCTGCATGGAGCACTGGGTGTTATGCACAAACAATGAATTATGGAACACTACATCTAAAACTAATGATGTAATGTATGGGGATTAACATAACAATAAAAAATTTAAAAAAAATATTTCCTGATTGAACACATAGTAAATAATAAGTGATGTTCATTATCATTAGAGGTAATGATGATCGATCTTTGTAGTGGTAGCTCATAGCATCCATGTTGACTTTGGGCACAGATGGTCCACAGGAGAGGCTAAGAAGTGAACTTGGGGAGTCAGGCAGTCACAGATTTTCTCCCCAAGTTTTATACATGAAAAACCCGAACCCGCCGAAAAGTTGCAAGAGTAGTTCAACGAACACTCACCTGAAGTTACCAATTCACTTAAAATTCTGCCACATTGCTTCCTTTCTCTCTCTCTTTCTCCCCATGAACATAATGTCTGTCTAGGTATAGATATATGTACATATAATACTTATGTATGCACACACACATATATATACATACCATGTAGGAGGTGGTTGTGGACATCATGACATGCAACTCCTGAATACGTCAGCAAATATCTTCAAAGAACAAGAACATTTTCTTGTAAAACCACAAGACAGCTATTGCACTTGGGTCAATGTAACACTAATACTATACTATGATCTGATAAACTCTTGTAAAGATTTTATTTATTTGAGAGAGACAGAGAGAGAGAGGGAGCATGCATGCATGAGCTGTGGGGAGGGGCAGAGAGGGAGGGAGAAGCAGGCTCCCCACTGAGCAGGGAGACCTTCTCGGGGCTCAATCCCAGGACTCCAGGATCATGACCCTAGCCAAAGGCAGATGCTTAACTGACTGAGCCACCCAGGTGCCCCTGATAAACTCTTATTATTTAAATTTCCCTGATGGTCCCAACACTGTCCTTGCTACATGAACTATTTTTAATCTAGGCTCAGTGCAGAACAGCTTTGCATCTGGCCCAGGTGTGTTTGCTCTCTCACCCTGGAGCCCCCAGCCCTCTTTGTTGCTCATGACATTGACACTTTTGAAGAGCCTGGTCCAGCTATTTCACTGAACCATGTGTCACATCGGATGGTAACACAGACCCAGCTTTGACTCTGGGCTCCATCATCTTATTTACCATGTGAGTTCTGGCAGTTTTCACTGCCTTTCTGAACGTTGACTTCCAAATTTATCAAAGAAAGATAATAATAATATCTCTCTCTCTTTTTTTTTTTTTTTTAAAGATTTTATTCATTTACTTGACAGAGAGAGAGGGAACACAAGCAGGGGGAGTGTGAGAGGGAGAAGCAGGCTTCCCGCAGTGCAAGGAGCCCGATGTGGGGCTCGATCCCAGGACCCTGGGATCATGACCTGAGCCGAAGGCAGACACTTAACGACTGAGCCACCCAGGCGCCCCAATAATAATATCTCTCTTAAGAGATGTTCAAATTAAAGAACGTTTGAAGAGTTTTTAGCACAAAGCCTAAATCCGGAGCTATTGTTTACCAGCTGTGTGAGCTCGGACAAGTTTCTTAACCTCCCTGAGACTCAATTTCTTTTTTTTTTTTTTTAAGATTTTATTTATTTATTTGACAGAGAGATACATAGCGAGAGCAGGAACACAAGCAGGGGGAGTGGGAGAGGGAGAAGCAGGCTTCCTGCTGAGCAGAGAGCCCGATGTGGGGCTTGATCCCAGGACCCTGGGATCATGACCCGAGCCGAAGGCAGACGCTTAACGACTGAGCCACCCAGGCGCCCCCGAGACTCAATTCCTTTACCTATACTAATCTTAGGGGTTTTCTTACGATTCACATTACACCTGCAAAGCACTTGGCTGGCATATAATAAATATCCGATAAATATTAGCAATCTCATTGTCATTAATAAGTGCCATGTGATGTCACACAGAGATACCATCATAGCTTTGAAGTGTAGACCTGCTTATTTCTTCTCTATGTCCTGGGAGAGCTTTGTAGGAACATGTATGTTCCTTTTATAGCTTTTCTCTCTCTTCTCTGTCAGTTTAACTGTTTAGACTTCTGCTCAGGCCATAGGACAACCCACTCTCACCTTTCAAATTTGTGGCTAATAACCAGCCCTTGGCAATGGAATCCAGATGACTATATTTGATAAGACAGAGTATAAATAGGTAGGAAATGGAGTCCACATTAGTCCCTTCTTGCCTCCTTTTATTCTGCTCACTTAATTTAATGTTAAGCTTCTGGGTAAACACTCACCCAGAGCACAATGAACTGAAATACCTGTCATCTAGTTTAAACAGCATAATGCCTCTCAGAGTGGGTCGGTACGGGCAATGTGATTTAATGTCCTCATCAAGAGTCTGGCAGAGAATTAAGAGCGTGACCATCAATCTGCCAGACATCAGCCAGCATCTTTTAATTCAGAGCCAGACCTTGGACCCCAGAGCCTCTGGTCCTGAAGAGCATGTTGGGGCCTGGGCCCTGTACCTGGAGAAATTCCGGTCCCTATGTCTTAGTGCAACACACTCCTCACCTGTCACTGTTTCGACCCCATGACTCGAGTCTGACTGTTCCTCTGTGGACATGACCATGACTCTGCACTCAGGTTTCCATTCCATCTGTATTAGGTCACCCCATGCGACCACCTCACTCCCCGCTGCAGTTCACTGAACCAGCCATCTCTCCAGCCTGCCCTGCCTCCCAGGAAGGAGAACTCGCCAGCATCAGGGTCAAGCCAGCTCCCTCTGGTTGAACTCCAAAACACATGGCAGGCTTCATCCAATATCCAGCCCAACTCTTTCTTGGCACTGGGCAGAGATGACAGTTGCTCAATTTATCTATTTTGAACCAATCTATGTTTTCTATTTAGACATACCTATAATGGCAACTATCATCTTAGATGATAGATAGACAGACAGACAGACAGACATGGCTTTGATTTAGTGTTAGAGCTTTCAGCCTCATTTTTTCCAAAATTTGCAGATATGATAATGCAGGATTTTAAGTGTATGTTTCAGAAATAGCTTATTGGATAAAGAAATCTCCAATAAAATACCTTCCCTTCTTTATTTCACGTGTGGCCTTCACTTTGGTTGCTTGAACAAAGCTGAATTCCTTCTTAAAAGCAATTTTTTTTTCAGTGAAAGCCCTTTGGTTTTTCCTAGTGCTCTATAATGAGTTGCCCTCCCTGCTGGGGACAGACATTTCACTAACTTTTCCTTTCCGGCCTTCCTAATATGTGAGTCTCATCTCTCTCATGTTTAGAAAAATAAGAACTTTTTCTGCCTCCTTTTACCTTTCAGGCAAGAACCAACAACATTTCAGAAGCCTGTGTCTGATAAACAGCATGGAATGCTCTACACAATACAAATCTGGTAAGAAGGCTGAAGAAGAATAACAAAAAGTAATATAAAGTGGGGGGTTTCCATCAGGATAATTAAATCAAGGCAAGATATGCCATGTGCATAGAATTGGCAATCGGGAAATCTTTTCTAATTGTAAAAGCCCAAATTCTATTTAATTCTGCCTTTTGTGTGCCAGACATTTGCTAGAGGCTGGAAGATAGAGAGATAAGTAAGACATAGTTTTTGCACACTGGCTAGAATGAGAGAGAGAGACGTTAAAAATGTTGAAAGGCTATTACCATAGTACTAATCATTGCTTTATTTCCGGGTCCACTGGGGATCCAGAACACTACTGAGTGGGGCATTGAAGGGTGTGTAAGAGTTTGCAGCATGCATGTGAACAGGAAAGACAAGCTGAACAGCAAGGACACACTGTGCCCCGTTCACAGATCATATGCTGCATGCAAAGCACTGAAGAATGGGGCCAGAACACAAAGGGTGAGCAAGGCAGGAAAGGATAGTATGCACGAAGGAGTGTGGATTTGATTCATACCTTCCATACCCAGCCGTAGGAAACTACTGACAATCTTCTTAACATACCTGGCTTTTTCATGCATTTTGTCTTTGCACATCCTGTTTTCTCTGCCTCATCCTGGGCTCATCCTGTTCATCCTGACAGCACTTCATCTTCCTTCAGCATTTCATTCCTGCTGCTTCTTCTTGATGAGGGCTTCACTGAAGACCATCCGACAGCCCCCACCTTCCACTATAGTATGGCGGTGTAAAAGAAATTCAGATATCCAGTTCAGGAACAATTAATACAACTATTCCAAGCTGAAAGATAGCCAGATCTGAAATCTAATTATACCCCAGCAAACACTGGAGAATCAATTTAAAAGCTCTTAGAATTTATTAGTGTTCCATAAATGGCCATATGCAATGTAAAAATATGAAAAATGTGAACAAAAATCAGATTCCCTGTATGCCAGCAATAATAATTTAAGATGTAATGGAAATAAAATTACATTTACAGAAGTAAGCAAAAAATATCAACTATCTACCAAAAAAAGGGCTAAGAAGATGTGCTAGGTCTCTATATAAAGGAGGTTATAAAATTGGGGATAGATTAAAAAATTGAGTAAACAATGCTCCTGGATGAGAAGACAGAATTTTTCCAGTATGACCATATTTCATAAAAGTAAGGAATAAGATTTAAACTATCTAAGTTGACATTTCAAAAATCGATCAATCAAAGTTTCATTTTGATATGTTGAATATTTGCCAAAATGATTTGTAAGGTGTCCTAGAAACAAATAGAAAAGAAATAGCTATATTGGGGGGTTAAGGGATGCGGTATTAATTTGCCCTAAGAAATACTAAAATATGTTATAAACCTGTGATGATTTAGTAAGCATGACATTGGCCAAGTAACAGAGAGACAGCCCAGTGAAACCGAGTAGATAATCCAAAAATAAGCAACAAGTTACTAATTGTTAAAGGGGCAATGCAGAAAGTTTTTATTAGTAAGATATGCAGCAAAAATGTTAGACTGTTTGAAAAACAAATGACATCTGAATAGACACACACAATGAAATAAATTCCAGGTTTATTAAAGACAGAAATGTAAAGACAATTAGAGGATGTAGATAAATATCTCTAGGCTCTCTGAATGTGAATAATATCTCCCAAACAAAAAAAGCAGTAGAAGAAAAGAGAGGAAGTACTAATAAATGTAACTCTATAAAACATGTAAATTTGCGCACACTAAAAATAACAATAGGCAAAATGAAAACATAAGAAATTAGAGAGAAATATTTGTGAAATTTGAAGAAGAAAAAGACTAATGACACTAATATAGGAATAGTTCTTAAAAACCAATAAAATAATGAAGATAAAATAAAAAGTAAAAAAAACGATGAGCAAATGAGACAAAAATAAAATTCACAGAAGAAGAAATACAAAAGGCTTATAATGAGATTTTTTTAATGTTTAAATCCCACTAGTAGTAATACAAGAAAAAATGTAAAGGATGTCAGCTTAGTCTACCAGATTGGCAGACTTTTTTTTAAATGATAATAACGTTGACGGCATTAAGACCGGCATGTTAATTCACAGCTGCTGAAAGTGTGAAAGAACCAAACCTTAATAGAAAGCAACTTAAAAATATATATATATATATATAAACATTACAAATATACCAAAATTCTAGTTTTTACGGGTGAAGAAAAGGCATATTTGCCTGTTAGCCTCTCAAAAGTAACCATTTAAAATATATGAAGGAAATGAGACAGAACCAAAGTCTCCATTTTCCATGAAAGCAGAGAACACCCTTAAGTGTAAGCATAATACATGAAATCAAAATGCAAGTAGAAAAATAAGAACTGACTAGCAGAGTGTAAGAAGCCAAAGTTAAGTTAGGTTGTTGGTGAAGTTCCATAGAAAGCAAAGCTCAGATGTCTTATGTTTTTCTGCTCTATCATCTTTAGGGTGACCAGTCAATCTTCCAGTTTGTTTCATGGTCACAAGATAACTACTGAAGCACAAGCGATTACATCTGTGTTCCAAGCAGGAAGAAGGAGGAAAAGGAGAAAGCCAAAATTCACCTACATGCCCACTGCGCCTATTCCCTTTGGAGAGTTTTTCCCTTTAAATAATCACTACCTGCAAATCATCAGCCACCCTATCTATAAGGGAAGCAGGAAAACACAGCTCTTTAGAGCTAAACATCACCACCTACTCTATAGGGGTCTGTTGCTAAGCAAGAAAAGGAGAATGAATTTAGTCTAGAAAACTTGCCATTTTTGCTTCAGAAATCTTTCGGGTAATACATAAAAATGAAGAATCAAAGGACAGCAAAGCATGCATGTTACTTAGAAATATGGAAACACTGCAGCAGAAACAATCATAAAATTTGAAAGACTTTGTCTTTCCAGAGGAAAACAACAGGAAAAAAAAAGAGGGAAACACAGGGCTGTTGTGTTCTTTTTATTTTAACCCTTTCAGCACTTTTTTTTTAATACTATGGACATGTGCTCATTTATTAAAACAAAATATAATTTAAAAGTTCAGCTTCAAGAGCTCTTGGCAATTAATTGCAAAGCAGCTCAGTGTTATTAGTAACCAAATTACAAAGTAAATTAAAAAAAACAATGAGATCTCGCTTTCATTCGTCAGTCTATAAAATATTAAAATAGTAATAATAGCAAGCATTGGCTCAGGTGTGCAGAAACAGGTCCTCAAATACTGTTGGTGGGAGTGTAAATTGGTACAACATTTTTAGAGATATGTTTGGCAGTTTCTATTAAAATTTAAAATATGCGTATCCTTCAACTCAGAAATTTCACTTCTAGGTACCTACCCTAGAAAAAGATGCAGCAACTTGTCATGGATACAAAACGGCACAGACAAGGATTTTTATTGCATAAGTACTGTAGGAAAAAGTTTAAAACATCATAAATGTCCATCAATAAGAAAATGACTTGATAATGTGGTCTATTTATACCATGGAACTCAATGTACTGCTTTATTGGGGGAGGGGGAGTTCCTCGTTTTTGTTTTTGTTTTTTTAAGGAAGTAAGCCTTATATGTTTTGTCATGGAAGGAACACCTACATATATCATTAAATGGGAAAAAAAAAAGCAAGATGTGGATTACATACAGCTAAAAAACACACAGCAGATTTAATATTTATATATTAAAAAGTCTGGAAGGATCGTCTTTAAACTGAACATAGGGGCGCCTGGGTGGCTCAGTTGGTTAAGTGACTGCCTTCGGCTCAGGTCATGATCCTGGAGTCCCCGGATCGAGTCCCGCATCAGGCTCCCTGCTCGGCAGGGAGTCTGCTTCTCCCTCTGACCCTCCCCCCTCTCATGTGCTCTCTCTCTCATTCTCTCTCTCTCAAATAAATAAATAAAATCTTTAAAAAAAAAAAGCTGAACATATTCCTCCTCTATTGAGGGGAATCTGGAGGAAAAAGGGAACTAATGGAAAATAAGACAATCTAGTAGTACAACTTTATTCTTCAAATGTCTTAGATTTGTAAACATACTGCAAACTCAAGAACAGCATCCGGGGAACAGTCTCCTCAAAAAGAAAGAGTGCCCTAGTATTGAGCAATCTGTGAACTCTGAAAATACTGCTTGGGTGCAACTGGTCTGGGCTTCCTCAGTTTCTGGGGAATCTTCCATCTTAAGGAAGGAGGTCATGGTTGTTATTCACTGAAACAATCTAGGGTAGAAATGAAAACACCGTATTTTTCACTTTACCTGTTTTTGAAATGTGTGTTTTAATTGGGTGATTAGCCAGTTTTGTTAAGGATGTGATTACAGACATAAATTATCCTTTGGAAACACTACTTGAAAAAAACATACCACAAATGTAAACAAAACCAAACATAAAAAACAATTTAAATCCAACTGTGCTGGGGCACCTGGGTGGCTCAGTTGTTAAGCATCTGCCTTCAGCTCAGGTCATGATCCCAGGGTCCTGGGATCAAGTTCCGCATCGGGCTCCCTGCTCAGCGGGAAGCTTGCTTCTCCCTCTCCCACTCCCCCTGCTTGTGTTCCCTCTCTCGCTGTATCTCTTTCTGTCAAATAAATAAAATCTTTAAAAAAATAAAAATAAAAATAAATCCAACTGTGCTGTTATTTTAAGAACAAGATGTGTTCAGTCAAACGCAAGCCCCGCTAACCCTTTATTTACCTGAATTCTCTCTTTTTCTAGCCCAATCCGTACTTGACTCTGGAAATCCCATCTGGACCAAGCAGCCCTTTCCACATGTATGTTCGAGTCCTGATTCAGAGCCTGGATTTCAGGCTTGCAAGGACTATTATAAATCACTAAATTCAGAGAGCACATAACATCAGACACAAAAGATGCCCTAAACCCTCACAAGGTAGAGAGGACTGCCATTTGAGTAGAAACCCACCACATTGACCGGGGGTAAGTGGATAAAATGAAAAAAATCTCCTTTTCCCTTCTGTCCTGCATGAAGCTCCCAGTTAGGAGGACAGAATAGCATTGTCCATGCCAAGTGCAAGAGCAGGGTAGATTTCAGGAGGTCAAGATATAATTATTTGGTCAGGAATTTCCCTCCTTCGAGCCCTGGGGGAATAAAACACCCCACTCATTTTATGTCATCACGAATATTTGAACTATCTTGGATAGGATCCAGGAACCCATTTGAGACCCTCTCTATTCCCTCTTTCAGATCTGGTAAGGAAATTTCATGAGCTGAGCTTGATGTGTGTGGAATTCTAGAGTAAGTTATCTGCAGCATTTTCACATCAGATTGGAGTTACTTTTTGCTACCTAGGCAGAGTTTGCGGATGAGAGAGAAGTAACTGCTCCCTTTTTAAATAAAATGTTCATCCATTGCAGATCGCCCCCAAAAATATCACAAAAGGGGGAAAAAGGTGACCTCCCCGTTTTTATTGTCCTTAGCAACAAGTTCAAGTGCTCAAAATTAATTTTGCAAATAATTGCACCTTCTAAACGGCTTCTCTGTAAACTGAGAGGTAGAACATCCAACGCACAACAAGGAAAGCTTGTGAGAACCTTCTTGATGATAATAAGGCTCAGCTCCACTGTTGTTCAGTTATTCTATGAGAGAGACTCACCCCCTCATTTGGGGGCTTTTCAAAGGGAAGTAACATGTATGCACTGCTTTTTTTTTTTTTTTTTTAATGCCTGATTGTGTTTTTTTATTGAATCACTACTAGAAGCACTGGGATGTATGTGTGACAAGAGGGGAAACTGAGGCCCAGAGTCAGACAGCCCACAGGAGGAAGAGACAGGATACAAAACCCAGATCTTAAGGAATTAGCTAGAATCCCATATACCAGGGTCAGGTCTCAAGTGTCCTCCACGGTGACCTCTGGTCAGGAGGGTTTGCAAAGAAGCTGCCACTGAGTTGCTGGTGAGCAGCTGGGGATCCTGGAAATGGTTCTTCCATCCTTCCAGCAGCCCCAGAAGGACCCCACGCTGGCCGAGGCCCTCAAGTAAGATGCCTTCCACCCACCCCCGTGCTGGGGGCCCTGGGTCTTCTTGCTGCCAGGAATTCTTGCCAGCCGCAAGCCGGACATGTCTCCCTCAGCCTTCAAAGCCAGTTCAGATAACACCCTGTCCAGCCAGTTTTCCTCATTCCACCAGCTGGGATTCAGCGTTTCCTCAACACTCCCATAGCTTCTTGTGTATGGGGCTCTCTCGTACCGATGGCCACCCTCTGCCCAATGTCATGGTCAGCTGTGAACGTGAACGTGTCTGTATCCCTCCATCCCACCCCCTAAATAGTAAGCCCCTTAAAGGGAAGCACCAAGTCCTTCCAGCTTTTTCCAACTGGCCTGTTTCACGGAAGTTAAAATGATTTGGGTCCTTACATGTTGGGGTTCACTGAATTGAGTTGCAATCAACAGGTGGAAGGAGACAGATAACAGCACAGTTTTATGCGTTTGGTAATATTTATAAAACACTTCAAGCTATGTACCTGCACTGAAAAATATTTTGTTATCGACTAATCCTCACAACTACCTTGTGACATAGCTGGTAGGACCTCATTGTTTTGCGGTAGAGATGAACACCCCAGGACTCGAGGAGTTTAAGCCCCAGGCTCCGGTGTGAGTGAGGGACAGGTCTGCCACCTCTGCTTCCCACCCAGGCTCTTTTTTTCCTAGCTGCACTTAGTTCTGTCAAGTAAACAGGCACTTTGACCTTGGCATTCCTCCACCTTGCCCTCCGTGTGTGGCCTGTGGTGAACACACGAGGGACAGCGTGTGGGGTTCTGTCTGCCTCGCACTCTTGTGCATTCCTAAGTACCTTTCTGGGAACATCGCTCAGCCACTCACTCGGGGCTCCGCTCTTCTTGCTGATGCTACTTGTTCATCCTGGGAAGAAACAAAGAAAAGTTTATATAAAATATAAAATACATTGTGGATAAATATATCGTGGATCTTTTTCTCTCCTTCAGAGCACAATCTCCAGAGAGAAATACTGCCTCGTTCTTCCCGAAGTGTGCATTTCTGGGGGTTCCTGGATTTTACCGTCTTACAGAGTACCCCTGGAATATATACAGCACCCTTTCCTCTAGTCTCCCTGTTTCTCTCTCTTTCTGATCAGGCTAGAAAGTGACTGGAGGACACTGGCCCCCCTGCACACAGTTGTGGGGTCAGCAGAGGGGAAGCCTCCTCACCCATCTGCAGGTTGGGGGTCCCCGGAGCCGACCGTGCCAGGACCCCAGGGCAGTGGCAGGAGGGGCAGATGCCCCCAGCTCGGCCAGTGTTTGGGCACGAGCTGCCCCTTGTGCCCATGTTCCTTTTGCAAATAGAGAACTTGTTTTTGATGCAATTACCCTGATAAGGCTGTGCAGCATGGCAGTTGTCCTCAGCCGGCTGCAGTCCCCGCCTCTGTCACCCCTTCTGCCGCTCTGGCTGTCACCCGAGGCAGGAGGCAGGTCTGTGACTCTCCCACCCACCCCCTCTCGGACCACAGGAAAGCATCGTCCACCAGGCAGGTGGTCAACCCTGTCATCTGTGGCTTCTTCTCCATTCAATTCCACTGGGCTCCAGAAATGCTCCATTTACCTGGAACATTTCCCACAAAGGCCTAGGACGGGACATCAGGCCAGGAAAGAGGCTGCACCATCTCTCTTTGATCCAACTGTCTCAGAGAGAGCCCTCGTAGATCTTTCCGGCAAGGGCACAGGGATGAACTGTGGGAAGCTGTGTGTGATGCTGGGACCAAAGACTGATCAGGCCCTGACCCTGACACGAATCACAGTTGGCTCTGCTTCTCCGGGCCTCAGTTTTCTCATCTGTAAAATGGGAAGTTTGGAATCATGGGCCTCCTCAGACCCCAGCCAGCCCCAACCTGTAATTTCAAGTTGTATATTTGTCTGCTCTGAGTTGCTCCCTTGTTAAATGGGAATATTACGATTTGCCTACTTTATTCTCCAAGATCTTTGTAAGGATGAGCTGTGATAGATAAGAAAACTATTTGGAGTGGTGGAGGCAGGGTGGATATTACCCTGGAGGGCTACAAAAGCTTTGGTCCCAGCAGCCCAGGACCTTTCTGTCATCCCTATGCCTTCTTTTCCTGGATCATTTCCTACGCTCCAAGGTGGATCCTTATGGAGAAGCAAGTTGTGTTCACGCATTCAGGAAAAAAAAAAAATCACAATAAGTTACAGTTACAAGAGGTCTCTCACACCGTCTAGACATCTCAGTGCTATAGACAAGTATCTCTTCCAGAATATTCAGCCTCAGTTCACATTTCTCTAGTGGCAGGGAGCTCACTACTTCACAGGGAAGCCCATCCAATGGTTGGGTCACTCAAGAGGTTACTAAGTCTTCATTCAGTTGTGCTCAAATCTGCCTTTCTAAAACATCCAATTATCCAAACATTGGTAATAACTGTGCCCCACACGAACCATTTCATCCTGCCAAGCTCCCCACTCGAACCCACATCATCCACCATATGTGGTCCTTCATGCCCTTGGCCCCTTTGCCCCCAACTGCTGCTGGGCTTGCCATCACAGCTGGGGGTGGTCCCCCACGTGTCCTCTCGCTTAGCTGCATCCCTCGTAAAATGTGTCAAAAGCTAGTCTGGGTCTGACTAGCACGGGATGGTATGCCACCTCCCACGCTCTGGACACCATTAGGAGAGTTCTAGGGCAAGTGTAGGGGAGACATATTCAGAAGCAACATTTGCATGGTTTTTACCAATTAATAAAGCAATTGTATGTCAACGATGTCACTCCATCCTCACCCCTGCTGTAGGAGGTAAATATTACTAACACCATTAATCAATTTTAAAAAAATCAGAGAGGTGAGGAATCCTGCTTATGGGGACCCAACTCATAAGTGTGGCTCCCTGTTCAAATTCCTGAATGCTCTCTAAGTATTCCCTTTATCGTCATCCAAGCAACTTTTTCTTGTAGCATGAAGAGTGCATGGGTCCATAAACCCTGGGTTCTCCAGATTCTAGACAGCTGGTCACTAGCCTCTTGCCTTTACCTCCTAGACCACCAGCTGCTAGGATTCCTGTGCTTGTCTGCATGGACCCTTAACGTTATTCCATTTCCATCCGGGCACTCCCCGCCCCCTTCAGCCGCTTGACACTCCTGCTCCTCACGGTCATCACCACCAGCCTTCTTGCTCTTCAGAGGAGGTGGGGAGCAATCCACTTATTTCCCCCTCCTCATTTTTACTCTTGGCTTTGATGGCCTTACTCAGCAACTTCTTCCAAATAGCATCTATAGACCCTATTTTCCACAGCCCCATTTACCAGCCGAGTATGATTCTGTAAATTAAGAAATCTGGTTATAGGGGCCAAGAAGCGCATGAGCCCCACAAGCTGCCAGGAAGAATTAGAAGCCTGGAGCGCCCAGGGTAAGAGAGGCTGGCAGGGAGGGGGGCTGCCCTCCAGGGGGCCGCTTCTTGGAAGGTTCGAGGTCCGGTGGTTATTCCTTCCTGTTTCCTACTGCTTCCCGGATCTTTCAATGCTCTTACTTCCAGAAATCAAACTGATAGTCCTTATGAAATGGTACGCTCCCCTAGACTTGGCTTTGCCCCTGGTGGGGCAGAATGCCCTGGGTTCAGTCCCACCTCCTATACACCCAGCGGTGGCCCTTGGGCACATTGCTCCATCTCCGCGACCTTAGCTTTTCATCTAGAAAATAGGTGTGTTTATATCTTCCAAGCAGACTAGTCAGGGGTTAGAAGGAGATATCTTCTATAGACTGCTTAACACATGGCAGGTAATCAGAAATTGTAGTTGCTAAATGGGAAACTCACGAATTTGTGGTAACTGAGAATTTGGAAGCTGCTTACTAGAGCAATCAAAATGTGAGGTGTAGGGCTTGAAAAGGCTAAGGAAGCATCTGTCCGCATCTGAGCCCCTGTCTCAGGCAGCCAGGTCATTGGAAAGCCGGGCTAGGACGGGACTCCTAAATGTTTTAAAGGGTATTTCCCAGCTCCCCTGTGCCAGCAGCGAGCTTGCTCGCCCTCAGACTCACCCCCACCCTGTATTACAGGGGTGGGGGTCCCCGCACACAGCATCCCCCCAGACACTGTCTCCTTCTGGCTTCTGTTACCTTCCAGGATCAGTTGGCAGACAAGAGCCCCGAACAAGCCAGACTATCTCTGCTTCTCTCTGTCTTCCTGCTCCCAGTGACATGGTGACACTCACTCTGCCCCGACGTGGTTCCAGCTCCGGCCAGTGCGTGTGTCCCCTCCCTCCATTGTCCTACCATCTCCTAGATCTTGTGCTCTGACAAAACCACCTCTTCCCATTGTCCCTGCAGCTGGAGGATGGCAGTGAATTCCTGCTTGGTGCTCATCTTTGAGCTTCCTCACCGCCCCATCTGGCTTTGCAGGGTTTCCAACGCTTTGTAACCAGTTCCTTGTATCAAATTCCCTCTACTGAACTACTTGGCGTGGGTTTCCTAACTATAACCTTGATTGATATACAACCCAGACCTGGGGGGACCCTGTTCTTCGACCTGCAATTGTCATTTCCTACGAAGAATCTGGAAGACCAGATTTGCAGTAAAAGCTCTTCGTTAAATGACACTTAAGAGTAAGCTTACTAAAGTTAAAAATCAAAAGCTTCTTGATCATAGGTTGTGTTGGCTTTCCTTTAGAGATCAGCTAGTCAAAATCTTCCAGTTTCTTTCCTGATGAAGAATTTGAGGGTCTGAGAGTCTGGGGGGATTTGCCCAAGGTCATTTGGTTAGTGGTTCTTCTTCTCCCAGTGGGCATTACCGTGAGATGATTTGAATATCTACATCTCCATAACACAAAGACAAACACCATATATTTTTATTTTGCTTGAAGGAGTTGGCGTATATTTACAGAGATATTTCCTGAAGGGCATGATGCAACTTTGAATCTTTGCATTGCATATAAGTGTTAAATTCTACTAGGTCAAATATAAATAAGAGACACTGGTATGGCAAGGCTCTGCCGGACTATTAAATTTGTGCCATTGTATCCCTATACATACAAATATAGACTTAGATATGCAGATTTAGATAGAGAAAGAGACACAGATACAGAGAAAGGAACAGATACAGATATAGATATAATGCTCTCCCTCTAGGTCATTACTTGATTTTAAAAGGAATGAAAACAGCATGCTTTTCCACTCACCATGCATAAATCATCACTGAGAAGGAGCTCAGCAGCATCTTTGCACACTTGTCTCAGAGAATTGAAATGCCCGGAAGGTTCTTTTCTTGATGACCCAAGCAAAAAAGTTCAAGGACAGAACGCATTTGACTGGAGCGGGGCTGGCTGGAAAAATGGTCTGGTTTGTAAAGCCATGTGGACTCCCGAAGAAGGGCTATTTAGAATGAGGGTATAATGACAGGGGCCACAGCTGGGCTGGGACACGAGTGCTGACTTCAGTAAAGAGTGCTCCTTCCCAAAACACAACGTCCATTGCTGGGGCCATGGTTGGGAGTCAGGAGCAGAAGTACAACAAGCAAACAGGGTTAAAGGATCACAGAGGTGTTCTTCCAAATAGGAAACCGAGTTAACTGTGGAAGAAGAGACTGGTTTAGAAATGAGACAGAAACTGGGCGCCTGACTGGCTCAGTGGGTTAAGCATTTGCCTTCGGCTCAGGTCATGATCCCAGGGTCCTGGGATGGAGCCTTGCTTCGGGCTCCCTGCTCCTTGGGGAGCCTGCTTCTCCCTCTGCCTCTCTCTCTCTGTCTCTCATGATTAAATAAATAAAATCTTAAAAAAAAAAAGGCAATGAGACAGGAACCAAAGTGACAAAGATGAAGGTTGAAGCAGGAGCCAAAACAAACCAAGAGTAGACATGCAGATGATCTAACCGGCTGTTGGCCTGGAGACCCACTGAATCCGAGTGAGGACAGCACCAACGCATGTGGTTATCATCCACAGCAGAACTCTCGGGTTCACCCTTTTGGTCCTCTATGGGGCCAGGGTCACATTCTATAGTTAGATCTTCCCTGTCTGGGCACAGCCCCAAGGAGGCTAAGATTTGGAATTCCATCCCGCCAGGCCAGTGATGTCATCTGACCCGTGACCACAGACAAGCCACCTCTCAAATGTGCCCACAGGCACCTCCTGGACAAGAGGACACTCAGGCCAGCTGGGTGAGAAACATAGCAAACCTACATCAGTGATCACACCAACAGATCCTGGGCAGGACCTTCTGGAGCTTGGGACACATAGGTCCCAGTGTTATATAGGCCTTCAAGAGCCCTCCGATTTGGCCTTATTTCTGAGTTATGTTTGCCACCCTCCAACCCTCCAGGAAGTCACAGAACCCTCTTGTCCATTTTCCTCTCCCTCTCTTTTAATCTTTTCATGTTTCTGTCTGTGGTGCTCAGTAAATATTTGTTGGATTTGAATTTGGAATTCTAAAATGTATACAACATTGGACTCATCCTATCAGCTTTATGCACTAAACAGGGTGTAGGTCTATCATACATGGAGTCCCAGCTTCAGTAAGTGTCCCCCTTCCTGCGTCAGATGCTTTCCCAGCTGAGAATGGGGAGGTTGGCAAAGAGAAGAGGTGAGTGTGTACCCCCTTTGGATGATGGAAGTAAGGAAGGCACAGACTTTGGGGATGTGTGGTTGGTCTCATCCTCTGTGGATCAGGCAGACGAGTTTGAGTACCCATCTTGTGCAACTAGTGAAGAGGCAAAATGAGACATGCCACGCCCACTGCCCTCCACTAGCCTAAAAGCTACTTGCAGTATAAGATGTGAATCAACCAAGCCTGTACCAGGGGGAAGATCAGGATTGAAGGGACAAAATATATATATGATATATTGATATAAATATGATATATATGATAGGAATAGTACCTTTTCCTAAGGTTATTTTAAAAATTAAATAAGACATTTTTAAAAGGAGCTTGGCTCATGTTTGCCCACCTTCCCCCATTGAAACGTATTATAAATGCCTTATTACGAACTAAAGTAAAACGCTATTTGGAGTTCCAAGGAGTGAGACATCTCTTTTGGCTTCAAGATCAAGGAAAATAACTTGGAGAAAAAGCCAACGGAGTCTTGAGGTACTAGATGGATTTGGTGGACAGAAAGAACGCCCAGAGGGCATTTCCCTGATGTTAGGGGAACAGCAAGATTCCAGGTACAGGAACAATGATGCTCGCGGCGCTTGCCCCTTTTGTGCATGCTCTGATGACCGAGCCCAGCCCAACATCTCCTTTTACTGAACACTTTTTAACCTTCCATATTTTTCGCATTTTATCATTGGAATAACTTTTTTTTAAGCACCGTGCATTATTCAAGGTCCTAGACTTATAGCCACAAGTAAGACAGGCATGATCCCTGCCCTCCCGGGTTTGATCTTTTGCTCACCAGCGTTGTTTTCCCTAAAAGCCTGCTAAAGCAGGCACATTGCTTCAGACTTCTGTATGTCCCAGGATGCTGTGCACAAAGCAAGTGCTTAATAAATGCTTGTTGGTTAATTAGTTGACTTTGCTCCCCAAACTCTGCCCACCCCTGGCCTCAGATTCCACTTATAACCTCATTCAGTCTTCCTCCAAATATCTACTTTCCATCGAGTGATGGTGGGCAAAGCAGTGTGTGGGCCATTCTTGGGACAATGCAAGGAAAATCCAAAGCAATGGTGAATGAGAACGGTCTGTAACATGAGTGAAGTCCATATGCAAAAAAGTAAATAAAATAAGAATAAAATAAAAAATAAAATAATCTTCAGACCAGTAGAGTGCATCTTGATAGACTTGATAGACACACACAAAGTACTTAATTAAGGATAAAAAAAATTTTTTAATGCATACAGAATCGATATACCAAACATTCCAACTGGCGATTAATGAAATAGCCTCTTTGTGTTTCTTTAATTGAATGAAATTTTGACAAAATATTTTTTCCTTCACTCATTATCACTCCATAAATATATTTTCAAATTAGCTTTATTGACTTAGAAGTGCTGACTTCAGGCATTTTGGTGCACCAAGCGTCCCTTTTGCAGAATATTTTCTTTCTTTTTTTTTTTTAAAGATTTTATTTATTTATTTATTTGACAGAGAGAGACACAGTGAGGGAGGGAACACAAGCAGGGGGACTGGGAGAGGGAGAAGCATGCTTCCTGAGGAGCAGGGAGCCCGATGCGGGGCTCGATCCCAGGACCCTGGGATCATGACCTGAGCCGAAGGCAGGCGCTTAACGACTGAGCCACCCAGGCGCCCCCAGAATATTTTCTTAATTAACGTTTACTATTGCTCTGACACAGGGCTCACCTGCCTTTCTGAGGATGGAATCTAATTTTTTTTCTTTGATTGGCTTCTGCATTTACAGAATACATTCTAAAAGGAATCTCCTTTAATATTCAGATTAGGCTCTCCCCGGGTGTCTGCCGGACTCTCTCTCCAAATGTAAGTGAAACACTCTTCCCCAAATGCAGCCTGGTTTTCCGTGGAGACTTCACAGTGTTGAATACCCATGCCTCGTGTCACCACCCCCATGCAGAGCCCACGTCCCACACAGGACGCCCCATCGGGAGGCTTCCAGGGTCAGGGCTGACCCATTGAATAAAGAACCCGAAATGATGGAGATAGGAAGTGACCTGGAGAGAAGGATAACTTGAAAAAATCTGGATCCTGCGAATGCTACTGTCCCCGAGGGATCAGAGGGTTCCCAGAAGTCTGGAGAAGCCTAAGGACTCAGGACTAGTTAGAGAAAATGTCAGAAGAGGAGCCCAGATGTGCTCAGTCTGAGCAGCCAAGGATACTATGAGCTAGAGATACGAATAGTTCAGGGAGTGTAGAGCAACACAGGAAATCTGTTTTCTGTCTTCATTTTCCAGTGCTCTCTTTGAGGACATATTACAGTGCAGAGCCTAAAAGCTGTCAGTCTCTAACACAGCCTGTAATCCTATTAAAAGGATTATTCCATTGTCCTGGGCTATCAGATCTTGGTAGGAACTCATTTAGGTCAACCTCAGGAAATTTACACACACAAGGAAAAAAAAATGTTAAATAAGCCATTTGCGATATTTCTCAAAGACAACTGAGCCCGGCAGGCTTGAAGGTGTATAACCCTGTGGCTTTTGCTTTTTCTCGTAAAGCCTCATGCAAATTGTGGCCCTGTAGCCTTTTTGGTTCCTTAGTTCTAACAGCAAAAGGGAAGGGGAGGGTGCCTGAGCAGGAGTCAGAGCCTGATAATTTCCATGGAAAGGCCTGGAATGTTAAATCCACTTCAATCTTGTTTCCTTGCTATGAACCTGACCCTGGATTCCTCCAGTCAGCTCAAGCTCTAAGGCAGAGAGAGGAGAAGGGCACAGTTGCACAGGATGGGGGCAGGTGCCTAGTCGGGGGTTGAGATGCCCTTTCTACAGGGTTTCTCAGTGTCCAGGGACCCAACCTGATTCATGTACGCGCTGGCATTTAAAGTCCCAAGCCTGACTCAGTGCCTCTACCTCCCCTTCTGACACGCCCATTTCAAATAATGGCACCGCCAATCCTCTTTGTTCAAACTAAAGCTCTGAAGGCATCATTTGCTCCTTCTTCATCCCCATCACCCACACCCCATCAGTGCCCTGCATATCAGTTCAGCTTCCTCAACATCTCCCAAAGTCTTCTATAGTAGACAGCTTCTAACCTGGATCCCAGTGGTCCCCATACCCTTGGGTCACCCACACCCCTGGAGCATGGGCAGGACCTAGCGATTTCTAACCAATAGAACAGAGTGAATGTGATAGGAGGTCACTTCTGTCATTAGGTTGCTAAAGACCATGACTTCCATCTTGCTCATACACTCTCCTTCTGGCTCTTTTTCCCTGCTTGTTCTGATAGAAAGAGGTACGGGGCAAGGAGCTGAGGTCCTCAGTCCAATAGCTCATCAGAGACTGAATCTGGCCAAAAATCCCTCGGAGACCTTGGGAGGGAACTTACCCCTGTTGACCTCAAGAAGACGGTAGTCCGGTCAACACCTAAACAGCAGCTGCTGGAAACCCAGAAGCCATGCCCAGACTCCTGAGCCACAGAGACTGCAAGACACTAAGTCTGTATTATTTGAAATCACTAATTCTGGGGTAATTTTTATGCAACAATAGATAACTACTACACACACACACACACACACACACACCACTCCATCCTTTCGAACTGCTCTCCTTCTCTCTTGTCTAGAAAATTTTAGAGCTGCTTGACCAGTCTGCCCTATATCCCCCAGCCCATCTGCCACCTGCAACGTCATCAAGTGATCCTCCTGAACCACAGCAATGAGCATGTTGCCAACAAAAGGGTGAAGTTGCCAATTCCCATTTCAACCAAATCAGTTTCAATTCCACCTGTTTTCTGTAGCCTGCTTCTTGATTAGATTTCCTTTGTGGGGGTGGGGAGAGAAAATGATTTTTTCTACTGTAAAAGTCAAACTAGAAAAATTTGAGGGTGGATTAGTCTTGGGGGCATTTGTGAATATTCTGATTCTCCATGGCAGGACCACTCTTCTCTGCCTACTTAAGTTTAAGCATGTCCACGTGACTGATTGGGGCCAATGAGATGCAAATTGCACATGTCACTTTTAAGTGAAAGTATTTAGTTGCCGTTGCTTGCATCCCAAGTTCCTTTTCCCTGCCATGGAGCCTGGAAGACTGAAGAGCAGAGCCCACTCTGCCTGCCCCTGTTAAAGCAGAGCAGGAAATAAATCTTTGTTGCGCTAAGTCCCTTAGAATTGGGGGCTATTTGTTACCGCAGCACAACCCAGCCCACTCTGACTAACGCAGGGCCCCAGTGACTTAGACCCACCTCTAGTTTCACAGATAAGGGAACTAGAGGGAGAAGGAGGGATTGTTTGAGGTTATCCAGCAGAACACCTGGTCACTAGACCCCTTACTGTGCTGACAAGGTGTGAATTGCCCAGGGTCCCTTGGAGATGCCGACAGTTACCCTGCAGAGGGACTGGGAAGGAGCTAGTACTCGTGATGGGAAAGAATGAAGGATGAGGGGGTCTGTGCTGCTACATTGGGGCTTGGAAACAGGGAGCCAAAAATATCTCGGGGGGTCTACAGCAATTCCCAGTGAGTTTCCAGAATTCAAAGCTTTCTGGCTGTGCTTTCAAGACAAGAAGCTGGTCAGACACTTGGCCCAAATTCCTTCAAGCAAGTCATCCCGATTACTGAATGGCCTTTAAAGGACTCTGAAATAGGCCCTTGGTAAGCTGAGGTGGGCTGTCAGCAGGGTGACCCTATGTCCTGGCTTGCCCAGAATAGTCCTGGTTTACACCTATTGCCCCAGAATAATTATTAATAGTGCTCACTTTCTCTCTCAGATGTGTCCCAGTTTGGAAGATAAATTACAGTCACTCTAGCTTTGAGGATGCAGTCACTTGCCAAGCTTAATTTCCCGTTCACTCCCTACAGACCACTGGCCATGGGCTGGTGGAGAAGGAAGACTTCACCAACTCGAACTGCCAGAGAGAATCCATTTCAGGCAGCTATTAGGCTGTGGGGATCCTGGGTTCCTCCTTCCTCTCTGATACCATCTGGCCCTGAGATTTTGAAAAAGTTGGTTTCCCTCCTTTGACCTCAGTGTTATGCAAAATAAGGGAGCTGGATTGAATGGTTCTTTGATTCCCTTCCAGTCTTTGATTCAGTAAACCTTCTCTGCCAGAGAAGTTTTCAACAATGGAGGAATCCAGGAGGGTACCAAGCATTGAATGCAGACGGAATCAATCATGCAGCCCATAGATAGATTTACAACTTTTCCTTTCAAAGCTGTGTAGATGCCATTGAGACTAACGAAATGCAAACTCTCTTAAAAGCATTATAGAATTCAGAGTCGCTGAGTGTCATTAGGTATTTTCTCAATCAACAAGATGAAAAGTGCCACGACTATCAGGTTTGGGGAGGAGAATAAAAAGCAAAACATATTGACATTTAAAAAAAAAAAAAAGACATTCATAGTGGAACAGGTTGGGAACCCCTGAGCTACAGCAAGCAATCAATAAAAGCAAAATTTTGTATCATCTGCATATTTCCTTTTGCTGGGGAAAGGCACCAGGGGGGTTCATCAGACTCTCCAAACAGTCTGTGACCCAGATAAGCTCTCAAACAATTATTCTAGAAAGATGAAGAGGTCAAAGGTTTCCAGAAGCCTTGTTAAGCCCCATGTTTACCTCCAAATAAAGCAACATTAGTTTCTATTTGTTTCATCCTTACTAGGCCAGAGACCCTGCTAAGTGCTTTGCATAAAGATTCTAGTCCCTAAAAGAGATGAGATGAGAAATTGAAGGTGCAAAGGAAAGAAGTCATTTACCCTTATTGTGGGCAGAGCCAGGGCTCAAACTCAAGTACCTTTGACTGGCACCTGTATTCTCCTGGTATGGCGTGTTGCCCACCAAACCCATGGCCCACTGAGGGCTGAAACCCGGCATCTGTTCCAAACGGTGTGCTTTCCTTGGAGGAGGCAGCACGGAGTGGAGGGAGGGAAGAAGGAGGCCAGTGATATTAACAGCCATGCCTGGGATGAAGTCAATTTCTCTTTAAGAGGAAAAAAAAGACCCTAGATCAGTGAGAGAGATTCTTCACCTAAATTTTTTAAAGCATCTTTAGAAATTTTCATCAACAAAATTAGCCGCTGAGCTAAATCCTCTCCTTTTGTAGTTAAGAGGGAATTAAAGAAAATGCTCTTTATTATTTTTCTGTCTTAGCATTTAGCATGTCAAAAATAATTCCTCAGAGAAAGCAGCATAACCCCTGCCTCTGAATTCCTAAGGCAGGTGAGCCAAGTGAGGGTCAAAGAGACGACTCTCAGGTCTCAGAAGGGTAACCCCAGTGTTCCCACACATTCCTGAGCCACAGCAGGCCCTTGCCAGGGAGTCCCCACCAGTCTCCCGGGGCCCCCCAACCCGACCCCTTATACACACCACACTCTTCCACCTGCCTTGCCCTCCCTCCTGTCTATGGTTCCTGCCTCCTGTCTCACTTGGGGTGTTGGCAGCTCCCTGATGATTCAAGACACATCCTCCTGGGTCTACGGACACAGACAGGACATTTCACTTAGACAAGCTGCATCCCCCAGATCCCCACCTCATCCAGTACCCCAACCTCAGCTCTGTGGGGTGGGAGACTCCAAGGGGCTGTACTTAGCTGTCTTTGGAGCAATCAGAAGGATGAGGTAGGGGATCTACCAGTGGCTACCTTTGCCCAATTACATTTGAATTCGAACAAAATAATCTTTCATCTCCTATCTTGCTTTACTCTTAGATTCTGTTGGCCTTAAAATATTTATGTCAAGAACCACTCTCATCGCATGAACATTTTGGCACCCTAGAGAAGGGTTTCTTTTTATCTTTTTCCTCATCTACTGAAAAATATGTGGCAGGGAGAGGGGCTGCTGCCCAAATAGCCATACGTTTCTCTGTGGCTCCCAGGGGGCTTCATGGCCAGGCTGGGAAATGAGATGGGAAGTAATGTGACATGTGATGGATTTCCTCCCTCGCTCTCCTTCCCTGCGGAAGCAACTTTGGAGACCGTATGTTCCAGATGGCGCAGCCACCCAATGGGAGCCCCCAGGACCTCTGAGTCACTGCTTGGAGCTGGGCAGCTCTGGAGAGCCAACCAAGTATTGCACCAAGGGTAAGCGAGAAGCAAACCGTAGCCTGTAAGACTTGGAGGGGTTGCTCTGTTTATTACTATAGCCCAGTCTGGCCCAATACAGCATCAAAGCTGCCTAGCACAGCAGGGCACAGATATTTCCTCTGCCCCAGCCCCGCTTGGCATGCATACGAGCCCACACTGCCTCAGTGGTGGTAATGGCGGGAGTCCATCATGGACCTCTCTCCACATCAGAGCAGCTCAGCTATACTCTTGAGTCTCTGTTCCAAAGCTCAGGGTCTCAAGACAGAGATCATTGGATTGACCCCATTAGAGCGATCAGTCATAGCATGGAGCTGGGCCATGGAGCGTGGGAAAGGCCACAGGGCCACAAGGCCCATCCCTGGAAATCGGGGCCTTTCCAAGAGGAGGGCAACTGACTGAGACAGGCTCATCCCCAGCTCTCCTAATGTCTCCTGAAAGCCAAGTGCAACTAAAAACCAAAACAAAACAGTGCTGGTGTGCACAAGGGTGAAGAGAAAGAGCTCATGCAGGGGGGTTAGGAAAAGAAGGAATCAAGGGGGCGAAAAGATTTTAAAGAGATGAGACTAGGTGAGAAAGGAAGGCATTGATGGCTGGGGATGGAGGAGAAGCCACAACATAGTGTCGAGAGGGAGGTGCAAAATGTAAGCAGCTCAACCAGAGCGCTACAAGACAAGTGTGAATTTCTCAGGAAACTCTATCTCTTATTTTAGACTCACAAACTTAAAAAAAAAAAAATGCTACACCATATATGTACAAACATAGGCACATCCACATATATACCTTGTAATGACCTCTTTCTGGAAGAACTGAGGGCCCAGCTCCCCAGCCCTACCCCATCCTGACACCTGCCTGGGTGGGGGTCTGCAGCGAGCATCCCTGCAGCAACAGGCTCTCCTGTGAACAAAGCCATCCACTGAAAACCTCCAGCTGCTTCCCCCTCTGCTTGTCTTCTTTGGGACTCCAGTTTATTGGGGGAGCGGGGGGGAATGACAAATGACAAATTCACATCTGTCACTTCACATTTCCATTTGTACTCAAATTGCAATTGTTCCTAGCTCCCATCCCCCTGCCCAGATAGGCATTTAACCCCCATCGGAGTGTCCACTGTCCCCCAGAAGATTGTCACAGGTGCCCACAAAGTAGTCAGGCCACCTTTACCACAGACTGTCCCTCCTTATATTTTCCTACTCTACCAGCTGCTTAGCCAATTTCCACAGCCTGAGAACAACCTGAGGAAGCCTGTCTGCAAAGGAGAACCCCATTGTGCCTTTTCTCCCCAAATTTACAATCCCAAGGGAGTCAGGACTGTCCCAGCTTGCAAGTCCCTGCAGGGAAATCACAGCCTGCTCTCAATCCCGGGGAACCTAAGACCACGTGGTCTCAAATCAGCCTATTGGGGCCCCGAGTCTCACATGGGGTCTCCAGCCCAGTTCCATCAGCTTTGGACTTGCATCCCAAGGGCAGATGGGAAAGACTCCCACCCCCGTCTCTCCTCCCCATCCTTTTTCCTCCTTTACCCTTAATTAAAAGACCTCTCCACTGCTGACCCCTGGCAACCTCCTTGTTCATCTTTAGGCTGGGGGGTAGGATGGTACGTTCATCTACACTGTCAGTCCCAGCTCAGCCAAATTAAAATGCCCTGATTGGGATGCCCGAAACCCCAGCCTGCATATGGAATCTACACAAGGTAAAGGTGACCCAGGCTGACAGCAAAAGACTTAAAGATTCTGCAAAGTCCGTTACCACCAATACAAACTGGAGACAGTATTTGTCCTGATACATGACAAGTCGCCTACAGTCTCCCAAAAGGGCCCAGTTCTTGGCATGAAAGGAAGAGGAGAGAATGTTTCAGGCCCAGGAGTAGTCCAATCAGAGGGACTCCAAGTGTCTCATTAATTCTGTCCCCTTGTCCTCCTACTTCTGATGACTGTTCCACCTTCACCTGAGAGCCACTGTTTCTGGGACCTGGGAGAGCATAGCTGGTCACACTTCCAGTGGCAGGTACAATTCTCCCTCCCTCCAACCCACCCCAATCTGTACAAGGGGGCAAAGAAGCGATAGAACAGCCTACTCCCTAGAAGTGCTTGCCAGTGCCCCCCCAAAGATTTCCTATTGTAAGCTTAGGGGGGGGGGCTAGGGAAAGCAGGGGTCAGATCCGTGAGGTGGGCACTGAGCTGTCTTCTTCCAGAATCACCCGTAACCACCCATCACACACACACGCACATAGACGATGTGTACGTATACACACAGAGGCAAGGGTGCGTGGGGTGTAATCCAGGGGCAGCCGGATGCACCCTAAAATGATGAAAAGGCAACAAAGTCCTCTCTTTCTTCAGGTAGACTCCCCTCTCAGGTTGCCAGAAGCGGGAAGCCCTCTCTGACCCCAAAGACCCAGAGAAGAGGATACATCATGGATGTGGGGCCCCAGAGGATCCGTTTCTTGCTGTCTGGTTTTCCTGGGAAGGACACTGGGAGAGCGAGAGGCTTATTCAGCCCTGCCCCCCAAGGGATCCAGGGGTTTAATCTCCTCTGCGGGCAGGTGAGAAGGAGACTGCATCAGGTCCCCACCGGAAGCCTTGAGCAGAGCCATGCCCCACATTGCTGCCCTCCCTGAATGTGCATCCAGCCAAAACCGTCTGTGATTTTCCCACCTATACCATCACCCCCAGGCACTTCTGTGTTCTTCCGACTTCCCTGCATGGTCCCTGATTTCTAAGCTGGCGAATAGTCCTCACATTTAATTTTTCCTGATCCAAAGAAGAAAAGAAAGAAAGAAAGAGAGAGAGAGAAAAAGAGAGAAAGAAAGAAAGAAAGAGAGAAAGAAAGAAAGAAAGAGAAAGAAAGAAAGAGAGAGAAAGAAAGAAGAAAGAAAGAAAGAAAGAAAGAAAGAAAGAAAGAAAGAAAGAAAGAAAGAAAGAAGGAAAGAAAGAAAAAGAAAGAAAGAAAAAGAAAGAAGGGAAGGAGGAAGGAAGGGAGGGAGGGAAAAGAAAAAAAAGAAAAGAAAGAAAGGAGACAACAGGGAAGAAAAAAAAAATACCATAATTGGCTCAAAGTGAAGGAAACTTAATGGCTGAGAAAAGAGGCAGAGACACGCACTGCTGTCAGGGTGTGTGCAGCCAGATGAAAATAAAAGTGAATTTCCTTGCCCCCAAGAGTGCAAGGTTCTTCTTAATAAAACACTAAAACCGTTTGAGTTGTCCCTCAAGCAGATGCCGAGCACCCTCTCCTCTAGCCTCTGGATGCCCCCCCGCTTCTTCTCTGATTGGGTAATGAGAGCTTTTCTGCCAAAGCCTGGGGTTTTATTTCCAAACCGCCCTGCTGCATTTTTTCCAAACACAAAAATGGGTGTCCGGAACACTCACTGAAACAAGGAGCTGTTCGCACTTAGTTCAATGGCACTAAAACATGCTGGGTGAGGACAGCAGGTGCAATGCCTTTCCTGGAGCGGGGACCAGCCCTGACGCTGGGCCTGGCATTCCTGCACTGGATGGGAGACAAGGAGCCATTGTCGCGGGGTGTGTGTCTGGGGAGGACATTGATGTCCTGCTTGTGATCCCCCACGTACCGTCCCTTTGGCCAAGGGGGCTCCCTGGAGCAGCCCGTCCGGGCGTGGAGGACCCCCACTCAATTCTAGAAGACCCCTGATAGGTCTCTTGTCCATCGTGGCTAAAAGGAGGCATTCCTGCAAAACACACAAGTCATCTGTTGATTTAGACTCAGAGCGAGGGGTCGAGCGGGGAGAGCCAAGGGGAGAGATGATGTGGCTGTTAATGGTGCTGGATAGAAAGGAGCTTCCTAGCGCAGCATGAGGCAAGGCCCCAGAGTGATCCTCTGGGCCCTTCATCCACCTGCCAGAGATGAGTGCCGAAAGCTCCCTGCAAGGCCCGGCAATGGTCTGTTCCAAAAGCAATTTAAAGGGCCAAAGTAATTGACTTTCTATTAGGTTCCTTGAGGGATTGTTTCATCCCATCAACCTCTGGTCGTAAGCAGACGTAATGTCTAACTCAGCAAGGCAAGAACAATTAGCAAGGTCCTGAATTGTGTCTTTCCTGCACCATTTATTACAGTGACCCATGTTTGAAGTTAGGACAACGGCTTCCCAAGAGCTGTGAACAAGGGCCTGTGTTTCATAACCTTAAATTAGCCAAGAGAGGCAGACTCTGCAAACACGCGTTTGGGTGCCAACAGCTGTCATGAAGAGGGTGCTGGCGTCTTTAATGGACCCTGGAAGACGAGGTTCTCTGAAAATACATTTTAGGAGCCTTAAGGATTCTTGACTGCTTCCCAGACACTGTTTTCAGTGCAGCGGAGGAGCCAAAGATAAATAGGACAACACTCCTGACTCTGGGGCTCATGCTCTAGCAGACAAAAGGAGGCAGAAGGCAAATGATTATAATATAAGCAGATTACAATAAGTGCTATTAACGTAGCAGAAAGAGACAACTATGACCCTGTGGTTAAGATGGTTGCAAAAGGGGGTCACAATTGAGCTGGGCCTCAGACAAGTGAAGGTGGAGGAGACAAGAGGGAAGTCAGGTTGAAAGCAAGGACCACACGTTGAGAACAACAGTATTCTGACCGCAAGTGAGAAAAACTCACCTGGGGCGCCTGGGTGGCTCAGATGGTTAAGCTCTGCCTTCGGCTCAGGTCATGATCTCCAGGTCCTGGGATCGAGCCCCGCATCCCACATCAGGCTCACAGCTCAGGGGGAAGTCTGCTTCTCCCTCTCCCCCTGCGTGTGCTCTCTCTATCTCTCTCTCTCAAATGAATAAATAAAATCTTTAAAAAAAAAAAAGAGAGAGAGAGAAACTCACCACCAACTGGCTTAAACAAAGAAAATTATGAATAAGTCATTAGCTCACTGCAACTGAAAATTTCATAGCAAGGGGTGGCTTCAGGCATAGCTGGATCTAGGGGCTTAAATAACATCAGCCCTTAGCTGCTTGCTTTCTTCATTTCCAAGCTCCATTTCCTCTCCTGTTGGTTTGTACCCTCAGGTAAGCTTTTTATATCTAGTACCCCACACATTACAAACTTACAGTATTATTATAACCAACAATCCCAGAAAAAAAAAAAAAAAAAGGTGTTTTCCTGGCTCCACAGTTACATAGAAGTTCCAGAACTGAGTTTCTTATCTGACATAGGTCAAGATACCTGGCCCAAGTGAGAAGATTGAAGGCTCTTATTGACCAGGCATAGATCATATACACACAACTTCCTGGATTCCTGGACTAAAAATGGGGTGTGAATGAGTTCACCCCAACTTCTCAAAAAATGAAATTTTGTTAAAACAAAAAATTTTATAAATTTGTGTCAGGTAAAAACAGCAGAAGTACTTCAGTTAGATACCAACCTGATCAGAAAAGGTGCCAAGCAAGGAAATTTGGATGTCATTAACATCAACAAGAATCATTGGAAATCCTGCCTAATATAAGGCAGTAGTCAATGACCTGAGAATATAGACCTCCAAGGCATTTATTTATAATATTGTTTCCTAAAATGTGTTCCCAAGAACACCAGAACTGCAAAGTTTTAAGGTGTTTTTATAACAAAGAAGGGTTGGTTTAATCACTGGATTATACCAAGTGAAACAGATGACTATAGGGCTCCTCAGGGACCTTTTAAATGCTAATGAACATTGTGAATCTTTAAGAGGGCATATGATATGCAGCATTTTTCAGTAGAAGCCCTCTGGCCCCTTCTCCTCCTTCTCCTTCTCTTCCCCTTCTCCCTCTCCCTCCTTCTCCTAAGAAACCACTCTTAGGGCTCTTGTTCTGCAGAACACACTTTGGACCATGTACCTTTGGAATAATTCATCAGGTGGAAAGTGTGCTTGGACTGGAAGGGGGGATTGGAAAAGAAAGGACTCTGAGCCCTGGTTTTCTTCAGCTTCTCATCGCTCTTCTTGCTCTGCAGTTTCAACACCTCCCCATGTCCCTTTCCACAGCACACACACACACACACACACACACACACACACACACACTGCCTCAGTCTGAAGGGACCAGGATGGAGTCTGCATTGACAACAGCTCAGCGAGTCATGCTCTCCCCTGATAACCACAGGTTGGTCCAGCCTCACACTGGGGCTGCTTGCACCCTAGCTCCCAGGAGCCATGTCCTTGTGTACAGGTTGGTGAGCTGGGGCCTTGTGGAGATACCCCTAGCCCCACCTCAAGGGGCTGGATTCTACAACTTGCATTTCCACCCATTGACTGGGAGGGTCCACATTGTTTGCTGACCCTGGGGTATCCTGGCAGACAGGAGAATGCGAGCCAGGATCAGCACAGAGACAGAGCCTGGAGAAACTGACCCCAACCTCAGGGCCATCAACACCGTAAGCAGAGAAGATAGCATGAACTTTGGAACCAGGCCAACCTGGTGTTTCACGTTTGTGAATCACTAATCATCTGTAATAATAATAATAATAATAATAATAATAATAATAATAATAATAACTTCCACAGATCTTCAGTATGGCTGGTCATCACCTAGGGAATTTTTTAAAGACAGTTGTTTTCTGGGTCTCACTAGAGACCTCCTGAATCAGAATCTCCAGGAAAAGGATGTGGGTGAAGGGGGATGGGCACAAGCTAAGGAGGCCTTCCAGGATGGAAAGGTCTAATCCCAGGTCTCCCAGACCTGCCTTATCCTAGGGATCATCTGAGCACTTGATGAAAGTGTTAACATTTTGGCATCTTTCTTAGAGAATTTGATTCCATGGATTTGGATGGGACCTGAGAATTTGTAACTAGCCCCTAGTGAGGCTTATAATCAGGCAGAGTTTGGGAAACATATCTATAAACTCTTTCAGGGGTTCTTAAGCCTGACTGTGTATTCAGATCACGGGAAGAATTTTTAAAATGTCCAATTCCCAGGCCTGACAAGAATAATCTCAGGAGTGGGCTCTGGGCATCAGTGCCCCATGTGGTTTGCATGAGCCACTGGTCTACCTCCTAAGATTGGATAGAGCTTGAAATCATATAGATAGAACAATTAGTACAGTGCCTGACAAATACTAAATACCCAATAAATATACAATCGTTAATTCATGTAATGTGAAGAGTGTAAAAATGAAATAAAAGGTCCTAAATTTTTTAATTCAAAAGCTTTGGGGTTTTCTATAACAATCCAAATATACAGTAAAAGAGAGAGAAGAATATGACAAGTATCCATATACTCACTACCCAGAATTTTTAAAAATATATTTATTTATTTATTTATTCATTTATTTATTCATTTATTTATTTTAGAGAGAGAGAGCACGAGCAAGAGGGGCAGAGGGAGAGGGAGAGAGAATCTCAAGCAGACTTGAGAATCTCAAGCCAACTATGAGCACAGGGCCCGACGCTGGGCTCGATCTCACAACCAGGATATCATGACCTGAGCCGAAACCAAGAGTTGGATGCTTAACCAACTGTGCCACCCACACGCCCCCAGAATTTTTAAATATTCAAGTTTTATCGTATTTGCTCCAGATATTTTTTAATTAAAGAAAGCCATAACGAATACAATTCAAATTTCTTATGCCTTTCCTTCCCTTCTTAGACTACCTCTCTACTGAAATTTGTTTTCATCCTTTTGTTTCTTTGCCAAAAATACTTCTATACACATGTACATAACCATAAACCCCACAGATCATTTTATATAAATGTACATAAAAGATCGTTTGTTTTAGGTGTCATACTGAATGAAACCTTGAGTTAATATTTTTGTGAAGTTCTTCCATATGAAGCATATATATCAATTTCATTTATTACAATCACTGTTAAATCTACCATGTGAATGTACCACACTTTGTATATCCATTTCCCTATTGATGGAAATTGTTTCCAATTGTAAGCTACTGAAAACATCTGCTACAGTGGATAAACATCCACCTGGGACTGTAAGAGGGAAACTTTCTATCTGGCATATTCCTAGAATTATCAAGTTAGGGTCATGGATACCAGCATCTTCACCTTCCCTACGTGTTGATACTTGGCTTCAAAAGGGGCTGTAGCAATTGTCCTATTCCCCACCAATATGTGCCAGATCCATTTCCCCTCTTCCTCACCAACATTTGGTATTACTAACGTTACACTCAATAGAAACAAACTCTAGTTGATTCAAGTAGGAAAAAATTATGCAAAAGACTTTAGGTAGTTGACAGAACCACCCATTGTAAGGACTGGGAACCAGGTTCTTGGCCACTCAGCTCAGCCTAACATCCAAAATTCAGTCCTGGGAGGCTATTATTCTCCTGGGACCACTAGCGTCTAGCATTTTCAGCTTCTCAGAGGAAGGCTGGCTTTACCGCAAAAAGTGGGGAGAACTCCCAAACACAGGAAGAAGGTTTAGACGCTAGATGGACAAAATTGACAAATACGCATTACACTGATGCTCTGATGGATGCAAAAGTAACGTTGTTGGTTCAGTTTGCATTTCCTTATTACTATGGAGTTTGAAAATCTTTTTCATTTCTGTATTGGTCTTTAGAGTTCCCTTTTTCGGGAAACATTCTTCATATATTTTGTCCATATTTTTCACTGAGTTGTTTGCTATTTCATATTGATATATATTCATTTGCATATTCTGAATGATTATCTTTTGTCAGTTAGATGTGGCAAATATATTCTTCTGTTGCTTGCATTTTCACTATATTTTATGGCATCTTTTATTGTGCAGAAGTTTTTAATTTTGATATTGTTCAATTTATTGGTAAATTCTTTTAAGAGTTATCCTTTTTGTCCCTGCTAAAGAAATTTTTTTCATAAGTCAAGACCTGGAAGGTCTTCTCCTTATATTATCTCTAACATTTTTATTAAAGTTCTGATTTTTAGCCTTAGGTCTTTAATTCATCTGGAATTTATTTGTGCAGATGGGATAAGGTGGGAATTTAAATTCATATACATATATATTTTTCCTATATACCACCAATTTATTTTCCCCCCAATGGTTCATAATGGCACTTCAGTCTGATACCTGCTACCATATTTGTTTTTGTCAACTTGTAGTACGTTTACTATAGAGATATGTTGCCAAATATGGTAGCTGTGAACCACATGTGGTTATTTAAATTTAAATGGATTAAAATTTAATAATATTAGTAATTTTAGTTCTTGGTCCCCCAAGCCACATTTCAAGTGCTCAACAGCCACATGGGGCCTATGGCTACCATATTGGACAGCTTAGAGTTTGAATATTTCTATCATTGTAGAAAATCCTATTGGATTTGTGTATAATGTTGGTCCCTTTGCTCAACTTATACACTTAAAAAATTACTATGGTTTAATTAAGTATTGATATGCAATAGGGCAAACTCTCTTACAAATCCCCCCTCCTCATTATACTTCAAAATTGGCTTAGCTATTCTTAGACATTACTTCCGAACAAATTTTAAAGTCAATTTATGAAATTATATGTAGAGTCTTATGTGAATTTTGTTTAGAATTTTATTGAATTCATAGGTTATATGAAGAATTCTCATCTTTATGATATTGTGCTTTTTCATTCATGACCATGGTGTATTTCTGGGTTTACTTGGGTTTTTATGTCCTTTAATAAAGTTTTATAATTTTCTTCATATTTTTCCTGCATGTCTTTTTATTTATTCTTTTACCTTATGGTTCTTGTGGGTATTGTGAATGATTTTTTTTATAAAGTACATTACCTAATTGGTAGAGCATAGAATCTATTAGTTATTGCCTGTTGAGCTTGTATCCATCATTTTTATATATATTCTAATTTTTCAGTAGATTCTCTTGTATTTTATGTAGACATTCATTCATATATCTGCAAATAATAAAATTTCCCTTCTTTATAACCCTTATATCTCATTTCTTTATTTTGCCTTTGAGCACTGGCTAAACCCTTCAGTACATACTGAATAATAGTAATGAGGAAAGAACATCTTGGAATTGCCTCTGATGTTAATGGGCTCACTTCTAAGTATCACCAGTAGATATATTTTTGGTAGGTATTCTCCGTCATGGTAAAGAAGATTGCTTCCTATCTTAGTTTGCTATAATATATTTCTAGAAATCAATATATTTTCAAATTTCTCAAAAGGCTTTCTTCAGGGATCCCTGGGTGGCTCAGTTGGTTGAGTGCCTTACTCTCGGTTTCGGCTCAGGTCGTGATCTCAGGGTTGTGGGATCAAGTCTGACTTCAGGCTCCATGCTCAGCACAGAGTCTGTTTGAGATTCTTCCCCCCTCCCTCTCCTCCTCTGCTCCTCCCCCACTCACATGCACGCTCTCTCTCTCTCTTTCTCTCTCTCTCTTTAAAATAAATAAATAAAATCTTTTTAAAAAATGGTTTTCTTCAGCATCTCTTGAGATAATCATATGATATTCAGGTATTATTATGATAAGATGGTGAATAGATTAGCAGATTAATAGGTTAAATTAATAGAATTTCTAATGCTAAGCCTACTTTGCACTCTTGGGATATACTCCACGTTTGTTTTGCTTTATTTTATTTTTCACAATTTATTTGTCAGTGTCTTTAGAACTCATTGCATCTGGGCACTTGCATATGATTGAGCAATAATTTTCTTATACAATCCCTGTCTGACTTTTTCATTTTCTAAAAATAAGAAGTTTATTTGAGCGCTCTCCCCCTTATTTTTCCCTGGAGAAATTTGCATAAGATAACAACGGTCGTTTCCCTGGTGACCCTTAATGACTATTGCTTGGTTCAGGTTTTTCTTTGTCCTCTTGAGTCAATTTTGAGAAATTAAAGGTTTTGTTTGTTTGTTTTTTAATATAAGGTAGTTTACCAACAAAGGAGACATCGTTTGTGGCTGCAGCTAATGGGTAAAAGCTTCCAGGAGACTGATTGAGCTCCATACCTCCTTCTGAGATATGGATATGGGCCAGTTCCTTGGACTCCTTCCCCTCCTCTCCTCTTGTCCCCTAACCCTTTCACTGTCCTCCACCTGCTCCAGGGTCCAAATGCAGTCTCTCCATGTAGGTTCTTCAGCCAGACCCTGAGGTTCCCAGAGAGGTACATGGGATCCCCAATTCTCGCTTCTTCCTAGCACTTAAGACAAGGCTATAAATCCTTTCAATTTAAAGAGTTTTTATCAACAACTCACTTTATGAAATGATAAAGGAAGGGTCCAGGGTCCCAGAATCTTATAAACCTGTTGTAGACCTAGGCTTTTGTAAGTCCTGACTGCCTTGCGCAAATGGTACCAAGTGGCTCTGCTGGGTCCCTGATTACTTTTATTCCTGAAGATGAGTTTCTCTCTCTCTTCTCTTTTTAATTCTTTTTCTTTCTCCTTTTTTTAAGACAGGCGGCCACATATAGCACCTCATTTGGATGTGTCTGGAGTCTTGGAAGCTTGGCTCCCCTATGGTATCCTACAAATGGACCTTGAGAGCTTATTTGGAGGTTCTAGCAGGAAAGTGCAGCCCCTTATATACCCTTGATCAAATAACAATCCTCCCCTATTGGGAAAGGTTGTCCTCTTCCATGGAGTCTGGAGCTTCGGGAGGGAGCACATGCAGAGATGAGGGAGGAAGGGGACACCCGCCTAGCCGGCCAGATCAGCTGCATCAACCCTAGCGATCAATGGGGTGACAGATGTCGCAGTCAGATCACCCTCACATCCTGTTCCTGGAGATGAGTTTCATGAGAGCTTGCCCCTCCTTCCTCCGTGAAAAGCCATCTTCCCAATTAAAATGTCTAAAGAAGCCACCAGGACAGACCAACAAATGTCCCCCAGGATTTAGGGGGGTGAATTGCTTCTTGGATCCCTTCAAGCTGGATGACCACTTGTCTCTAGGTCTCTGCACTTCTTGTCATGTTGTCATACCTCCCTGGCATGTGACAGAGTCCCCCTTGCCAGCTCTTGAGAAATGGAGAAGCAACAGCCACCCATATGGCGTAAGACGGAAAATTATCCACAGTTGATATAAAAGAAGGTTGAATAAAGGAAGACTGCTGCCTGTTCTTGTCCCTGAGCCAGAGGACTCCAACCCCAGCCCTCCAGCCCATGGGGTGTGCAAGAGCTGCAAAAGGTTCCCCTGAAAACACATCACAGCCATCCAATAGAAACTGTGCAGTGATATCTGCAAATAATTAAACATTGCTTTTATGCATTAAATTTTATTCTTGACAGGAAAGTGTTGGGGCTCCAGGGCTAAAGACAGCTCTGAGGCTCTGTCACCATAGGCCCATGACTATTCTGGCTGGATTGTGTGCTTCCACTAAAGTGCCTTCTCAGAGAAGTGCAAATTGGACCCAGTCATGGCCTTGGGCTCTTTGTATCTCCAAAGACTATCTGAGTTTGTCCTTGGACTCGGAATGGTTTCTTGGTTTCAAACAAAACTTGTTCTCGATCTTCAATATCCATTCCTCACTGTCTAGGAGTACTGATTTCTGGATTCTGAGTCTGACCTCAAAAGGTCAGGAATGTCTTCCTTTTGGCATATCCACTTGGACAGCTCTCTCATGGGCATGGAATCTAGACAAAACTAGTCTTTCTTGTAGACTAGATGAGAAACATGTAGATAAGGCAGGCTGGTCCCCTCCAGCATTAATTTTGAAGGACATATAAATCACCCAGCCCTGCAAGAAACATGTTATAATTCTGATAATCCCTGGCTAGTCCTACGATTTTTAACTACTAAAAACATCTCAATTGCACCTGGGGAGATTTAGGTACTTAACTAAACGGTGATGAAAGAAACAGCCCCTGCGTATGGTGTCTGGAAGTTATCTGGAGAGACACGCTCCCCGTTTGGAAAAGACCCATCCACAATGGAGATAGAAATAAAAATAAAGAGCCTCCTATAAAATTATTACCTTGTCATTTAAGTCAACAGTGGCGATGCCATGATAGAAACAAGCGGTTGTGTCACATTGTTTTATCACTCTAATTACATCAAGAACACAGTAACTGTCTGGCAGAGATAAGATTAAGGGAAGCAGAGCCCTTCTGAAATTTCCAATAGACAGCACCTGGATTTATGGACTGATTTTGTGTTTGGACATTAAGTCCAATTACTTTTCTTTAGCTCTGAAGAGTTCTGTAGCCAGGGAAACGTCATCTGGTTGATCCTGCATCACCCCCGCCCTGCTCCCCCACTCTCTCCCTGGGTGATGATCTGCCCAGACAAGCAGGGTCTGACTCTGGGAGACAGAAGCTGTCTGTTTTCCCCTCCTTGGCCTCCTCCTCTTTTTCCATCCCCCTAGATGCTGAGCGGGGAAAGTCACAGCTCTTCTTGCTGACTGAGGATCTCAGGATCCAAAGAAAACAGAATCTTAGAATGTCGGTGGGGGAAGAGCCCACCGGAAGTCTAATGTGGCTCTGTCACTATACAGTGGTGGTGACCGGGGCTGCAGGGGTAAGTGTTGGCCCGAGGGCATGCAGCTGGAACTGCAGCCAGCACCCAGATGTCCAGGCTCCTGGAGAAACGCTAAGTTCACTTTTGCTTCTCATGCTAAACCTCTACCCTTCCTTGGCTCACGCCAGTGTGAATTCAGCCACCCCCGCCTGAAAATTTGTGTCTGCTTTTAAAGGCTAAAAATATGTGTACAGGGAAGTATGGGTCTTGAACTTCCATTCTCTGCTCCTTGTTCCCCCCTCCCCGTGGCCTTGTCTCTTCCTCTCTTTCTCTCCTCTTACTTTCTTTGAGATGGACAAGGGGAGGGTGGGAGATTTGGGAAACTGTGCTCTTTATTTTTTCCACGGCCCTCATGAAGTTGGAGAGACCAGCCAGAATTTGGGGGCAGCCCAGGTGGCCTGGTGTAGGGCTTCTCTAACCTGGTTACCCATCTGAATGCCCCTGTGACTCTTGAGTCTCTCCCAGGCCCGCTAACTGGAGTCACTGCATACAAGTTTATAGATTTAGTACTTTTCCTATGAGCCTCCTAATGGCCATCCCAGAACTGATTAGCAGACCCCAGTTTGGAAAGTGGAGTTTGGAGTGGATAGGACACAAGTTTTCAATTAAAAAAAAAAAAAATCTTAGCTCTAACTCATTGTGACTTTGGACAAGTTACGTAACCTCCCTGAGACTTAGTTATCCCATATGAAGAAATGGGCTAAGGATAAAGCATGTGTATGTGTCTATAATTATATGCACACAATTATTGCATAATACATATACAATTTACTTATCTATATAATCCCTACTTTTGTTCATGTTTAACACATGGCAGCAGTTGGTATATAGAACATTCTAGGTCTTCAGGTTAGTACTCCATGGCTCCCCCTACTCCTAGTGCCCCAGAGTCTCTCCTTCATGGTCAGAGCCCTGTTTCTTACTCTCCTCTCTGTGTGGACACTGGGCAATGGGGGCCCAGCTCCCTAATTGTGTCTGCTGTCAATAAAATCATAAATCAATAAGGAAAATGTGCTTCTGACCTTGAAAGCAGAATCTTTATGACTGGTCTGTGAGGTGGACACAATTTCCTATTCTGTTCTATAAGCACTTACATTACTGTATACAAACAGGACCTTGGTTGGATTCCACCCCAGCTTAGTTCCAGGCCAGGAGGAGCCCAGCTGGGGTTTTATTCATTTGGAAGGTAGGCAAACAAAAAAGGGAGCCAGAGGGACGGGAAGAGAAATCTTTGGTCCCAGCAGAATACTACAGGAGTCTTCATGCCCTCTGAGCAACTTGTGTCTACTGTCCCCTCTCTCCCCTATCCCTCTCAGCCATTCAGTGTGTGATCTATAAAAGGAGCCACTGTTGCTCACAATTCATTCCTTCTTAACTCATCACAATTTGCCTCCTGCAAGCATTAGGTCACCGATGACCTCCTAATCACATATTCAATGGCTTTACCATGATTTCATGCATATAAATTTGTTTCCCAATCCTTGCAAAGAAAGGCACTTTTTTTTTTCTAAATTAATTTAACAAACACTTATATAAGGCTTACAATGTGTCAAGCAGTGTTCTGGGTGTTTTTCAAATACTAACTTATTTAATCCACATCACGGCCCTATGAGGTAGTCCCACTTTATAGAGGACACCAAGGTTCAGAGAGATTAAGCAACTTGCCCAAGGTTACCTTGCTAATAAAGTAGCAGGGTTGGAATTCAACCCTGGATATTAAATGATGTTATACTACCTCTCAGAGCAAAGCCAACTCTGAGCCCCCACTTGACAAGGCTACAGAGACTAGCAAACTATAACATTACTGGGTTCTTTCTCCCCCTCCATTGAATCATAAAAGAATACCTGAGCTTAAGTGTCTAAGAAAACAGAAAGAAGGCTGATTCTCGGTTCAATGGTGGTCACTGTCATTATATTTGATCCCTCTGCTACACAGTTCCATTGTCAACACCATCCTCCTCTTATGCCAAGATGTCAAGCACTCCTGAATAGGTTTCCAAGTTGCCCTTCACAACTCTCTTCTCTACTGATCACAAGGAACCCCTCTGTGGGCAGCAAGGCTACAACATTCGGTGAAAGTTCTACATGGGTTTCAGAGGCAAGCCCCTTTCCCATGCTCTGTGTAAGCTAGGACTGTGTCACTGACACTCAGAATCTCCTCCTCTTCTGTCCCCTTGATCAAAAGGATCCAAGTCGCCCAAGTCAGGTGGCTAATCTGTCCCTGTTTGCCCATGACCTTCTTGACTTTAACAATGGAAGTCCCACATTTCAGAAAAGCCCTCCATTCTGGGAAAACTAGACCATTTGGCCATCCCAAATCCCAAGAGCAGAACGGGGATTGGTGTCCTTTAATATTCTTTGACAGATGCAAGTAAAGATGGGAATTACATATAATTACTTTTTGGCAGTTAGAGTATGTTTCTTTGAATGTCACACCATGTAAAGACAGCCATATGTGGGCAAGAGATTTATTTGGGTTTCAGCAGCACACTCTTCATCAAATGCTCCCCTACTTCTATTCCTGTCCATGCATTCTTCAAAATCCAGATCACTTCCCACCTCCCGTTCAATCTTTCCCTCAGCACTCGAATTGTTTCCCCTCTGAATTCTTTGGGAAAGTAGTGTCCTTGCATGTCATTTGTCATTGACTCATATATGGTCTTATGCTATCATTAAGAATAAGCTGACATTTATTTCTTTTATTGTTATTTCATTTTTACCCTGTTTCCATCTTAAATTGCAGGGGGAAAAATTCCTTGGAAGAACTGTTATATTTGCATCTACCTCTAAAATTGTCCAGATCCCCATTTGTGGGGGGGAAAGGTCATCCCCCTTACCACCAAGCAATTCTCTGAATACCAGCTGGGTGTTCTACAATTCACCACAATTCTGACACAAGCTACCTGGAGAAAGCGACAGATCTCACAGGTGAAGGGTTCAGTCCTATGTAAAGACCAGCCCTGCCCCTTCAGATGACAAATGCAAGCCCGGGCTGTTACTTGTACTTCTGCCCCACTGGCTGTAAATCAGAGGTTCCAACAACCCCCTCCCTGGGTTTGATGTATTTGTGAGAGCAGCTTATAGAACTTAGGAAACCTCTTTTATTCACTAGATTATCAGTTTATTATACAAAGATATAATCTAGGAACAGCCAAATGGGAGAGATGCATGGAGCAAGGTATGGAGAAAGGGTGCAGAGCTTCCATACCCTCCGTAGGGGCTGCACTCTCCTCAAACCTCCGTGTGGTCACCAACCCACAATCTCTCAGACCCCCATCCTTTTGGGTGTTAATGAAGGCTTCGTCACATAGACATAATTGATTAAACCATTGGTCATTGGTGAATGATTCAACCTCCAGCCCCTCTCTCCTCCCTGGAGGTCAGGGGGTGGGACCAAAAGTTCCAACCCTCTCATCACATGGCTGGTTCCACTGGCAACCAGACCCCACTGGTGTCCTCCTTAATGTAACAAGACACCTTTATTGTTCTCATCACTTAGGAAATTCCAAGGGTTTTAGGAGCTGTATGCCAGAAATGGGACCAAGACCCATTTATACTTATATATTTCTTATTATATTTTTCTTATTATAAATCACAATATCACAACCTCCACGCCAGATATAGAGCCTCACACATGGTAATTACGGAGTCACAATTTGTCTGGTTGACCTTGTTTCATTTGGCATGATTATCTGTGCTTCTCTGTAAGGAAGCTGCTCTAAGATGGTTTGGTGCTGAACCAAAGAATCACCTGGAATACTTACTACAAATGCAGATTTGAACCCACATCCCAGACCTCTGGTAACTACTGTTGTAGTAGAACGATCTTGGGGTTTTAGTCCAATATATCTGGATTCTCATCCAAATTACCACTGACCAACCTTTGAACTGTGGCTTGGAGCCTACTTATTTCTCCAAGCTTTGGTTTCCTCATCTGAAAGATAATCAAACAAAATCTCATAATATGGCTGTGAGGATTAACATTATAACATGGGGAAGTACACAGTACTTGCCATATTATAAGGGATCAATAATTATCACCTGCATGTCCATATAACCCATGGACAAATTTCTCCTTCGTAGGAGGCAGCATCTAGTTTCCATATTGTTATATCCTAAATGAGATTTAAATTTTCCCCTCCTGGGGTCACCAAGGCCCAGGTGGTCTCTGCAGATCTTATTGAAACACCTCGCCAAAAAGAAATGTATTAGAATAACAAGACATGTGCTTTTCTCGGTGGCCCTTTTCAGCAGCTGCCCTATGAGACCGTGAACTCTAAAGAAAAAAAATTAAAATAGAGTCAAACCATCTCCCCAACAAGAATCATTGAATAGAAAGAATCTATACTTCAAAAGCTGAATAACTGCAGACATAGAGAAGGAGAGTGCTCAGCTACGAGGAGTCGGTTCTGTAAAAAATAAAAATAAAAAACGAACAGGTCTAACACAGAATAGCCTCAGAGTTCAGTCCATGAGAGACAGAGAAACAAGGGAATAAAGAGGAGGAGGAAGAAGATGATTGGGATGAGAATCAGACATTATCTCAAGTAAAGGTTTCCCCATTGATGCGATCGATAAGTGTGGCATCTATAATTAACACCAGGGCTACATTATAGGTGTATTTCTACTTTACAGGCTGTGTGCTGTGCACGTTTTTTTGCTTACATTACCTGTTAATACATTTTCCTTATTCATTCTATCACATAGAGATTTTTCTCAATCTTTCTGTTGTTAAAAAGCCCTTAGTTAAAACAATTTCTTTCTAAATAACGCTTTGTGCATGTTTCTATTATTGACTCTTTTACACTGTGATGTATATTCACATCTATCTTCTCTGTTCAACTTAGGAAAATCCAGAAGGCAGTTTCATTCATCTTTGGGTCCCCAGAACCCAGCACAGACCTTGGCACATAGTAGGTAGTTGATATTGTTGTGTTGGATTTACTTGAGTTGAAAAAGATGTCCGAACATTACAGTCACTTTTCCAGCACCCGGCGTGGACAGACAGGGAGTGATCTTGTGTGTAGATGGGGACCCGCACAGTCATTCCTTTCAAAAGATGCCATAAAAAGACCAAAGAGAGAGCAGCAAAGTTCACCGATGATGTAAGTCCTCCGTGCAGGTCTGTGTGATTCGGGCCCTCTGGGAACCTACCCTCTCCGGGTGAAAAAAGCAATCAGGTGACCTTCAATGGCTATAAGTTTTCAGCATGTAGCCTCCCTTGGGTTAACGTCCTGGACATTGTACCTCCATCCATTATTGGAAAAGTTCCAGAACTAAAATTCCTGTGGATCCCAGAGAAAATCTTTGCTTCTTACAAGTTTTGCAACCCCAGGCAAGTTATTTAATGTCTCTGCCAAAAGGGAATCATACTCTTATGTTACTCACAGAGCTAGGATGGGCAGAATCAAACAATAGAAAGAATGTGAAGATTTTAGCCAAGAGCCTGGCACATAGGGCACCTGGGTGGCTCAGTTGGTTAAGCGACTGCCTTCGGCTCAGGTCATGATCCTGGAGTCCCTGGACTGAGTCCCGCATCGGGCTCCCTGCTCGGCAGGGAGTCTGCTTCTCCCTCTCCCACTCCCCCTGCTTGTGTTCCCTCTCTCGCTGTGTCTTTCTCTGTCAAATAAATAAATAAAATCTTAAAAAAAAAAAAAAGAGCCTGGCACATAGTAAGTGTTCAATGAATTCAAGAATTGCTGGAGGAGAGAAGAGGAGGAGAAAGAGGTGGCTGGAAGGGTTAAATGAGACAGTTATATGTGAATCAGCCCGCTTATGCCCTGGCACATAGTAGGTCCTCAATAAATGTATGTCCCTTCCTCCACCCCACCGCACCCCCGGTGTGGGCGCTCAGTGAAGTATTATTGAAGTGCTGAGTTGTCATCCCTCAATCAATAGCTGAATTGATGAATATTTGACTTGGAATTGAAGAGTTCTATTTCAGTTTTCTGAGTAAGCAAGTCTAGTCTCCTTATTTTTTTCTCCTTTAGTTCTTCAGTGACCTTTTGACTTTACAGTGTGAAGCCTCTGGACCCCACTCCTCAGTGTTCCCTCGACAAGCTTTTTCTTTTGACACTTTGGGTTATAAATTCAATCAGCCACACTAATATCTGTCACTGCCAGGTGGTCAGAATTTTCTCTGAGTAGACAGTATCAGTCCCTCCCCAGTTCCAAGAGGTGACCCTCCAGTGTCACAAGTTTGGTGGGAGCAAATATTCAGGAGGAGAGCTGGACTGTCCATGCAAGTGGTGCTCGAGAGATAAGCCTGTGATGGAGGTGGCCACATTCTGCCCATATTCAGCCCAAAGTAAAGGTCCCCATTCCTCCCCCCTTCCTTCTTCCCTGTATTCAACGAATATTTCCTTACTTTGTGTTTGGCACTCAGGGTCCCATAGTGACAAGAGATGGCCCGTGTCCTATGCGGGCCTCTCTGCTAGCTACCCTCATGTCACTCACCCACAGTTAATGTCTCTAGCTTCTGTTCCGTGCTCTGTACAGGTGTTACTCAGCCCACTACACCTGCTGAGAAACCTCTTCCTTTTGAAATAATTTCAGACTTACAGAAAAGTTAAAGAAGTCATACCAATAATTGACATATACACTTCATTCTGATCCGCAACATTTTAAATTTTTACCGCATTGACTTGATCACCTTCTCTGTATCTTTCTATACATATGCCTGTTCTGAAGCATTTTAGAATGATTTGCAGGCATGTGGCCCCTCTACAGCTAAACACTTCTGTGTGTACTTCATAAAAGCAAGGACATCCTTTTAGAGGACCACGGCATAGTTCTCAAAACCAGCAAATGAACATTAATGGAGTTATCTAATTGACAAACCTTATTCAAATTTTACCACTAGAATTGTCCCCCTAGAATTCTTGGTAGCAAAAGAAAAAAAAAAAAAGTACTGATCCAGAATCCAATCTGGGACCCAGCTGGCATTCAGCCATCTTGTCTTACCCCCGTTTTCCCTGAAATGGTTCCTCAATCTTCGTTTTGTGTGACCTTCACATTTTTGAAGAGTACAGGACCATTCTTTCTAAGATAGTCCCTTAATTTAGGTTTGTCTAATGTTTCCTTATGATTTGGTTCAAGCTCTGTGTTTCTGGTAAAATCACACTGCCGCGATGCCATGTTCTCAGTGAGCTGTATCAGGAGGCATGCGGGATGTCTTTGTCCCCGTGTGGGTGATACTCATTTGAGTCCCTTGGTTAAGGTGGTTTCCATCAGTACCCCTGATGAGGCTGTAACAGTACCACTGTAAGGCATTATTTTTCTTTTGAATTGTGTAAGTGCCTTGTGGAGAGGTACTCGGAGACTAAGTAGGTATCCTTTTCCTCATGCAAATTCAGCTCACTAAATTTAGCTTTCGTTGATACCTCTTGCCTGAAAAAATTATTACTGAAGTGGTTGCCAAATGGTAATTTTCAAATTGGATCATTCTCTCTTCACTTATTAACTGGAGTTCTCCTAGAGAGAAGAGCTTTCTCTTCTCCATCATTTATGCATGTTTACTTGTATGCATGTGGATAGAGTGTGTCTGTGTGTATAGAGTGTATTAGTTCCCTATTGCTGCTATAACAAATGACCACAAACTTAGTGACTTAAAACTTTACATGCTTATTTTCCTAAAGTTCTGGGGGCCAAGTTCAAAATAGGGCTTATAGGGATAAAGTTAAGGTGTCAGCAAGCCTGCATTCCTTTTTTTTTTTAAGATTTATTTATTTATTTGGGGGCGGGAAGAGAGAGAGAGTGAGCCCCATGCAGACTCTGTACTGAGAGTGGGCCCCAAAGCACAACCCTGAGATCATGACCTGAGCTGAAACCAAGAGTCAGAAGCTCAACCAACTGCACCCAGGCCCTCCAGGTCTGCATTCCTTCTAAAGGCTCTAGGGGAGATTCTACTCCTGACTTTTCCAACTCCCAGAGTTTGTCCACATTCTTTGGCACATGAGAACTTTCCAGCAATCATACCACTCCCAACTCTGCTTCCATTATTACACCTCTTTCCCTGACCCTCTACCTCTCTCTTGGATTTATAAGGACCCTTGTGGTTACATTGGGTCCACCAGGATAATCCAGAAGAATCCCCCCAGCTCAAATTGTTTAACTTAATCACATGGGCAAAGTCTCTTTTATTATGTAACATATTAAGGTAACATATTCACAGATTCTGGGAATTAGAATGTAGACATCTTTGAGGATCATTATTCTGTCTACCACAATTAGGATGGATTCACAAATTCTCATTTTACTCTATGGTTACATTACTGATTTTGACTCTCAAATTGTCCAAAGTGTGGTCATTGGGAGCCACTTTAATCCTGCTCCTGATCCTGCATCTTTTGGACTTGTCCCATTATTCTCTGAGTCCTTTCTTGCTTTCTGGCACAATATGTTCTAGGTTCAACTTATGTTTTTCCTGTCCCTGTCCTGCCTAATCAGCCATTTCCTGAAAGGCCCTGCTTTCTTTTATTGCAAAATAATATTTAGAAGCTAATATCTGATCATCTGGTATGTTCATTACTACAGGTCCTCTCATTGGGTGCACACGCACACATCTATTATCCATCTATGTCTAGGTGTATCTATATATGTCAAAATATATCATGCTGATACCTCCAGTTCCAATCCAAACCACAGAGTTTATTCCAGTCTTCCTTTTTCATGTGTATAACTCCCTTCTCTGACACTGAGAACTCCAGCTCTCCTTTCCACAAAATATTTTACACATTTGCTCAACCCTAACTGTACTTCGTTTTTGGGTTTGCTAACCCATATCTCTGTGTAAACAAACCTACTAACTACAGTTTGGTATTTGTTTAAGGTTCTTTCTGTCTGTAGCCTGAGAGCATACAGTCAAATACAGTACTCAGAGGTTACTTGGGTTTATGCATTTATGCAGTTACATCTCCCTGCCTTTTTTTTTTTTAATCTTGTTTCCCTCAACAGGAATGACCACTTCACTTCACCAAGCAAATGTTGATCAAAAACTACAAATCAACTGGGAGCTCTTCCTATTGAAGGAGTCAGTCCATTTGATAGCTCCCTTATAGCAATTTCTATTTTATCTTAAATTGTTTTCTTTTCTCTGGGTCTCTCCAATCAGAATGAATGTAATGTTAGGGTAGAGGGGTGACCTCTCCCCATTCTCATCTTCCATACAGCCTCCAGATAAAGGATATAAATCTTTGTGGAATCAATGAAAACAGCCCACTGGCTAGAGAAAGTGGAACAGATGATTAAAGGGATGAGAAAAAAAAAGAAGCTGAGGCAATGCAATCGTGTCCTTTACAATTTCACCATTTTTGGTTCTTCCCAATCCTAGTAATATTTGACTTATTGGCTGTAATATCTAGGGTTCCTATTTGAAGTTCACAACATCTATCGAGCATAAGGAGGGGGTATTATTGGTTCCATTCTTACAAAGGAGAAAGCTGAGGTTCAAACAGATCAAATAACTGGCCCAAGCACCCTGACTAACACACAGTCAATCCCGGAACAGGGATCTCCTTGTAATTTTTTAATGAAAAAATTCCTGTCCCAAATGCACCTGCTTATTGGAACAAATCAAATCATTCAGAGATGCATGAAGAAAAGTTAATAGTCTCCCCTTCCCTTGTCCACATGCCACCGATGTGAACCATGTGGCTGTGTCCTTCTATACTTTCATGTTTCAAAACTGTGGAATCTTTTTTTTTCTTTATTTTTTTTATTCTTATGTTAATCCCCATACATTACATCATTAGTTTTAGATGTAGTGTTTCATGATTCATTGTTTGTGCATAACACCCAGTGCTCCATGCAGAATGTGCCCTCCTCAATACCCACCACCAGGCTAACCCATCCTCCCACCCCCCTCCCCTCTAGAACCCTCAGTTTGTTTTTCAGAGTCCATCATCTCTCATGGTTCATCTACCCCTCCAATTTCCCCCCTTCATTCTTCCCCTCCCACTACCTTCTTCTTCTTCTTCTTTTTTTTCTTAACATATATTGCATTATTTGTTTCAGAGGTACAGATCTGAGATTCAACAGTCTTGCACAATTCACAGCACTTACCAGAGCACATACCCTCCCCAGAGTCTATCACCCAGTCACCCCATCCCTCCCACCCCACCCCCGACTCAGGCAACCCTCAGTTTGTTTCCTACAATTAAGAATTCCTCATATCAGTGAGATCATATGATACATGTCTTTCTCTGTTTGACTTATTTCACTCAACATAATACCCTCCAGTTCCATCCACGTCGTTGCAAATGGCAAGATCTCATTCCTTTTGATGGCTGCATAATATTCCATTGTATATATATACCACCTCTTCTTTATCCATTCATCTGTCGATGGACATCTTGGCTCTTTCCACAGTTTGGCTATTGTGGACATTGCAGCTATAAACATCGGGGTGCACGTACCCTTTCGGATCCCTACTTTTGTATCTTTGGGGTAAATACCCAGTAGTGCAATTGCTGGATCATATGGTAGCTCTACTTTCAACTTTTTGAGGAACCTCCATACTGTTTTCCAGAGTGGCTGCACCAGCTTGCATTCCCACCAACAGTGTAGGAGGGTTCCCCTTTCTCCGCATCCCCGCCAACATCTGTCATTTCCTGACTTGTTAATTTTAGCCATTCTGACTGGCGTGAGGTGGTATCTCATTGAGGTTTTGATTTGGATTTCCCTGATGCCGAGCGATATTGAGCACTTTTTCATGTGTCTGTTGGCCATTTGGATCAAAACTGTGGAATCTTGATACACTCATGAATGCCAGGATTCTAAGAGTGTAAGCCCTCTGATCAATATGACATGAGGGAACTGAAGCCAAAGACTCACTTTGTGATGCCAGTCTAACTCTCTGACATGCTAGTGGCCTCCCAGATCTAATGGAGATGGACTTCCAAATTATGGTTGCTGCAGAGAGAAAAGGTTCTACCACCAGGAGCCCCCGTGGTTCTTGGGGACATTCAAATGGCTTCTCTCTTACCTCTGAGGCTGTAAGATGGGAGAAAGAACCCAGTGGTGCTCCAGAGTTTCTTTAGCTAGACAAATCCATGATACCTAACTTACTTCCTCACCCTTCTCAAGAAAATTCTGCATTCTCAATCTATCCCCACACTAGGGATGCCATGAGTTGTTGGGTGGGGGAAGGCGGGGTGAAAGAGGATGCAAAAAACTTTCTCTTCCCCTTGGGGAGCATTCATCTCATTTGGAGAGATGAAGAATACAGTTAACACCTTGAGTCTTAGCTATTTCCTTAAGGATTTCAATTGTGTTTTCTGCCAGGTGCTTGCTTTAGCAGCCAGGACCCTCTTGGAAAGCTGGTGACGTCCAGTTCTGGCCCAAGGTAACTCCAACAAGTAGCTTGGGGGAAGGGGGAGTGGCCTGTCTCCAGGGAAGGTCTGGGCTCTTTCTCGATCTGTCTCACCTTCCACTTCCTGACTTTGAAAGTATGAACCAAGAACTGTTTCTGCCAAGCCTGGGACATCTGTAATTCAAGACAGAGGGAGGAATTGCTCAAGGAAACTATCAATAATCCATACAGTGGATAACAAATTCCTGCCCCCGATCACCCCTTCGTGGGAATTTTCCAAGAACCAAGGAATTTCCAAGAGTGGGGTTCCGGCACATTCTCTGTCATGATTCCTAGCTGTGTGTCTTTAGACAAGTCACTCCGATCTCTGAGTCTCACACAAAGGAAATTGTTTTAACTAGATGGATCTCTACATCTCTTCTAGCCCATGCATGCAGGATTTCAAATTGAAACTAACCACCATTTAGACTTCGCACAGCCTTGGCGGACATCTCCCCACACGTCTTGGCTGGAGCTCAAGTCCTAGGCTGGGCCCCCAATTTCTTAATCATTAATCATGGGGTTGCTCTTCACTAAGGATCAGCAGGTCTCTGACCACCCGCCTTTGTTCATGTGATATCAAGCAACCTATTTTCCCCCTCTCATTAGAATGGGCAAGAATCACAAGCCTAACTAACTTCATAATAGAGCCTGATGAAAAAATTTCTATTTGATGTGGAGGCTTTAGACTTGACAAGTGAAATCCAGGACAGATTTTTCAGCCGGGCTAACTACCTCCTAGAAGCCACATAGGTTCTAAAATTAATCACATCCTTTTCTTTTCCCCATTCCTATTGTACACTGTTACTCACCTTAGCAAAATGGTCAAAGGTTCAGTTCAGCAGTTCCCAACCTGGGGTCTCTAGACTGGTAGGGATCCACAAAGGGAGTAGTGGAGGTCTTTGAGCTATTTTCAATATTTCCAAAAGCCTGACAGAAATTGTATATTATCCAAGATAAGGCTGCATAAGCTAACTAAAATGTCAAGTTGCTAAGCTTGTTGGCTGGATCCTACCAGTTCAACGTGTAACTTTAGCTATCAGGTGTTGATCTCAAATTGGACTTTGGAAGGCATGTGTGCCTTTGATGAAGAAGAAAGGAGAAACACCATTAGTTATACATTCAGGTTGCTCATTAGATAAAGTATTTTAAGGCATGGGATCTATATGGGGAAAATAACAAAAAGGGCCCTTAAGTAAAGAACTTGGAATCCCATGTACTTAACCCACAAACTGCCTTTGTATTGCCATCTGAGCTTTGCCCAAGGAAGTGCCTCAGTTAAGTTGTCAGCCACTATGGTCCCTTTGTCTTGGGATATATGGATCTGCTGTGGAGAAAAAACAGGCATCTGCCCAGATAAGCATTTGCCAAATTAGGGAATCTTTAAGGAGATTCTAAGGGAGCTATGGAAATCAGAGTTACAGCAGGAAGAAGTGACGAGTCCCTGAAACTTGCTGACATACCAGGGTTGGTATGTGTGTGTGTGTGTGTGTGTGTGTGTGTGTGTAGGTTGGGGAAAAGCCAGATGTGGTTTGTTTTTGTTTTTGTTTTTGTTTTCATTTAAATTCAAGTTAGTTAACATATAGTGTGGTATTGGTTTCAGGAATAGAATTTAGTGATTCATCACTTACATACAACAATAACACCAGTGCTCATCGAAATAAGTGCGCTTCTTAATACCTGTCACCCCTTTAGCCCATCCCCTTCACCTCACTTTGTTCTCTGTATTTAACAGTCTCTGATGGTTTGGCACTAGATGTGTTTTATGCAATGGGTGGATGGGTGTAGGTTGCAGAGTGGACATGAGTGTATAGTGTTGTCTGAGCTGTTGGTAGAGAGGTGTCCGTGGAGTGATGCTCAGGGTGTGTGTAGGTAAGGGCTGGATGTGGATCGGGTGGGGACATGAGAGTGGGCAGGTGGGGATGTGGCTGCCCTGTGCACACTTGTGTGTAGGTGTGCAAGGAGGAAAGTGGAGCCCTGGAGCCTCCTGATAAAAACATTCGAGAGAAACTCTCCCCTAGGCATCTGCTGAGTGCAAATACAACAGACAGAGTTGATGATTTCATAGATGCTAAATCAACAGAGGGTTAAATCAAGTTCATCTGATAGAAAACAGCCTATGCAGAGAGGGCCTGATGCTGCAGAATCTGGCGGGGGTACAGCTGGTCTTGTCTTCCTGACCCAGAGGCAGAGCTTGAGTGTGCCCCCCGCAGGTTCTGCCGCCCTATCCCCGGAAGCAGGGGTACCTGGGGGTGATCAGCAAGAGGAAGAAATGAATCGTGTTCCAGACAGTGGACAGCAATGATTATGAGAAGACACACGGGGGGCCTGGGAATCCTTTCCGTGGGGATGAGAGGGTGATATACAGCCAAGAGACACCTTCTCGATTAGAGACTGTCACAGGGACAATTCCCTGGTATTTTACAAGCTACCTGCTGGTGGAATCCGGAGGACCTGTGTTGGTGAAGTACAGGAATATCGTGCCCTCTTCTTTGCCCTGGGAGTCAAACCGGCTCTGCCTCTTCCAGTGCAGACAACCCAGATGCCCCATCTGCTCTCAGCCTTCCCTGTCCTCCTGACCCGCATTCCTGAGACTCTCTCTCAGGAACTAGGGGTTCCTTATCCCAGGAGCTGTGAGTTCACAACGTGGCTCCCATTCACCTCACAGGGAAGTTTGGAGTCTTCTGTTGATGGTTTCGATTTTCCCCACTGTGGGACCCATCCCGCAACATAGAGGAGGTTTCTTTTGCTGGTGTCTTTTGCTCTAATCAGTGATTTCTCAGTGCCCATTTAGAGGCTTCAGAAGGCCACACCCACCCAGTATGAGGGATGGGGCGTTGATGGGAAACAGGTGCATTCTCACGGGTGTGATAGGCCAAGTCACCTCTCTCGAGACTTGGGTGCTCCATCCACCTCTGCTCTCCTCCCTGTCCCCAGCCCACTCTCCTCACCAGCCACACAGCAGACTCACGTGGGCCACCCACTCCCAGATCTTGCTCCCCCAAACCACCCCTGGCATCACCAGACAAACACGGTCTCAAAGGCCCAGTTCATATTCTTCTGTCTACAACAGAAGCTCTAACATCCTTTACCTGACATTCCAACTGTCCAGAGTGTCTTTATGCGCTGATATTCTGACCCCATCATTGTTGTTGCTATTAAATATGGCATTGATACCAACATCCCTTTCTGCTGTGTCAAGACAAGTTTCTTCCTCAGGGTCCCGAGCCCCAGCTAAGGGAAGGCAAAAGAGGGAAGTACACAGTAAAGAGATGGACTGAGGCATCCTTTTTCCACTGATTTAAAAGTGCCAAGGGGCGCCTCAGTGGCTCAGTCAGTTGAACGTCCGACTCTTGGTTTCGGCTCAGGTCATGATCTCAGGGTCTTGAGATGGAACCTCACGTAGGACTCTGCATTGGGCATGGAGCCTGCTTAAGATTCTCTCTCTCCCTCTCCTTCTGCCCCTGCCCCCCAAAATAAATAAATTAATCTTTTTTAAAAAATGCCAAATCTATCGTACAAAAAACATGCATATAGTCTTTTAGAGGACTCACTACCTTATTCTGTTGTTAAAGTTATCTATGCAAATGGTTACCAAATTCCAGCCCAGGGATCCAGTCTGGCCCACTTTTTGATTTTTGTACAGCCCACGAGCTAAGAACCATTTTGCATTTTTAAGTTGTTTTTTTAAAAAATAATCAAAAGAAGGGGTGCCTGGGTGGCTCAGTCGCTTCAGCGTCCAACTCCTGATCTCGGCTCAGGTCTTGATTTCAGGGTCATGAGTTCAAACCCCATGTTGGGCTCCATGCTGGGTGTGGAGCCTACTTAAAAAAAAAAAAATCAAAAGAAGACTATTTCTTGACATGTGAAAGATACATGAAATTAAAATTCCAGTATCCATAAACAAATTTTTATTGGAACACGGTTACCTTCATTTGTTTTATCTTATGCATGGAAGCTTTTACGTGGCAGGGTTGAGTAGTTACAGAGAAACCATATGACCCCCAAAGCTGAAAATATTCACTATCTTTACACAAAATGTTTGCTCACCCCTGGTCTAATCCAAAACCAATATGGCATCATTTAAATTACTCTAGCTTTATAATATGTTTTGATCCTTACTAGGCAGGTAAGGATTCAAGTTTTGTGTGGGGTGGAGGGGGTCTGATGCTTATATAGTTTGGGGGAACTGCTTTAAAAAAAGAATACCAAATTACAGTTAAAATTAGGTATAAAAATGCATCTTTATTGAGAATGAGAAAAAAAGGTCACAACAAATTACACATTTTTGAAAGTTTTCAAATGCTATGCAAAATCCAGAAAAATAACTAGAATACACTATCGGTTAACTAACTGACATACTTCCATGGTACTTTTTTCCTACATTTTGGGGGTGATATATTCTTTAGTACCCTCTTCACGTGACAATACTTTCGTAATATTTTCTGCAGGGAAAATAAAAAAGTTATTCAAACTTTACTCTAACACGGTTCATTGTAATTTAGGGTTTTTTATTATGATTGATTGCTTTGAAAAGTCTCTTCCAGCAGTGTACCATGTAATTGGTAATGAGAAGTAAAGACATAAGATTTCTGTCAAACTTGGAAAAACTTCTAGCTACCTCCATTTATACCTAAATGGTAAGGTTTCAGAGAATTTCAAGTTTTCTCGTGCTGAGATAAATCTGAAAGTCTCTGAACTGACAGCATTCCCTAGTGAGTTTCATGCCAATATTCTTGTTGTAGTGGCAAATTATAGGTTTGTTATTTTTGTTGATATTGACTTGTTGTGTCAAATCAACAATAAATAGAAATATTTTCCAGTGTGTTCTTATGACTCATTATCCTTATTACTTAGATTATCAAACAATCCATGAACTTATTTGTAACTTTTACTTAAAACATATCTTTGTCTTGATAGAATTATGTCTTTCTATATAATTTGGCAATTTTTTGCTATACTTTTCTCCTCAGTGTCTGCACAATTCTGTTAATTTTATAACTCAACTTTATTGCTTTGGTTTCTTGCTTCATTTTTTCTCTGACTTCTTTATTCTGTAATAAATAAAGATGACAAAGGAAGTTTACCTTTTATATCCACCCAAATCAGACGTCTAAAATTTCTCACTATTTTATTGAAATGTTCCAAAACCTCTTTCCAAATTGCAGTTAGAAGAGTGTATTCAAGCTTTATCAACTTTACAAATACATTTTGCATCTCATTTGCTTTCTGGTTTCTCTCTCCAAAATGGAATTTTAGAGCCCTGGAAATATCACTGTAACTATACTGTCAAGCTTGGGCACTGGGTTTGAGGTTCCGACTGAAGGGAAGATGAGTTTGGGATAGATGTATGGAGTTCATTTAGCATACAGTTTGGTTATTGCAAAGCCAATCCAGGTATAACGAAAGCCTCCCAGGATAGGCACAGTGCCACGTGTGTCCCAGGATAGGCACACCATCAAGAATCTGTCCTGATCCAATACCACCAGACACAGTTGAAATGTGATGGAGGAAAGGCAGAGCAGAAAGAGATTTGTGGTTAGGAAATCTGAATTTGGCAATTTTCACAGAAACAGAAGACCACATAAGTATGCAGCCAGGCTCCTCCCAGGTCCTTGGGAGGAATAAGGAAATGAGGGTCCTGAGGCTAAAGCTGCGTTTGCTATGCACCTCTGCTGGAAGGCAGGACACATTTGCTCTCATTGTCCATTTTCAAAGTTGCATTGACTCTACAATGTTCCCTTTTCTATGCATTGGAGAGTCAGCCTGTCAATCTCCATTAAAATTCCTGTTAGGTTTTACTAGGATTGCATTCCAATTATAGATAAACTTGAATCCAGTTCTTGTCCCTCCAGTACTAAATATTTCCATCAGGAATGAGCTCCATCTGTCCATTCCTCCAGGCCTCTTTTATGTCCTTCAATAAAGTATTGCATTTCTCACAATGTATGCTTTGCAATTCCTTGTCTTCAGAACCACCCGTCTTCCTTTGTTGATCTTGAATCGCATTACTAAACGCTCTTATTAGTTCTAATATTTGTCTGGAGTCTCAGTAGAAGATTATGTTGTCTGTAGCAAAAAAGATATTTTTGTCTCTGCTTTTCTGATACTTACAACCTTTTTTGTTGTTGTTTTGCTTCATTAAATAAGGCTCCAAATACAGTGATGCTTTCAGCCGATATCTTTATCCCAAAAAGAAAGTTGCTTTTTATTCCTGGTTTTCTAAGAGGTTTCTTCTGATTATTAGGGTTTTTTTGTTTGCTCTGTATGAATGTGGAATTACAAATATTTTTACGTGAATGATTTGATAGTTATCTAGCTGTGTTCAAGGGACAAGGCAAGCCTAGGGTCCTCATATTACTCCTCCATCTTAACTCACCTTCCTTAGGTGAATTGGGATAAGCACGTAATTTTCTTTGTGTCGATTTGTGTAGTGATTTTTATTGATAATTTTCTAATATTTCTTTATCTTTTCATTCTGTTGTCCACGTGTAATTTTTAACTCATCAGTAGCTTTGTCCCTCCTTTTAAAAAAATTTCTTTTTCTCTTTTAGAGAGAAAGTGTGGAGAAGGACAGGAGGAGGGGGAGAGAGAGAGAGATCTTAAGCAGGCTCCTGGCCCAGCATTTATTAACATTTGATCTTTCTTATTAACTAACAAATGCACTTAAAGCTATAGATACTTCTCTGGCACTTATTTAGCCACATGTTTTCTGCACAATACCCCTGTTGTGGTTCATTTCTAGCCTTGACACAGCAACAACCCCTAAACAAGATACAAACAAGACAAGCCATGGAAGGAACGACTGGTAAATTTGACTAAATCCATACTAAAGTAGTCTAAATATTAAAGTTAAAAGCAAAAAGAGACTTGAAAAAATATTTTCTTGCCATGGAAAAATAATTTAACATCCATAATTTAGCAATGGTTTCTACAAATCAATAAAAAATAACCCAATATAATACTGAGCAAAGGATACACACACGATTTCACGGAAGAGGAAATAAAACAACTGGCCAGTAAATATAAGAGAAGAATGTCCCAAGTAATCAGTTAAATGAAAATGAAAACCAGGGCATGAAACTCTCTCACCCAATAGATGGGCAAAGAGAGAATAGAGTGTAAGAGAGGTAAAGCCCCAAAGACCATGTATAAAGAAAACTCAACAGCCATTCATAACAAAATCTCTCAGTGATCTAGGACCAGAAGTGAACTTCTTCAATCTGATAAAGGGCATCGACAATACAACCAATAGCTAACATCATATTTAATGATGAAATAGTAAATGCTTCTACCCTAAGATCAGAAACAAGGAAAGGGGGACCATTCACATTACTTCTATTTAACATTATACAGGATATCTTAGCCATTGCTCTGAAACAAAAAAAGTAAATTAAAAGCATAAAAAACAAAAAAGTAATAAGTAAAAGTTCCACTATGATAGATGACATAATTGTTTACACACAAAATCTCAAGGACTGTACAAGCCAACTAGTAAAATTAATCAGCGAATTTAGAAAGATCTCAGAATAAAAGGTAATATACAAAAGTTACGTGTGTTTTTATATTCTAGCAGCAAATAATTAGAATATGAAATATCAAAATTCCAATTACTAGTGTTTCAGAATATGTAAAATACTTAGTGATCAACTTTAAAAAGATGTGTAAGTGTTGTACATCAAAAACTAAAAGAAAAAAAACTTAAGAAAAATCAGAGAAGACAAAGAAATGAAGGGATGTACCATATTCATGGATTAAAATGCTCAATATTATTAAGATGTCAATTCTCCCCATATTGATCTACAAAGATAATTCCCAATCAAAGTCCTAGCAGGGTTTTTTTGTAGAAGTTGACAAGCTGACTCCCAGATATAAATGGAAATGAAAAAGACCTAGAATATCCAAAGCAATTTGGAGGAAAAAATTGATACACTTATACCCCTTGATTTCAAAGCTTACATATAGACAGTGGGGTATTGGTTAAAAGATACCCATTCTAATCAATGATTAGAATAGAACATCCAGAAATAGACCTACACATACATGGTAAGTTGATTTTTGACAAATATACAAAGGAATCAGTGGAGAAAGGACAGTCTTTTCAGCAAAGGGTGATGGGACGCTCGAATATGTATATGCAAAAAAAAAAAAATAACCTCAGTTCATAGCTTACCAATTGGAAAGCCCAGAATAGAGAGCCAGAAATACACCCACATTTTACAATCATTTGATTTCTGACAAAGGCATCAAAGCAATTCAACAGGGATAGAAAAGTCTTTTTAACAAATGATTCTGGAATAACTAGATATCCACATGCCAGAAGAAAGAAAGACGAAAGAAAGAAGAAAGAAAGAAAGAAGAAAGAAAGAAAGAAAGAAAGAAAGAAAGAAAGAAAGAAAGAAAGAAAGAAAGAA